>NC_030679.2:62674273-63274273 GCF_000004195.4 Xenopus tropicalis
AAAAACTCGCGTTTTTACGCAAAAATCGTATTGGTAACGAAAAATTCGTAAAGAATCCGAAAAAATCGCAAAACATACGAAAAAGTCGCAAAATGTTCGTTTTCAAGTCGGAACTTTTCCAATTCGGGTCGGATTCGTGGGTTAGTAAATCAGCCCCTAAGTCATGATATACAATCTTTTATCCCTAGTACCTTGTTTAGAAAATAAAACATACTTTGTATCAAGGAAAGAAGACACATGGTGCATAAAATCATGCTAGGAAAAAGTGAGTGTGCTTTGTATTAAACTTACTCCACCTGCATTACTACCTGGTGCCAAAGAGCCTTTAACAAGATTTAGAAAATTGTCAGCCAAGCTGGCATTTGCCAGGAACTTGTACTTTACTTGTTTTCTACCAGTTCTGACTTCTGATTGTTGTTCAGATTGCAGTTTGCAGTCTGCCTTGTCCCTTGGCATAGATTTTGTTATGTGCAGCAACCACTGTAAGGTCACAGGCAACCTTGGGCCCAAGAAAGTTTGAATACTAGTACCTGCGGACCACTCTAGCATTGCCAAAGGGGCCAAATACATGGCTTTGGGCCTGATTGCTTGGTTCACTTATCTATAATGTTACAGTTCATGTATACTTTCAGTGCATTATTCTACTGAAGCAGCTCATACTCATAGGCAGATAGTGGGCAGGATGATAGGACCTACAGTATGTACCTTAAAATTTTAATGGGTTTTCTGTAGCTTGAATCTATCTTGTGGTTAGGAGTCACTTAGAATGTGAGGCAGTGCAGTGATGCAATGATAGAGAATTGGACTGATGAGTAAAACAATGCCTTGTCTGCAAGCACTGGTGATCATGCTTAGAGAAATAATGAGGATTTCTAGAAACACATGAAAATATATTAAGCATATGTAATATAAGCTTATGCATAGTAACATAAACTGCTGTATTATGCCTTCCAAATATGCATAAGCTGAGTTAGACATGAGAGTTGCAGAGTGACTGCCTTATTATATGTATTGATTTGAGCCAACCAGTAAGCAGCAATGATTCATTCTGTTATTCTGTGGATGACAAATATCTTAATATAATTTATTAATACAATATCTTATTCTGCACTGTGAGCATTACTTAAAATTGATACTAAGGGGCACATTTACTAATCCACGAATCTGAATGGGGAAAAATTGGATTGGACTTTTTCGTCGCCGTCGCAGTTTTTTCGTATTTTGCAAAATTTTTCCGTTGCCATCACAAATTTATCGTATCTTGCTTGATTTTTCGTATTGAGCAATTGCAAACGGCAAATGTGCCCCTTAGTGTTTTATTGCTGTTAAGCAGTGTCCTTGTGTATGTTTTTAGATATGAAATTGCTTCTAAGTATTTAGTTACTGTTTATTGATTAAGGAACTGCTTGCATACCAGAGCCATTGCTAAAGTGGGAATGGTATGGGAATGTATCCAGCATCAGGCTATTTATTTAAACTATTTACAACGCCTTGACTCCTGTCTATTCTGTCTCTGACAATTGCTGTCTTCTGTTTAGGCCCAGTTCTATTACATTAATTTTCCTTTGCAGATGTTCATCATAGGTAAAAACTAGGAATGTAGATAATGATAACAACGATGGGATATAAGAGAATGTTAAAGATGAATGGATTAATACAGTGAATTAGAATATTATATTTAAGTTGCATCTTTACATTTGAAATCAGACCTCTTAGTTACTGCCACATGGGATCAAATCTATTACATTTTGAGATTGCTTTTTTTATTTTTTGCTTTTAAAAAAATTATGAGAAACAAAGCTAAAGCAATCTTGATTTTTTTCTTATTTGAGGTTTCAAACTCAAATTTGAATTCTATCAATCAAAAAAATATCAAAAATAAGAATAAAAAAAAAACCCTGTGTGCTTCTATAGAAATTAATGGGTGGTATACAGTATTTCCAACATTTAAATGAATTTAGAATCTATGGACAATGCAATTTTTGTTGTAATCTACTTTCCCAAATTTCACTTCAGAGATTGAGTTTGTGTTATTTTTTCACGACTGGGCATTAAAAAACTTAAATTGATGAATCGGCCTAATGATATCTACCAGATAGAAACTTTCAAATCCAACATTCTCTAGTCTTACCATCAACTCTTTGCAGTTCTTCTTCTAGTTCCACATTCTGCACATTCTAGTTCCATAACAAGGCAATCAAGTTTTTCCATAAATGTGCTAGCGATTAGAGCTGTGGGCAGGCCCGGATTTGTGGCAAGGCCACACAAATTTACGGGCGGCATGCCGCCCCGCCACAACGAAAATTCCCATCTTGCTCCCATACGGAGCAATGGGGACTTCTCCCCACTGCTCCGTATGAGAGTTGAAAAGCACGCGCATGCGAGCTTGCAGCTGCGTGGCAGGTGGTGGGGGGGGTTAGAGGATTGTTTGCACGCGGGGGGGGGTCGCGAATGGGGGTGGCCTCAGGGCGCCAGGATTTGAATTCCAGCGCTGGCTGTGGGTGAAATATAGGAGATGCAGTGATAGGAAAAAAGACCTTGGATTATAGAAGAAACAGTACTGGTAATGGAGAATACAAATGAAAGTCATAGGCACAAACCCCCATATGAAATAAAAAGGCACTGAGTTTGCCCAGGAGCAGTAACCAATAGCAACCAATACGATGATTGCTTTTAAACAGGTGACCAGTAAATGCTTCCTGTTGATTCATTGCAATGGGACACTGCTCACATGCAAACTTAGTGCCTTTTATTGAAAAAAACCCTTAAACTCTTAGCTTGGCCTGTTATCAAAGCAGTAGCCAGTCTTGAAGTAATAAATACAATAACTGCAAACATATTAAATAATTATATATACAGTATATTGTGAAGATCTGACTATTATTTCAGGTGTTAGCGTTGGCAAAGACACCTTTCTTCGAACTTTAGTATATATGTATTTCAGTCACGTGCAAAAAAAATAGTTCAGCAGCTTCCCAGTGAATTAAAGCTTCCCTTTGCTCTGGGAATTTAAGCTAAAGCAGGAGACTCTCACCAACACTGGTTTCTCTTACTCTGCAGGGAACACAGATTGCAAATTTCTCAAAGTGTGCATGGTCCAAAGATTTTGTTTTTGTACATTGCAAAAAAGAAATTAAGGAGAACTTAGCTCTGAACCAAGATTTGCATATGAAATTAGCAAAAGCACATGGAAAATCATCTCTTTTCGGTCCAAAGTCACATCATAATTAGGGTTTGGTTTGGCAGGTACTTTGGACAAATTCTGCAAAAGGTTTGGCCAAATTTCAAACCGTATCTGGGATTTGTGCACCCCTACTTATATATACCACGTGGGCTAAATAAGGGCAGCTCCAAAAACATTACTAAAGGATTTAATACAGTATCTTCAAGAATGATGTTCTAGGCTTGAGACTGACACCTCTACATACTGAGAAGTTTAATGGTTAATGGCTCTGGTAAAGCAAGTAGAAAGTACTTTACTTATTGATTAGAAATTAATGCAGGATCTTGCTAGATGGAATTTGTATTAGTTATATTTTCTGTAAATGTATGTGAAAACAATATCCAGACTGCCATATATTCCTGTTTGTGGTTTAAATGTCTTTAGTATAAGCAACTCTTATGTTGTAAGAGAGTGCCCTCCAAGAAGAAGAAATCTAGAATTTCCTTTTCCTTTTGGGGGATTAGGAAACTGAAGATCTATATCCCTTGATAGTTTCAATCTAGTTAATCAAATCAGGAGTTTACTTATGAAAAATAGATATGCAACCAGCACAATTACATTTCCTTGATGGAATTCACACAGTTAGGGGTCTATTCATCAAAGTACGAGTTCAAATCCCGAATTGGGAAAAATTTGGATTAAATATGATAATTTCTGATGATCGCAAATATCATGAAAATGCTTACAAAAAAACGCATTAGTCATGATAATATCGTATAAAGTCACAACATTTTTGTATCCAAACGATCGTAAATGGCAGGAAAACCTTTCTGACTTTGATCCTTCTGTGCTTGTTTTTGGAAGCCTCCCATAGGACTCAATGGCACTCTGCAGCTCCAACCTGGCCCAAGGAAAGTCTCCCATAGGGCTCAATGGCACTCTGCAGCTCCAACCTGGCCCAAGGAAAGTCTCCCATAGGGCTCAATGGCACTCTGCAGCTCCAACCCGGCCCAAGGAAAGTCTCCCATAGGGCTCAATGGCACTCTGCAGCTCCAACCTGGCCCAAGGAAAGTCTCCCATAGGGCTCAATGGCACCCTGCAGCTCCAACCCGGCCCAAGGAAAGTCTCCCATAGGGCTCAATGGCACTCTGCAGCTCCAACCTGGCCCAAGGAAAGTCTCCCATAGGACTCAATGGCACTCTGCAGCTCCAACCTGGCCCAAGGAAAGTCTCCCATAGGGCTCAATGGCACTCTGCAGCTCCAACCCGGCCCAAGGAAAGTCTCCCATAGGGCTCAATGGCACTCTGCAGCTCCAACCCGGCCCAAGGAAAGTCTCCCATAGGGCTCAATGGCACTCTGCAGCTCCAACCCGGCCCAAGGAAAGCCTCCCATAGGGCTCAATGGCACTCTGTAGCTCCAACCCGGCCCAAGGAAAGCCTCCCATAGGAATCAATGGCACTCTGCAGCTCCAACCTGGCCCAAGGAAAGTCACCATACCGAAGCTTGGATGAATCCGAAACTTTCATACTCGTACTCGACAATACGATTTTGTCGCGTAACTTTTGTCGCAAAGTAGGGAAAAGTCGCGCAAAACACGAAAAAGTCGCAGAAAATATGCACAGTACAATCAAATACGAATTTTTTGTATTTCGTACCTGTCATACTTTAATAAATAGGCCCCTTAATGTAGTCTATGGTTGCCATTGTGCCAGTTTGAATTGTACATGGACTGTGAACTAGTATTCAACCATAGAATGAAGACATCATATATCTAATGGGTGTTTTCTAAACTTAAAGGGGGCAGCAGACGTAAAGGGTGCAGTGACATTTCTGCGACTTTTTTAGTTCAGACTTTTTAGTAAATGTCAGACATTAATGGAAATTAGTTTATTTGAATTTTTAAAAAGGAAAAAAATGAGAAATTAGAGTTAGAATTTTAGCAAATCTACTAGTGTCTAAAGTGTTTCATATTTTTACCTTATGCTGCTGTTTCTGTATATTTAAATCTGTTGTGATTATGCTGCGGTTGCTCAAGTGCATTTTGTGGTTTTAACTAAAATGGTATCCAGCTAAATTATTTCGTACTATTAGTGTTGCGACCATAAGCAGTGGGATTAGAACATATTATCTTGACACATGCTATTTGGCACTAAAACCCAAATGAGTCACAACTTTCTTTCCATAGATTAGAAGAAAGCTGTATGGGTCACATGCAGGGTAAGTGCCTCTGGCTCATGATTGTGTTCAATTGTACAATTAAGCCAATTACTATTACTACTTTTTTTTTTTTGCAAAAGTACAGATGAAGAACAAAATGTAAAAAGTGATTAGAGGAAATTTTTAATAAATAGTTGGTTGAGAAATGTCAATGCTTTTTTAGCCTGTCAGACAGACACGAGCATTCCACTGAGCAAGCTGAATACCAAAGGCCATATGACAATGCCACGAGCAATGAGAGCAGAGTTTTGTGATATGATCTTGAAATGCCTTTAGGACACTGTCATTCTCTACTGACCTTTTCTAATGCGAGAAAGTCATAGAGCTGTGCATTTCATAACTGCAAGAGTGATAATGAGCATTTAAAAGTTTCACAAGTTCTTAGAGCTTAAGCTTTAGATTTGGTGAAACATATAAATACAATGGGGCCAATTCACTAAAGGTCGATAAAACGAGTGCTATTTATAGCATGCATTAAAAATTGTATCACTTCTTATTTTTTTAAAGTTAATCGATTCACTAAAAGGACACTTGCCATAATTTAAAAAAGCAATGTTCTTGGCGTTAATTATCTGGCGATAAGTTTCACAGTATTTATCGCCACATTTCATGCGTTTAACACTTCATATGTGTTTGTGAATCATGCGTTAGTATTATTTCTATGTGATAAATACCGGAATGCAATAAAAATAACGCATTGCGATAATGTGCTTTTTAACGCATGCAATATGAGTGATAATGCATGCAAAATAACATTGATGAAACGGTAATTATTTATCACATGCTTTTTAACCCAAAAAAGTTATCGACCTTTAGAGAATCGGCCCCAATATATACTATTTTACTTATAAAATAGCTATGAGGAGACGTGATAAGGAATTAAAACTATAAATATGTAAATCACTCTGGTTTTTATCTGTTCTGCTAAGGGACAGAGGCTAGTATTCACAAAATAAAAAAGGGATGTCAAATGTGAGAGCCTAATAATAACCACAAAGCCAATATAATGTGTTGTGCATCGCTTGCCATAGACTATTTATCTACTGGAACAATTACATTGCTTTAACAAAGAAGCATTCCTGTGTATAGTGACACAGATTTTCAGCCAAGCAATGAGTTGTCAAGGACACTAGGTGTGCATTCCTTTGACGTTGAATAGTTAAAATGCAGAAACACTAAAGGTATTTCCTGAAGAAACGGAAGCAGGTTTTTTTAAATACCAGAAAGATCTGCTACTGAGAGAAAGCGTCTAAAAACACAAGAGGGGCACATACCTGCAAGAAAGGTCAAGAGTATTATTTTACTTAAAGTTTCACACTGAATGATGGCTAATGAGTGTTTTAGGTACTCACCTCTTTTTGGAATCATCACCTTTTGAAAACATTTAAACATTACATAAACCCAATAGGATTGTTTTGCCACAAATATGGATTCATTCAGTTAGCCTAATTCATAGCTTGGTCAACTCCATACATGTAGTTTTATTGCAGATTCAGAAATGTGATACCCAAGTTTCTCCAGACCTTGGATTAATCTAGATGCAATTTGTAACCACAGAACAGAACTAAATTGGATTTTTACATTGTTCAGTATAGCCATGCTAATGACAGATGCTGAATATGAACCCAATTTGCTTGCAATTTTCATTAAAGTACAATATCTTTATGGTGTTCACATGTTTTGTACAGTTCCTGCAATGCATATAGTTGCATAGTTAAGTTGGGTTGAAAAAAGACCAAAGCCCAAGTTTAATCCTCCCATACAGACATATCTATATACTCACATATATAAACTAATTTTAGTATCACAATAGCCTTTGATATTATGCTTGTTCAAGAAGCCACTCTTACAAGAATTAAAAGAAAATACCACCACAACATCACCCAGCAGGGCTTTCCACAACCTCACTACCCTCACCTGAGTGTAGCAGAGGTCGGCCCAATAATGCATGTGCCTGCATGCAAGTGGAAGCTGTGCTTTTAAGTACGGATAAGCAGAGCTGAGGAAAGGAGCGGATCTGCTTTTCTCATCCAAAGTTGATCAGATCACAGTTGTCCCCTCAGGAGCTTATCTCCACTCCCACCCACACCACACCTGCATCCCAATTCAACAGGTATTGTAGCCTGCTTAACTTATTCAACAGTGGTCTCTAACTAGTACCCCTGACCACCTGATGGCCCCTAATCCAAAGGTGTCTATGTCTGCCAATTTAATCCAATTGTTTGGCCCTAGCGTGGGCATATTGGGAGAAGATCTACTCGCTTGGCGACCCCACCAAACGAGCAGATCTTAAAGTGTATGGCCACCTTAACTCTTCAGATAAATAATGGTTTTTGTTTTGCAACTAAACTTATTTCCACTAATGTCAATCATTTATCAAAAGATCCGAATTGAAAAAGCATGAACAAAAAAAGACGCAAACCGTGACTTTTTCGTATTATCACACAAATGACAGCGTCAAAAAACCTTAAAATACCTCTAAAACCATGAAGCAAAGAGAGATCTTCCACTTGTAAAAGGGACATCTGCCGTTGACTCTACACTATCTCAACAGGTTTTGTATGTGTATTTTTGCTTTTGTATTTGTTGTGGTTTTGTTGCATAATAAACTGCAAAGAAAATTAGTTTTTTTCCATGACAAAATCATATTTTGGCTTGAAAAAAAATTGAGTGTTAGTAAATGCCTTCTTAGTGTTATAGATACTGCCTTAAAGAGTTGTCTCTGCAACAAAATCTCAAAGGAGACCATGTTATGATCACTGTTCACTAAAAGCTCATCCATGCAAATGTTAGAGATGAGTTCAGTATTATTAGTTATTACCAGGTCTAAACCAGCAGTGCTTTATTCTGTGTTGCTTAATTTTTTGCCCGTAGAATTAACTCAGGCTTGTTCTTCTCTATGAAGGAAAACTGATGCATTGTTTTTCATACACAGAGCTAATTATTCATTGCAACTGTGTACAGATTATTTTTCAAGCACAAGTATTCACTGCCTATTGCACTCACTATTGATGGAGGCAGCTGAATATAGTGTAAAAAGCCTCACACACCACAGGAACTAGATTCCACTTCTTCAGATTAGTGAATAAGCCGCTCATCATTTATTCTGTCATCGAGATTGGCTTCCTGAAATACCCATGTAAAACTTTACCTCGGCCCTATGAAGAACTGTGCTGAGTTCTGTCACCAGGATAAATATAGAGTTAAAGTAAAACTGATGGGCTTACATATAAAAGCAAAAAAATAATCTTACATTGTCCAAACAATATATTAGTCCTGCTATTTATTTTTAATACTATTTTATTCTGTAACTAATATTTTATTGGTATATCATTGTTAATGCTTACAAGTTGTCACAGCTTTGGTGTTAATGGAACAAAAATTTGTGAAATGCAAACATTATTTTCTTTTGTGCATATTCCATATGTTTTTATGAACATTGTGTTATTTGCACCAGCGTACTAAAAAAAAACAAGTTTTTTTTTCAAAAAAATACATAATCAAGAGGACCTAAAAATGCACATCCCAACTTGTCTGCTAGAATTATGGCCTTTGAACATTATAACATTGCAAAATGCAATTTCTCATTCATATTTTTTAGGTACAGTTGTGCTCTCTCCGCCAAAAGAGCCAAGTTTTCAAGTTTTACAACTTGCGCTCAGTTTATCAGTAGGGGTGCAAATATATCCCCCTATTCTAAACTGTGCACCCACTACTTTACAGGCATGCACAATTACCCTGAAATTCTGGAAGTTAACTGTGCATTATGTGTATGTGTACAATGTTTCACCTTGCAAGCTGCACTTGCTTTGTAAATGCCTTATTAAATGAAAACTATACCCCACAAACAATTTAGGTTTCTATAAAATTACCGTATATCATTTTCATCAAAAAATATTCTTTTTTAGTAGTATGTGCCACTGGGTAATCCTAAATAGAAAATTGCCATTTAGGTACAGGTACATACATTTTAGGTGGCCCTCTGGGATCATATGATTCATGGGGCACATATGACATTTCTGCATTTTACTCCCACACTTCTTCCTGTTACAGTAAGAGCTGCATTATTTCCTGGTGATCTCTGAGGGAGCACACAGCCCATCACTAAATGGTGGCTCACGGTAAGAAAGTGATGTAAAAAGGCAGTATTTACTGATATATACATTCCAGTTTAGTAAGATTCTTTTACACATAAACTATCAGTTGGCTAAGTATTCATTCTAAAGGTATAGCTTTCCTAATGTACTAATGGCATAGGACTGGAGTCCCAATCAGTTTAATCACTGTGGTGTGAAATATGAGGGCTCACTGACAAAGGCCAGTGCAATCTGCACAGTGCAATTTCTGGTGCAATTTGTCATGTTCTTCACACCACAGTTGCACTGGATGCATTAAGACAAACACAATCCAATTATACACAATAGCATCAAAAGTTTGTGAGCAGATGGAACCCTGGAATTACTGCTTAGAGGTGGCAGTAGCTGGAAGGTTTCCTTACACCAACAGATGCCCTTGCATCAGGGTAAGCCCATCTTTTTGGGTCAGCTAGCTTGTATAATTTTTGGCTCTCAGTACAGAGTAATCAAATGCTCTACTCTGCTCACGCCCATAAACAGAACAAAGTATGAGGAGCCAAGCATAGTTTATTACTTTACTCTGGAAATAACTTTAGAAACACATTCTAGGCATCCTGACACTTCTGCTAGCATTATGCAATGTCTGGAGCATGAAACCCTGTAGGGCAATGAAAACTACTATATAATACAATATATGTTGTATATAATACTATATACAAAGCATTTTAGTTGCTAGTTATATGTTAAAGTGCTATATGTCAGGGTACCACATCAGTTGTCTTTGCTAATATTATTTAGGGGTTTTCTGGCATGCTTGAAAAAGTGGATAAGACTAAAAACCTTTTATTAACAGATAGTAATGCAAACAGTTTTTTTAATGTTTTTAGCACACTAGGGAGATAGACATTCTAGACCACTTTACTACTGACAGAGAATGCCAGTGGATGGCAATAATGATATTGCTGAGATGTGTCCTGTCTTGGGCAAAGAGTGTTATCCTTCCTGCCTTTAGCACTATGATTAGAACAGAGCACCCTCATTCCCCCTGCCATATGTAAACAATTTAAAAAAATGATATCACAAAAATGTTATGGAGCCCCAGAGAATAAGTTTTTGAGGTTCCTCAAAACTGTTGGTACATGACCACTTTTGCAAACATATAAAAATGTACATGAAACCTTTACATTCCTGGGCATCCACCAGTCACTAGATCTGCTTTCGCTAGTTTTCCCTTTGCATCGAGTCCCAAAAATTATAAAGACCTGTGGGGTACTTTATATGTAAGTCAGGGTGCAAAGTGCAAAAGATGGGTGCAACCCAACACCCTGCCCTGCACATGAAATGAACTGCCACTGGTCTCTGTGCTGCAAAACTGAGCACAAAGACCTATGTCCACCACCCATGAGTACAGTGCTGCCTGTCTTCATTGTCTTAGTATTAGGCAACCCGTGTTTTCCTATGCATATTCAGCAAAAATCCTTAGTAGGGAATATCAGCAGTGGACATCTTTTAATCTTTTGTTGAATACTTCTAGTCTTTCGCATAACATATGTCCTCCCATTCCCCCTCATCAGACATATTCTCCCAAGTCCCCCAATTCAGATATATCCTTCTCTCAGTGAAACAGCAACAGGTTGGAGGACCCTTGTTTCGGGGCATAGCAACAGGATGAACATGTCTAAAAACTGGGGAGGAAACTGAGCAGTCTCTATAGAGCTAGGCAGATGCATGTATGCACCTTCAGGGTGGATTCCTATTATATTATCCAGATATCTTAAGGAATTGGAAACAAATATCTTAAATATGCCTTCAGTAAAGCCAGAAGAAATAGGCTTCTTCCTATAGCTTTTTTCAGGCCAGGCCACAAAAGGAATAAAATAAAGAGCTTGCTTTTCTTATAATCTGGAGCTTGCTTTAAAATGTAATCTGAAAAAGTTGAAGATTCTGAGTAGATGTTCCTTATCCCTCCTCATTGTATGGCTTGGCAGTTTTTAGCTCTTTGACAAAGATGTAGCCTGATTCTAAATTCCTGCCTTGTCCTTTCATTTATTTGGTTCTCACCTTGATGTGTGCCTGAATTCTACCTGGTTTGACATCTTGACTGTTCAGTGGATTTTTGTTTCAAACCTGTACCTGTCCTTTGGCCTGACTATTGAACATTGCTAATATCTTGCTGCCTGCCCTGAATCTTGGCTAGTGTTATTGACTTAGTTATTTGCATGCCACATGCTCTGATTCCTGGTCAGTATGAATAGCTAGTATAGCTATAGTATAGAAAAATCACACTCTGGTTTCACGGGGCCTCAGCCTGCCTATTCCAACCCTGCATCTCATGACTATGAACTTTCTGATTTAACAATTTAAGAATTAAACTTGAATGGTTGCATTTATCAAAAATGTGGACTTCTCTAATAATTGTATGTCTAAGTGGAGCTATTAGTACTCATAAAACTGCCTTATGTTTGTTTTCAATAAGGTTTATAAGTTAATAAGTTATAACTAGTTTGAATGGTATTTTCTTTGAATGGTATTAGGTGTAATGCTCTATCTTTTGAATGGTATTAGGTGTAATGCTCTATCTTTTATAGTTTTAAAGTTGGGAAAGATGAAAAAGTTTAAAGGTGCCCATATACTGTATGGATATATGGATTATTATACTGTCTGCTTGTGGTCAGATATTGTCAGGTTTGGCCAACAAAATAAACGGGCAAGTAACACTGATCTGTTTATTCTGGCCAGTAGCCAACCGGAATGTGAAGCCGCTAGCTTCTGCCAATGCTCCTTCTATGTATTAGATAAGAAGTTAAAAGATCAAATATACCGGTAAGTTACAGGAGACAGAGGTAGCAGTAAATGACTAAATGGTCTGTCAGTAAAAGCAAATTTTACAAATTATGTAGAATAGAGTACAAAAACATCTTCCTGACCTAATGTACAATGTGCTGTTGCTTTCTTAATTTGTACAGGTAGGCTGGGACCTTACCTCTCAGGCTTTATCAGGCTTATCACAACCTTATCACAACCTTAAGGGAAACTAATTTGTCAACTGCTTGCTGAAATTGTTGTAGTTCTGCCCATTGCTTTCCCCACTTTTATAGTGTTTATAGACTTGTTTATATTTTTTTATGCTTTTAATATGTGCAAATATATAAAAAATTATGCTGAATATGCTTGCTCTGGTTTTAAACAACATTGGGGTAATTTGCTACATTAGAAGAGCCTTCCTTCATAACATTTAGTGACTACTTCTTGAACAGAATATGGTGATATCTTACATTAGGCAGAAGAAAACATTAATGTGCAATTGCTTCTTTGCTGAGTTCTTTTTTTATCCCTCTACTGTGGAACGAAAAAGGGTTTAAGTCAGTTGGAAAGAATAAAAGGCAGTCTGGTGTCTTGGACTTGTTCCTGGAAATAATGATGTCATGGTCAAACTGCTGCCTCGATGGAGAACTAGAAAAAATAAGGGAAAGCCAAGTTTTTACATGAGCATTGTTGCCATCCTATACTTCATGGATGAATGCTTTAACAGTTGCAGTTCTGGCATCCAAATGATTGGACTATGACAGGATTCAAATCAGACCCAAAATGTTACATTGTCTCCTTTTATAAGATTTTGCTGTTCAATATTTTACAATGGCACAATTCAACTCAGGCTGATATGGCACATTTTGCTAAATATATGAAGTGATGAAGAACTTAAAAAAAACTTAAAAACTGTATTTTTACCCTCCTTTTTGACATAAGCTCATTCACTTGGGCTTGTGTATAAGAGGTGCATAAACATAATCTGACCTGCCAGAGATAAGTATACATTTACACAGATATGCCTGAATACACAGATTGAAAGGAAACCATGATAGTCTATCTGTGGTAACAGTTTCTCCCACTCATTCTGAGCCAGAGCAAGTGTAATGTAATCCTTCCCTTACCTTGTTGTTTTGTAAAGTGATGGATTAGAGGACTTGAAGTCCCTCTGGTTTTCAGAGAATCTGTGCATCATAAAAAGCAGAGGGAATTCAAGTCCCAGAATCCATCACTTCACAGTGAAGCAAAGTGAGGTCTTGGTTTCATTACACTCTAAGCCTAAGGGGGGTGAGGAATTACTGCCAGGGAGCACATAGAGACTATTATGGTTTCCTATTAGACTGATGAATAGCCATCCCTTTAACTGAGAGGTCATAGGCAAAATTGAAAATATTATCAAACCAATTTCTGACCCCCATGCCATTAGTTTTAAAAAAGTTACAGTATATATCCTAGATAGGGCTGAGAACAGGCATTTTATTTATAGGACATGTAAAGCACCATCTTACTGTGAGGAAAGGGTGGGTAGATTAATATTCTTTTTTAAAGGACACATATAAAGCAGCAGGTAATCCTTGAGCTAGGGCTGCACTACTATTCCCATCTAAAGACAGCCAGTATCTGACAAATAATGCTGAAATTTAGAAATGTTTTAACTCATTCTAGCATAGATTGGATCTAGCAAACTGATCAGTCTCATGCTTTAATTACGGCCAAGAAATTGACTTTATTACAATCTGCCAGATGATCTTTTTTTCTACGCATTAGGGGTCATATACTTTACACCAGGTGCAAGTGCTAGAGCACTAAAGGGCACAAATGTAACTTTTTTTGCACTTTGCACACTGCGTGGCAAATGATGCCTTTTGTCTCATTACACACATGGCATTTTTTTTTGCATATCAGACTAATTAGAATGTAGGCTATCCAGTAAGATGTATGCATATTAGCCACATGCCTACGGCCAGAGTGCACTCATCTGACAAAGTAACCTGCATGCTGATAATCTGGATTATCAGTGTATTCCCATACAGTTTTGGGTTGGCTAGTGACCCATTCACTCACAGCTGGGTACTTTGCAAACCTGTTTTTTTTTATTATTTGGCAGATATACTGTTGTAATTCACATTGGAGTGCATTTGTCCTAAATCATTGAATCTTATATGGACCAGAGGATGATTAAAAAGCCTGTGGCCGCCCAAAGAAGCTCTCACTTTGCATCAGACTTTACCACAGGTTCCTAAACTTGAGACTTACATTAGCTGCATGTAGCAAGTTTGCTATTGCGGGAGGCAGGCTGCAGGAAGAGTGTTGAAATGATGATTGCACAGGAGGAAGTGCTGATTGTGAGAAGTTATTTTGAGTAGCACCTCAACACGGACATGCTACTTGCTGTTTCAGCCTGGGTGCTGAGCTTCTCAGTGTAACTTGCCATGATCAGCTCAACACACATCACAAAAATGGCTCCCTTTTAGGATCACTGTTTCTTGCCCATCAGGCAATAAAATATCCCACTTATGTTGATACTCACTTATCATTAGTCCTTTGTCACTTGACATCCAGTGAAAACACTAAGTATGTTAGTAAGGAGAGTAATTTCTAACATGACTTCCCCCCCAAAAAAATGAAAATACCATTGCAATAGAGCTACATAAAATTCTATTTTATTAAAAATGTTTTAATGCTACATGTGCACTTTCTTCAATACAATCTTGCAAATGGCTCACAACCACACGACTGGTCTCATTTATAGCAACCCCAGGCAGCAATGCATTAAGTCAGCCTTTTCCTTACCGCCTGCTGTAGTGCAGGTGGTAACTGCAGTGCCCCATTGTGGCCTGTAGCTGTCACCACTATATGACTGAATTAGTCTGAATGGTGTGCAAGTTATGGGATGGGCAGGGGGTATGCCTATTTGCCTACTCCCCCCCCAGCCAATCATGAATACATGAAGGAAATGGGGTGCAGAGACCTGTTGCAACATTTAGGCATTTACATTTTTATGGCATCCATAAGTATGAGATCATCCAATGTATTACAAGAATGGAAAGTCTGTATCCATTAAAACATTGTCATATATTGATATTTAAGAATGGATGTGTATGTATTGCTTATAAAACAGTAAAAATATAATTTCTGAATCTTTTTCATTTATTTTACAATATGCTACTCTTACTTCCACTGACACCCTGCATTTAATTTGGCACTATTTGCTGGTTTTATTTGTGAAAATTGTGGTGACGATCAGGGCCGCTGCTGGCCAAATGGGTGCCCTAAGCTGAAATTTACTTTTGTGCCCCCTCCCCCAAATATTACAGAAGTAAAATAATAAAAAAAAACACCTACTATAGGGGCCCCACACACAGTGCCCCCATAGACAATGCCCCCATAGTAAGTGCCCCCAATAGCCCCCATAGATTGAGTTAACTATCCGGGACAGCGGGATGCGCTATAAAACCCGGCGGGACAGTGTTGGGGGTATGTGATAATATATAAAAATGTTTTTTTTGGAGCAGCTGGGATGATGTCCCCCTGGGAGTTGGTGCCCTATGCAGACTGAGTACTCTGCTTATAGGGAGCGGCGGCCCTGGTGACGATTCAGCCTAAAATATAACTACAGAAGGAACTTTGGCACCAACTGACAAACTCAAACTGCCCAAGGAGCAGTCTTCTGATGCCCATTTTTAAGGGGGCATATGATTTGGAGAATTAAAGGCTTATTTACAATAGCACATGCACTATTGCCGCCATTCAAAAAGGTACTTGTGCCCTTAAAGAGGTAGTTTCTCTTTGAAAATTATGTGTTTTTGGTAAAATCCATGTGAATGACTGGTGGCACAAAGGGTACAGAGTAAGCATGCATTGGACCTAAGCTTTTAGGGGCTGAATAGTTCTTAGAAATCGTATACCTTAATGGTGTCAGGTACAATGTGTAAGTTAGCTAAGGCCTCACTGGTATCTATTGATGTCTGCTTTTGCACAATCACAAGTGTCATTTAACTCATTTGCTGTAGATTTTTGGTTTAAATTGCTGTTGGTCGAGCTTCTCAGTTTTCATGTTTTGAAATGAATTACGTAGCTCACATTTTTCAAATGTATCTGCTACTTTCTAAGCTAGGAATGTTGCCTGGCAAGGTCAATGTTTTCAAATTCACATTCTTTAAAGGGGAACTTTTGCGAACATAAGCTTTGTCTTATGGAAATATGAAACTTTCTAAATATAATCAACTGAAAATTCTGCACCATTTCTGAAATGACTAAGTTACTTTTAATTATTCCCTTTAGCAACCTATCTTTCTTCTTTCTATCTTTATGAGTGTGGGTCAGATTTTGACAGGTAAGTCTAATACATGTTTTAGGGGGGAATCTTTTCTTAACAGATGTGTTAAAGTCAACTCCAACCAACTCCAGCACAAACAAAATAACTGGCACAAATCCTGCATGTAGAGAGACAGTATTTCTGTCAGAGTCAGTTATTTTAAAAGAATGAGCTCTAATACCTCCTTTAGGCAAAGGGTGCAGCCCCACAAAAGGATGTATTAGACCTAACTGTCAATCAAAACTGGACTCCACCCATTGTGTTAAACCTTTTAAGATCCCGGTTTGTTTTTTATTGTGAAGCGCTGTGTAATTTGCTGGCGCTATATAAATAAATGATAATGATGATTGTTAATAGATTATATTTGGAAAATTTCCTATGTCAAACAGAAGAATTTTAACTTGTGATAGTTTCACATTAAAGTCACCTTAGGTTGGGGTATAACAAAGTTCAGTTCATATGTTTTACCACTCTCCCCCCCAATAAAACTAAAACATTTGGTTATGATCAGACACATTCCAAATTATGGGTATATTACTGTTATGCTACTTTCTAAAAATGCAATTACTACTGTTGTTTTACTCTGTTCTAATACATTCCTGTTTCTGTCCCTTGTCACAGTGGGAGGCAGCAGGGGTAGGGTGGGACTAGTGTTGCCAACTTTCCTAGGGTCTTTTATTGGCTAACCTTGATGGGTGCTGAGCAATGATGGAAAACGCTGGGCAGTGACATTAGATGGTGGGTCAGTGATATGCAGATCACAGTGTAGAATGGGATTTTCCCCCCACACAATCCTCTTGGTCTAGAGTGATATCAGCTGCCTCGTGCCATTTTCCTATCCATCTAAGCTCTCAGCTTGGAGTATGTGCAGTTGCTTCAAGCCAAAGGCTTTCTGCAGTACTAAGCTGTGTGTTGACATATAAAACACGTGGGAAGGCTCATCAGTAGGCTTCTAATAAGGAAGAAAAAAGTCTGTCATAGGCAGCTAAGATGGTAGTTACAAGAACTAATGCACCTACAACATAACACAACATAACACAGTGCCATGCAAACAAGGAAAGAGACTGAGTCTATACCACAAATATAGACCATGCCATTTTTCTACTTTAAAATGAAGATAAATTTTGATGTAAATATAATTTGTTCAAAATGTAAGACTAATGCCATACAGGACACCAGTCACTAAACTGTGGCAGTCAATACTTTGCACTGAAGTAAAAGCCAAAGCAGGATTACTGCAAAGTGCATTTAATTACACAACATGCATAAGTCTATCTGTCACTTTTACATGTGCTTCAGACATGCTGTTTATACACACAAATACAAAATGTATTTTTAATGAAAGTTTTGCATTAATCCACAATGTCCCTCCAGAATGGCAGTGGTAAATCAATCACACATATTTATTTTTTGTAACTTAAAGATGATAGTGAAACTGGTAAAGAGCATGGAAGCTGTCACTTATAAATAAATTTTGGCCAGTTGGCCAAGCAGAGTAAGGCCATGGTTTATTTAGGAATGAATCCTCAGAAAAAGCGGAGCACCACGTGATAAAAAGTAAAAACAGTCTTTATTCAATCATATTAAAAGAGCATATGTACATCTCACGGACCTACGCTTTACGCGTTTTGTGGCATCCCGGTAAGTGCTCCCGTGTATTATTTTTGACTTTTGCCACGGTTTATTTAGGGACAAACCCAGACCCAGTTGGGCCCCATGATTTCTGATGGCAGCCCTGGGTTCTACTGGCAGATTCTGGTTAGTTTCAATAAAGGGTTGGATACCCAATGTTATTGAAATAAATCCTAGTACAGAGTTGATGCAGGGTGCAATTTCATTTTTTGGTGTTAAGAAAAACTTTTTCCTCTTCTGGGACAAATTGGGGATGAATTCAGGTGAGATTTTCACCCCCATTTGGATCATTCCCAAGTGTCTCATGTTTCTCTTGAAGAAAAAACTGAACGTGATAGCCCTTTTTTTTTTCATCTTCATCTGCTCTGTAACCGTGTAGAAGAACCTTCCTAAAAACACTACAGAAATCATTTGTAGTCATAGCACAGTGATCTCTTGCAGATAACAAGGTTGTGATTACTTTATATAGAATTCTATCCTAGCAAAAATAACTTTTTATCCACGTTTCTCAATTAATTGCCATCTGGCAAGAGATAAAACAAGACTGTCATTTGTCAGCTCCCTCAGGTTATCACTCACTTCCACACATTTATTTCTGGAACACAGGCGTAACACTCTCCCTGCTTTCAATGTGCTGAGTAGCACTGCTTTGCTCTCATGCATAGTATATGCCCCACAAATAAACACAAATACCTTCTTTTTAAATTCAGGTTCAATTTAGCTTCCCTTAGGTTATTCTGAAATGAATTATTTTGAATGCAGGAACACTTTTTGAAACCTTCTTTTATGAAATATACATTATTCAGTGATCTAATCATCTCTGATGCTGAATTGCAATGTTGAAAGTGAATTTTGTATTACATTCTCTGCAGATAAGAAGCTTGGAATGATGTGGCTCAGTTGTTTGATATTAAAGTCCAGGCCAAACAGTACATGTGTAGCTCAGTCAGTAGATGATCAGGTTACTCTGACAAGGGATTGTGGTCAACTGTATATATGCAGTAACCAGGATTTAGACGTTTCTCTGTGATGTTATTGCCTGGGATTAGGGATATTTGTGTACTAATTCACCTTTCTACCCCTGAGCTCTGGTTTTAAAATGGACACACAGTTGGCTTTGTGAAACGCTCTGTGCATTTGCACTGTATGCTAGCACACTATTGTAACCATCACTGTGTTGGTGCAAGCTGCGCTTCTGCTCTTAAATGTTTGAGCAAGGCCTTTTCTTTTATAGGCCAGTTGTGAGGTCTGCCTGCCTCCCAGCCTAAAAACTGTTCTTCCTGCCTTGGCCTTGTCTTCGCCTCTTGACCTTGAGTTTTAAACAAATAATTCAAAATGTTAAAACATACAGTATATTATTTTTCTTTGTAGTAATAAAACAGTACCTTGTATTTAATTCCAACTAAGATATAATTAATCCTTACTGGAGGCAAAACATCCTATTGGGTTTTTATTGTTTAACTGATTTTTCAGTAGACTGAAAGGAGAAGGAAAAGCTAATAAAGTGTTAATCTCAAGATACAGGCATACCTTCAGTTCTCTCAATAGTGCCCTTAAGTCTCCCCATATTTTGCCTGTTTAGCTGATCATAAGTGTCATAGGAAAAAAATCCCACTGAGCTCTGTAAAAAAGAGGAGAGAGCTGCGCAGACTCTGGCACAGGAAAAAAAAGAGACAAGAAATCCTTTTTCTTTTGATAGAGGACTCAGCACAGCGTTTCTGTGAGTGCTTATGGCTGTATTTACATAGACCTTTCTGATAAAGCTTACTTAGTTTTTACCTTTCCTTCTTCTTTAAGGTATGGAGATTCAAATTACAGAAAGACCCAAGGTCTCAAGCATTCTGGATAGTAGATCCCATACCTGTATATATATAATATAAAATATAAATGGTGTTCTAATCCTAATGTTGGAAACATTTGCCTGGCCAAATGAGAATGTGGGCTTGTGCACTGAGGAGAAACTTTAGTTGAATAATATTTAGAGACAGCAATGAGTAGCCAAGTAAAGTGAAGACCTTTACTAAAGCTACAGCTCCTGCATGACCTGACAATATCAGATCGTGAAAGTGCTAATGCAGTGCTGTCCAACTTCTACGGTGCCGATGGCTGGAATTTCTCTAGCATACATGGTGGAGGGCCGCTAATGGAAGCCAGTTTTGACCACTCCCCTTTTTTAAACCAAACCCACTTCATACTACACCTATTTTATCACAATGGTGGTAGAACAGCAAAATCCCAAATGCTTGGTCCTTACTGTGGGGATATCAACCATCATTCATATGTGAAAGAATTATGTCATATTAAGATATACCCTTAAATTCCATATGCCTCCTCCTCCCCTGTGGATAGCACAGCAACCCCCAGTACATAATTACACACCTTAGGGACCATTTAATGGCTATTTCCAACTGCTAACAAACTCCCACAACAAACCCCTGCCAGGTTCACCTCCCACAAGCAGCATAGGGCAAGCAGAGTATGGCACACACAGGCAGCACTCTGCCTGTCCTATGCTGTCTGTGTGTGCCATACTCTGCCTGTCCTACCCTGCCTGTGTGTGCCATACTCTGCCTTCCCTATGCTGCCTCTGTGTACCATACTCTGCCTGCCCTACCCTGCCTGTGTGTGCCATACTCTGCCTGCCCTACCCTGACTGTGTGTGCCATACTCTGCCTGCCCTACCCTTCCTGTGTGTGCCATACCCTCCCTGACCTATGCTGCCTGTGTGTGCCATACTCTATCTGCCCTATGCTGGCTGTATGTGCCATACTCTGCCTACAGTACCTATGTCTGAGGTGTGAAGAAGTGAACAATGGGGGTGATTACAGTCTGAGCCTGAGGTGTGAACACTGCAGGGGGTGAACAATGCAGGTATTAAAAGGTGTGGAAAAACACAGGGAATTACATATTTAAACAATACAGAGGGATTACAGCCTGAATCTGAGGTGAGAACCATGCAGGGGTCCAGTTAATCTCAGTACTGATACCATTTAATGCTTACTCAAAGGTAAGCCATCAAAGCAGCCAGACAGGTGGGGGGCCACACAGAGGGGGGTCGCGGGCTGCCAGTTGGACAGCACTGTGCTAATGTATACCCAGTGGAGCTTTTGCTTGGCAAATAATTGGGCGGAGAGCAAGCAGGACCAGGCAGTTTCTGCCACCTTAAAGGAGATGTAAATGTTAAAAAAACAAATCATATATTTAGCCTTAGACTACTATTCTCTACACTTTACACTACCTTAATTTTTAATATAAGACTACCTTAATCCACCGTGTCCAGCACTTCCCCCTGGTGTTTTGCAGTCACATGTGCCATGTTTGAAAGTTCTTCAGATGGAGCGGAAGCCCCCACCTTCCTGGAATAAAAAGCCTGCTCATACACAGGCTCCTGCTGCCTCCAGGCATGCTCAGTAGGGCTCTCCACTCAATCTGGGAAGCTGTTTAGAGTAATTTTAATAATAGAAAAAAAAGATTTACTTATTCTTTAAACCTGTCAAGAGGAGGCAGCAGGTGGCAAAATAACAAACACCATGCATATATCACTGTATACAGTAATGTTAATATTTAAGTAATTTGTAGCAGATTAATGTTATGTAGATTCAAATTTCAGCAAGAACCCATATGAGGAAAACTTCAGGTCCCGAGAATTCTAGAAAATAGATCCTATACCTGTATATTTAACTCCATTGTATTCTATGGGGTATTAAATATCAGCGGCAGTGGCCACCGAATCTTTACGCCACAGGAAATTAATCAGCACTGTGTTAAAATAAACACAATGCAAGTTTATGGGGGTATTTAATGATTCTGAAACATTTTTCCTGCAGTGAAACCAACCATTCTAGTGTGGTAAAGAGCTCAATCTCAAGGGATTTTTATTTTGTTATCAAGCATTAACCATTCTACTGTACATTTGAAAAAACACAAATATAAAACAGCCCCTAAGTTTTATAGTTTTTACTTAACAGGATTGTTCATAGTTTTTAAAAGACAACGTCTGTTTATGTTCATGCTACTCCTTGATCCTTTCTAATATACTTATAATTCACATGTACAGGTATGGGATCCATTACCTAAAAACCCATTATCCAGAAAGTTTCAAATTACAGGAAGGCCATCTCCAAAAGTGATAAGATGTAATCTCCATTATAAGACTTATTAAAAATGATTTCATTTTCTCTGTAATAATAAAACTGTATCTTGTACTTGATCCCAGCTAATGTATAATTAATCGTTATTAAAGGCAAAACATTCTTAATGAGTTTAATTAATGTTTAAATTATATTTTAGTAGACTTGGGGTATGGAGACACAAATTACAGAAAGGCCCTGTATCCAGAAAACCCCAGGTCCCAAGCATTCTTGAAAACAGGTTTTATACCTGTATTACCAAGGAGGCCTATTAGATATTTCCATTGTTTTTTAAACCCACAATTTGTGAGGATGCCCACAAACCATTATTATTGTTGGAATTCAATATGTGCATCTATGTATCAAAATGGAGCTGGAACTTAGGCAAGACATGCATAGATCTTTGCCTGTATCCTATTTGGCTGGTGGAACAGATGAATTTCTAAGGTATATGCCCCAATATGTTGAGAAATAAAGTGATATGGCTGTTTGTTGTTATTACATGAGCTCTTTTGTCTATCATATTTTTTTAGCTTTTAGTTGCACTTTAACCTCTTGGTTGAGTTGCTGCTTTTTTCTCATGTACTATATATGGAACTGGTCCATGGAGAATCATTTTCACTATTTGTTTTTGCTATGTCACAAAAACATTTGGTTTTAACCAAAAAAAACAAAATTGTGTGATGTGATATTATTCTCCCACATTGTAAACACAAAGCTAAGATATGTTTCAATGCCAAGTCTGGAACATGGCGTTTTACCAAAATACAGTGCAAATAAATTAGTATCTCACGGCATATCTTTTGGAACTAATCTCTACCAAGTTATATGAGTCATGTAATAAAAACATCTACAAACTGAGAAGGACGGCCTTGCTAATTGCATAACCAGCTTCCATGCATTTCAAATGGAACATTACATTTCTACAGGGCACATTCTTTTATATACTGTAGCTGCCTTTGTATATTAAAGGCATTTTTATGTAGGCAGGTCAGAGGCAGATCTGCATATTATGTTGATTGCCAAATAAATGCAACAAGTCTATAAAGGTTTTCATTCATCTAGGTTGTGAAATACAGCATATACTGGAGATAAGTCTAAACCAACTGGACTTGTTGAAAAAAGTTCCACCACTGATCCTAGCAACTTGTTTAGTTCAACTGAGATGTAGAGATTTCCCCAGCATTATTAACCATTAACAGTAATGCAATCACTAAAATCCAGTGACAGTGGTTCCATTGGAATTAATCAGGCAAATGTTAGGTGAGACCCACTAAGATATAAAAGTATGATGCGGTTACAATGGTACCAGAGAAGATGATAAATGCAACATATTGAAGAAGGTCCCTATTTAGCAGAGCAGGTACAGGTTATAATGAAGATAAATGGAGTAGAGGCCACTTTACCACCCACTTGCCTCAGTTGGAAAAAATGTAAAGTGTACCACATAATTCCCAAATAAAAAACTGAGTAAATACAATTTGTTTTCAGCCTGGTTAGCGAACACCTCTGGTGGGGTAAACAATGTTGTATTATACGTATTCTTTAATTTCATAGTTCCTGGTGTTTCTATGAAAAAAGAAATAAAGCTCAACAATTACACAGACTAGTAATGTTATACGTTATATTTTATGCCTCATTTGTGCCACAGTCACTGACTCCCCAAACAAGATCACTTATGTTCTGCTTAATGTTTTTTTGCTGGTAGAGTAAACTTAGTATATAAAATTTAAAATATGTGCCATATTTGTTTTTATGATTTAAAGGGGACCTCTGCCCCCAAATTTTTTTTTGAATAACCAAAGGAGGGAATCTGACTTCTTCATTGTGAGTCAGAACCAGAGCTTAAAAAGAGTTATCTCTTTCAGTAGTAATTACATTCACAAATTTTAAAAACCATTGAAAATATGTAACTAACATATAAAACGTTGCTTAGAATTACATTTTCTTTCATTTCTTTCTTGGTGATTCCCTTTTCTCTTTGTGACCAGTTCGAGATTCCCTGTTGCCATTTTGTAATACGTATGTGTGACTGATCCAATATACTGCCTCTATTTATCAGTGATATGGGGCCAAATGTGTTTAGTCAAATAGTCTAATTTCTTAGGGCTCTGGTACACGGGGAGATTAGTCTTCCGCGACAAAACTCCCTGTTCGTGGGTGACTAATCTCCCCGGATTGCCATCCCACCGGCGAAAATGTAATGAAATCGCGCCGCCGCGTATGCCATCCCACCGGCGATTTACATTTTGTCGCGGCGACTAATCTCCCTGTGTGCCAGAGCCCTTAGGGTGAACACACACGTGGTGATTAGTTGGCGCGACTTTTAAGTAAATTTGTTGCAGGGACTGTTCACATAGAATAGAAGTTGGATAGAAGGCTTTTTAAAAAGTTGCTGCGACTAATCGCCCCTTGTGTCTTCACCCTTAAATATTACTAGTAGTTTATAGTAAAAGATAGCCAATGATATCTCCTAAAAACATCAAAGGCTCCCTGGATCACATACAGTATGTTTCTTTGATGTGAGCTAGCCTGAACACTTTCTTATTTCAGACTGAATAAACAGTTAAGGCACTTCCTCTGCTTAAATACATATATATGGTCATCACCGAAT
Organism: Xenopus tropicalis; assembly: GCF_000004195.4. NCBI lineage: Eukaryota > Metazoa > Chordata > Amphibia > Anura > Pipidae > Xenopus > Xenopus tropicalis. Next base: position 62,699,232 of record NC_030679.2, read on the forward strand.
TTCCCATATATTTTTATATTTATCTTCTTTTATCTCTTTCTCTTCATTGTATGAAGGGTAAGTTCACAATGTAAATTTCTTTTGTTATCCCTTGGGAGCCAGGTTACCAATATGCCTGTGAGTGCAACAGCAGCTGGGAGAAGCAGGTGGCTACCACTTTCATGCAAAACAACTGATCAGTTTTCACACCAGTGACCATAATAGATTTGCCCTGGAATTGCACGGCCTGCTTAGATCTGTTCTGGTAACAATACATTCCTCCAACACTTTTGAACTTTACTTATTATTAAATCCAGCTTTAGGGCATATATGAAAACATTTTACTTTGTGTTAAGCGCCTTTTCATTTTATCTGGGCACTCCACCAGATAACAGGAAGTCTGAGGGAATCCAACTTTTTGGTGGAAGGGGTATCCATGAGGGAAAACCTTACCTCCACAGAAGGTAGTCAGTAATAAATTGTGATACAGATATTTAGCAAAGATAATGTGACTGCTATAGCTAAAAAATAAACCCTGCTAGTGAGTCACATGGTTTCATAGCCATAACCATGCTTAGCCATGATCAATTGACCACACATAACATACATGCTGGGCAGCCCAAAGAATATGGCAGCCCTGCACTGACAGAAGAATCTGCAGTTTAAGAGGAGAGTATGCTGCTGCAATGTGTATGAGTATTAGGAAACTCTACTAGCTAGCAGCAACCTGAAAACACCTAGCACAGTGGAATACAGCAAGGGGGCTATGCATTATGCTGTGTAAAACAAAATTTGCCAATGTAAAAATTTGTGTAAAATAAATGGCAAATTTATCAAGTTGTGTTTTATTTTACAATGGCCAAATGCGAGATTTTACACTATTATTTTATGCTATTTTAGAGCTTGTGTAAGTAAGTTCCAGCAGAAGTTGCTCGAAGCAAAAGCATTCAAAAAAATTATGCTGTTTTTACGCAGCGAAGCCTGGCAAATCTTGTCACCATTGTTTACATGGCCACCTTGTTGGTATTTAACCAGCCTAGCTGGTAAATCGCCAGCTTGGACTGGCACCAATATTACAAATTTACCGGCAATGTACTTGCCGGTAAATGTGTAGTAACCTATAAATCCACCCCTTTCCTCTCCACGCTGATCAGCCTTTATACTTACTGGCACAACTTTCCCCTGGCCATTTCCCCACCCACTCTGGCCATTTCCCTGCCTGGTCTGCCCATTTTCTCACCCATACATCATAGCCCCCGCCCCAAATGACTTCACAGCCTGCCCCTAAACCAAAGGCAGTATTATAGAGAAAAAGGGTGGCAACCCTAGGCATAATAAATCTGCCCCTAAGTTTGATATAGAATAAAGTACTAGTAGAAAAATGGATGCTCAGTTGCTGTGTTTTGGGTGGTTTTAGGCCTTGTGTTTTCTGTTATTCTGATCCTTATACATAGTATAAGGATACTGTTTTTTGTGTTGGGACTGTTAAAGCTGTAATGATACTAGCTAGGTATTTCAACTTTCCATTATGCAGAGAATAACACTACTTGGCCTTTAACCTGCCTGCTTTGACTTTTCAACTTAGCAGTAAGGACTTCATCTTTCAGTAATCATTATACTATCATTATACAATGTTCCACCTACTATAGCGTGCTCCAGAGTGCTTACTTTAAATGACAGTAATCCCAAATCCCAAAGTGTACATTTGAGGTGTGTGATGGGGACTGCAGGGGGATTCCTTGTGCAGATAGGGTTAATAATCCCTCTCAGTTGGCTAATTAAGAGGCAGCTGAGAGAGGAGCTGCCTGGAGAGGTAAAAAGGTGTGTGCTCCCACACCTGGGGCCCGCTCAGTGTGAAGGAGTCATTGAGAGTGAGGGGTCACTCAGAAAGGTGTCCACTCTCAGAGCAGGGTACAGGGCAGGGAGGATGCCTGTCACTGCAAGGAGCAGAGGGAGTCGTGACCCAGTGTAAGAGAGCTGAGAAGAGTCAGCAAGGCTTAGTATGAAGCCAAAGTGTGCCAGAGGCTGGTAAGCTGGTATCCCAGGAGGGGAGAGTCAGCAGGGCTTAAGTTGAAGCCTGAGTGTTTACGAGTGTGAGAGTCACTGTTGATGTGTGAAAGTCACTGGGGATAGTGAGAAACCCAAAAAGGTTCCAGAGTGTGGAAGTTACCCTGGAAGGTGAAAGTCCCAGAGAGGATGTAAGTTTTGAACAAGTTTGATGAACTGTTTGTTGATGAATTGTAAACTGGTATGTTTATGTTGGGAGGAGTTTGCTCCACATGTTGTGTCCCTGTCTCTTATGCTCCTGATCCTCTGCATACCTGCCTACCATAGCTAATTCCCCCAAAAACTATGTGTACAGGCAGTCAGCATGTCACAATATATAATAACATTGGGGCAGATATAAGAAAGAGAACAATTCTACCATGTTTTTAGCATTTTTCCACTGGGCACAACTGTATATGCATTGTGTATGGATTTACTGTATATTCGTAACATTTTTTTTCTTAAGGTGCTTGAGATTCTTGCCAAGTATGAATTATTTCTTATAGGCACCCACTGTGAGCAGTTATCCGGAAGATTTTTTGGACATGGTTAACAATTTTTGTAAAGAATAATAATGAAACTTGAAAAATGTTCAAGTAAATAAGACTATTTTTTTTTTAAGAATGTGATGAAAATTTGACCTATTGGAAAACACACCATTGGCAGTTGAAATGAAATGAGGGTTGTAAAATTCTTCGATAACTCTTCCTCTGTCATGTAAAAACCTTCTATGAAAACCATTGGGCTGTGCCATTCGCTTTTAGACTTTACACTTACTTTCCGCTTCTCATGCAAGTCCTGTGTTTTATAGAAAATTTGTCAGATATTCCAAATCTTGTCCTTGTTGAGGCATTAGCTTCCTATAACATGTAAGCATCTACAGTTTTTCCAAGCTTTTGTGTGGGCACCAACAAATACTGGATACTCTAGAAAAAAAGCCAGAGGGAAGAAACCCTTTAGAAGAAACTACTATAATATTTAATAGACCTTATTTGTTGCCTGAATAGTTTGAAAGAGATAACCTTGCATTGCATTTAATTAAAAGAGACTGTATATAAATTTATGGAGTAGCAAGAACATGTTGTGGCAGGTGTCATGGGCCTTTTTGAGGAACTCACTCACACAGGGAAAAGATCTAGGCAAAAGGTAAGGTAGACAAATGTACCATGAAAATCTCCTCATTCCAGAGGTAGACACTGATTTCAAAGGAACCTTTTCTCATGCACTCTTCTTAGTGGCCACAAATTTTTCAAGTGCGTCCTAATGGACTAATGTGTTCAGATGGTAAACCTGTGATCCCACAATTTATCTTTTAACACATAATGCAACTTTCCTTTTTTTGGGGGGAGTCAGAACACAATATTGTTGTTCGCCATTGATTGAACCTTTGCTTCTCCATTTATTACCTTGCAATAACTTTCTTTATCTGAAGTCCCAGTCTTTCTCTGCCAGTCCTGTTTATTAAGTTATAAGGGTTGAGAAAGGCCGTACTTTTATGTGTTTGGACTAAATACACTTTAGCAATACGTCGACTGCTATGGTGTGCTGGTGGTATGATTACTGCATATATTCATGATCCTTGTGCTGGCATGGGTCCTCCAGATAGCACCTGATTCCACAAGAAAGGTATTTATCCAGATCTCTCCACTTCTATGTATTTAGTACTGTTGATCATAACATGCCTATGGGTCCATGAAGACCAGTGTCTTAAAGGAAACATCTTTGGGGCCATAGTGAAGCTTTGGAGAATTATACTAATCTTGGCCTAGCTAGAAAAAGGCAGGTATTTTGGTTGCTGGTCTCTAGGTTGGAACTCCACAAGTCTGTATGTCTTTCTGAACCAGAATCTACCAAAACATGTAAAGACTGGCCAAAATATTATTGTGGTTGTCATTCTTCCAAAGAAACAATCCACCTATGGACATTCCACAAGACGGTTTCACAGACTGCCTTTCTTTTCCACTTAAGTTCTATACACAGCTCTTGCTCCCAGTTAGCAAACAATTTACTCAGGTGTGGGTAACTTTTCGTAGATTTACTTATTAGTCACAGGGGATTCAAAGATGGGCACAAAGTACTCTTCAACATGCGTTTAAGGCAATTAAAAAGGCTTTAATTTAGTAGTCTAACAACAACAACAGACACATTTTCAACATAATGGTATGATATCTAGAAGTTGAAGCAAATGTTTATAGTATGGAGGACTGGCCAGAATTACACAAGCCAGATAAGTGAAGTGCAGTGACCCTACTGCTACTTTCTATTTAAGTGCACATAGCTGAGCAGAACAACTGATGGTAGCCTCTGGGCTCATGCTAAGACAAAGGCAACAGACCCAAGTAAGTATATGCGAAAGCCTTTCAGTCAGCTTTGTATGTTTCATGCTATGCATAAAGAATACCATAAAAGTCCCTGCTGGCACCCTTATGAGATCTTTGTCAGTGGATAATACTGTCCTATCAACACAAACACTCTACAATTATCAATGCTGACCTATTGAAAGGTCAATATACTTCTCATATAATGATACCAACACACATCAGTGGCAAATTCTGTACACACGTCTTTTGTTAGCAATGCATTAATCCAATACAGTACACGCATGCCTAAAATGTATTATTCCTTTTTTTACAGGGCAGGTACAAGCCATTTCTCAGTGCTGTACAGAAGGGAGTGAGTGGGTGAGAGCACAGCAGGTTTCCACCCACTTACAGTACAAATTAAATGCTTAATTTGACAGTGAATGTTTGAAAAAGTGAAAAGGAGGAGGCATGGGCACAGAATAATGATGAGAATAAAGAGGGAGAGTGTGGGAAATGTAACACATGGCATTTCTCTATTTCTTTATACTGGATTTTTGGAAGATATGCATGTGTTCTTTAACTTGACTTAATAAATAGCAAATACATTGATGCCCTAACATCATGCATTAATATCAATTCAGGAAATTATCCTAAATGGTAAGTACATCAAAAATAACTTAATAATGTTTAATAATTTAAAGTAGGGATGCACCAAACCCCCGAACCCACCCAGAAGGATTCGGCCGAATCCTGAACCGAATCCGGGATTCGGTGCATCCCTACTTTAAATTATTAAACATATTGCATTAATATAAATTTGAAAGTTACTTAGAATTGCATTTTCTTTCATCATGAAAAACTGTGCAGATTCCCATTAAACGACTCTCAATGGAGACTAGGATATCAGCAAAGTAAACAGTCTGCAAAAATCTCAGCACAGATTTGAATGAATCATTATACGCCTGTCTACGCAAAATGCACACAACTAGCTGTTTATTGCTTACTTTGAAGTGCTGGTGTTAAATTGGTCACAGAAAAGATACGTTTAGATTTTTTTTTTTATAATAATTATTCATGGCTGCAGGAAACCTTGATATTTAAAGCTCCATACAAAAATACTGAAGAATGTTTCCATATGTCTAGTCTATTCTGACCTCACAAGATTAATTAAATTGGCTATATATAAAGCATTACAAATATTCAGCTGTTAGGTTTAGTCAGCCTGTTCCATTCCTTTTCTCCACGGCTCCCAACTTGCCACCTCCATAGTAACCAAACGGCATTATTAATCCATACTCAGCTGAGTTCCAAAGAGTGACACTCAAAATAATAATAATAAACATTGTTAGACCAGTATAAATTACACTGAATTTCTCCACTGGTTTAAACGGTTTCATTAAACCTAATTGTGATATTTTTTCTGTTAGTAGTAGCTGAGGTTTCATTGCAATTTGAATAGAATTCTGCTGGGATCAGAGCTGATCAGATAAGAAAAACAAATCAGACTGGGCGCCGAAATTGTAAATCCGGCTTACGATATAGCTTACTATAGCTATCATATATTAGTATGATGCATTTTACTTAAAAGGGAAACTTGAAGCTTTGTGCAATGTGCAGTTTTCAGATGCAATTTGCCATGTTTTTTGCCCATAATTTTTTTCTTAGAATTTTTTTCTTAGAATTCCTGAATCATGTGCAGAGTTGCATCTAGCCTTTTCACAGAGGGAATTAAACCACTTCTAGATTAGGGACATAATTGTGCATGCCCAGGACATTTTGTTTTCATTGGAACCCCATTCTGCTTGACTGGGTCCAATGTGACTGGTGGCTGGGCCCACATTGGGTAGGATCCAATTAACCTAGAAGTATGGGGGCCACATACTGATGGTGGCCCTGGGTTCAAATACCTTTTCACTTGCGGTCATACAACCTAAATAAGGCTTCCTATCTCAGTATTAAGCTCAAATCCTTTCCTCAGTAGCAAATGGTAGCCATTTCATTGCATTTTCCTTTGTAAAAGGCTGTTGAGGAAACAGAAGAAATCATCAGCCAACCAATTACTTAAATGCAGATCTCAATTTTAACACTTTAGCAAAATTGATTAATGAAAAAGTGAATGGTTAATGGAAGGTGTACACCTTCCATTAAACATTCACTTTTTCATTAATCATACAAGCATCACATTTTCCTAAGCAATGGCAGCTTTGCACTAACCTGTCTTTATGCTTCAGGGGGTAAATTCACTAAATGACTACATTCACATATAATCATGAATATGTAATGCTTAAGGGTCCCTTGATACAGCTATGGAGTTCAGTATACCAGGTAAGTCATACTATGACCTCTCAGTGTAACCTAGGAGATCTGGAATCTTCTCTTTCCTAGACACCTTAGAGACTGGAATATCACAGTCAACCACTCACACAAAGGCCGAGTAATCCCAGAGGGTTGTCTGAGTTTAATTTTAGCTCTTCTATCACACAGATTAGACAGCAAAGGGAATACAAAGTTTTATTTACTCACTATTTTAGCTCAAGTTGCCTTATCTGTCTGTCACTCAGTATTGTACTATAACATATATCGCAAACTCCAAAGTAATAATCAGAAATTGAAATTGTAAACATAATATCTATCATAAAGCCAAATGTACATATTAAATATTCTTTGAGGTTAGGGGAAGTGACAACAGAATCCCATATCCAGTATGAAGTCTTTTCAAAGCAAAGAACTTGAATTTAAGTAACCAATCATAAGACTTATTGTCTGAACCTGAAGTCCTTGTCTGAATTTTTGTCCTGATTTAGACTTTCCAATAGACTGACATTATTAGAAAATGTATGCTTTTCAAATCAATATTATGATAGAATCCTAGTAAACCTGTTGGAATATTGTATCATTTGCTGATTTAGCGACACAAGTTTCTCTTAGAAAAAGTCTACCTACAAATCAGACCACTTTACTGAAGAATTGATCAACCATATTGAATTCCAATTATTTTTAAATTAAAGATAATTAATTAATTAATTTAAATTAAGATATTGTACCTGCCCTATACAACTTTTCCCCCAAATCCTCACATCCCCTCTTTTGTGGTGTTTGCTTGGGCATACCTGAGTGAGCTGGCCCAGTAATGGTGCACTTATAAGTGACTTAAATGTAATATAGTACAAGAATGTGAGAAGCATATATTCATCATCATCATCATCATCATCTATTATTTATATAGTACAAATTATGCAGCACTTTACATTAATTTATACATTATTTAAATTGGATTAGAGGGCCCTACTAGCAAGAGTTTACAATCTAAAGGTTGTACCTGTATTTTACTTTTTTAAATTTTTCCACTGATGTTTTGGCAATGCTCTCAAGTCTACTGATCATTTTATGGCAAGTAGCTACCACTGATCCTTATTGTTAATATTTTATCCTCCAGTTACCAACATAAGTTAAATGATTCTGAAATTTTAACATTCTGCTATTTTTAAACTTTCAAAATTATTTTTAAAAACCTGTGGCCAACTGTAGCCACAGGTTAAGTCCAGGAGTTGGAAGCAGATCTGATGTTGTGGTTACCAGAAAAGATACAACACGAGCTCATTAAAACTTGTCCAAAACCTGCAGCTTCTATTAACGCTGTGTAACGCTGTAAATATCCCTTTGAAAAATAACTCAGAACAGAGCAGTCGAATTGAATTTCCCGAGGAGGGTTGAGACAGTTAAATAGGAGAGGTGTGAGAATATGAGCTATTTATATGTACTGTCATTCTAAGATAAGCTGCTAGCAAAGATATTTATAGAGCTCTATGTTGTATTATGTGCTTCTGATGCCACTTATGTTTCATTCCTCTTGAAATAAATAAGGAATTAACATTTATTTAAGGAACAAAGAGGTGTTTCCATTCTCTGTTCTCTAGTGGCGCAGAAGCAAATGTTGCCGCTTTTATTTGCCTATGTACTTACCCTATGTATGAAGACAAAGTTTAGAAAAGTTTTCTGAGGTGACTCACAAAGGTGTTTCAATCAACAAGAAGCATCAGACAACAACATAACAAAGACCTACCAACCACCTACCTACTGTACCCACAATCCAAAAGATTGCCCTTTAGTTCCTTATCAAGAAGGCTATGCTCTACCAACAAGAACAGATGAAGACTGATATTCAGGGATATAGACAGGGCCTGAAAGATGCAACAGAAAATCTAGATTCTCTGCATCTCAGTCCAAGTCAGACTTACTTAAAAGCAACAAGAATCTGTACGCAGCAGGTTAGAACATTTCTATTATCAATGCTACAGAAGGAAATTTTAGGCACATTTCACTTTCAGAAAGGGGCCATATTGTTTACTCTCTTAGGGCTAGAATATGGGGAAGTTTGAGGATTATCCTAGACACCTAACTTCAGCATGAAGCTGGACCCTACAACACTAATGGGCTTATTTAGCAATTTTCGAGTTTGATTTTTTAAATTAAGTAAACTCGCATAGTGTATGCTTGCTTATTCATTAATAAGGAAAACTCAAATTTTTCAAGTTTATAAACATAAAAAACTTGAGTTTGCAAATATGGCTTGACTTTGTTTAGGACAACTCCCATTGACTTCTAGAGAAACTCGCAATCTTTTAGGTTTTTCAGGTTTTTTTACACTTAACACCAGCCAATCAAGTTTTTGAAACATAACTTGGGTTTTTTTGCACTTAAAAACCTCAAACGTTGAGAAATGTTCCCATAATATTTACAACAGGCCTTTCAAAAGCTTACGTTTACATTCCTATTCATTTTTGCAGCAGAAAGTTTTTCCCAACAGCTGTTTAAAAGAATCACTCTGTGGTCTGTGTCCACTTCAAGGATCCTCTTCTGTATTGTATCTGCTACAAGAGTATTTACAATCTATCATTACTGTGGCAGCTACCATAATGTAAAACTAACAAGTTGATATGGGTTGGTTCTAGCTCCTTGTTATGTGGTAGTTTGGCAAGAAATGCAGACTTTAGCTTTGCTTACTTTCTCATGTTCTGTGGGTCATAATGCAGGTCAGGCACGTATACTTTCACAACAAAAAATGTTGCCTAATGGAAGAAAACTACTGACCAGAAATTCAAACTACCTGGATAAATTTGGACATCTCTTCAGTGGTTGCTGCACATTTGATATCTCTTTAATACCTTGACAATCTTATCTGATGTCAGTGTCAGACTGGGCATCTTAGGGTCCACTAGAAAACATGACACCATGACAGTGCTAAATGTAATAGATGCATATTTGTCTATGGTGGCAATAAAAGATGGCTGACGGGAATTGTCATTGGCAGGCATCCAGTAGCACTTGAGCCCACCAGGAGATTCTCTGGCATGCAGGCCAGTCTGATCCTGTCTGTAATACATATGAAAGGTAAAACCAATGTCTTGGCAGACCAACTAAGCAGGTAAAAGTTCAAACAGGGGGAATGGTCCCTAAGTCAGAAACTTTTTCTTCAATTTGTGCATGTCTAGGGTCTTCCCAGATAGACATAATGGCCATGAGACTGAATGCTCTCTGAACTGCAAGAAAATGTTTTTGGGTGCCATGTTAATAACCTGGCATTTGGCCTTGCTAATCTTTCTTGGAAATCCTATGATCTCTTGGATAATCCAGTATATAAAGCAAGATTGTCCGGAAGGAAATTCTTCCTTTCTGGCCAAAAAGAGTGTAATTGCCAGAACTGCTTCGGTCTTTCAGAGTGATTTTTGGTTTCTCCTTCTAGAAGGGGCCCATTTAGTCAGGGTCACATATTTTGCTAGCAGCTAACCACAATGAAGCTAACAGATAGTAAATTAATAGGTTTTTTTTTCAAGAAGTGCTTAACAGTCCTCTGTATTAAAGAACAGCTTTTACTTCCTATTATAGGCACATTCTAATGCCTATGTTTGAAAATTCAACTTGACACCCCCATTAACTCAAATGCTATAATAACAGCACCACTACAGGAAATTGTGAACAAATTGCAGCCAGAACCACCAGATCAACAAATACTTTTGGAACACTGGTGGACATAGAGGCCCAAAACATCATTCTAACAGACAATTTAGCAAAGCCTTAATACCTATATATTGAAGTTAAAATACACTAGTTTAAGGCTAATGTCCCATGCAGAGTTTAGTCGCCCACAATAGATCTCTGCTATTGTTGGTCATTAATCTCTCTGAAATGCCTTTCCACCATTAACAAAGAGAATTGCTGGTGGAAATGCCTACGCATCGTTTTGGTTTTCTGAAGTTTTGCGAAGTTTACTCCTGCAGGCAACTTGGTGCGACTTGGTGGAAAACCAAAGTGATATGTAGGCTTTTCCACTGGCAATTTCCTTTTCTGCTGGTCATTTAGACATTTAGGAGTGATTTAATTGCCCGCAGTGACTTATCTCTGAGTGGGACATTAGCCTTATACTGCAATTGCTTACTGTATTGCAGAATATTGAACACATGTACTGTGCTGATCATCATATCATCGGTCAGTATTTTACTATCCATAATTCAAATGCTATGATTATCATATGTTTTCAGTAACATTATGAAACAGCTCTGTCCACAAATGTTTCCAATGCTGAAAGAAAGCATCAGTAATTATTGCAACTGTATTTATAAACATGGTCTTTCATTTAGTGCAGAGGAAATCACTTCTTTCCTTATTGTCAGTAAGAAAATGTTTATTTGAATAGGAGATTATAGCCCTAGACAGTAGGGGATGGAACACTGCCCCCTAATGATCCAAACTGAAAATCTGAATTTGAAGGCAGCATTTGAGATGCAGTCCCAATATATCCCACTGAAAAAACATCTCTGTGATGAATGCTGCTGTGCAGAAGTTCATCATTTGTTTATACATTGCCAACAAGTTATGCAGCACTTTTTAATAATTATTAATTTATAACAGAGTCTTACATTAACTTAACATGGCTATAGAATAAAAAATCAGTTCAGAGAGCCTGCTGCTCACAAGAGCTTACAGACTAGAAGAAAATATCAAATGATCAAGGCATCTGCCTTTCTGGCAGTGGGTTGCTTACTTGCAAACTTTATGTTCCACAGTTCTTAACACTAAAATGAATGCATGTCTCATACATGGAGCACACAAGTGGTAGGATGCTGCCCCCTTCTGGTGAGAACTAAACAGAAGAATGCTGAAATGTTCTTAAAAATTAGAGTGGCTTATGAGACACGGTATCAAATGCTTTGGCAAAATCCAAATAGATCACATTTACTGCGGCCCCACTGTCCAGCTTCTTACTCACCTCATCATAAAAAGGAATCAAATTTGTCTGACATGACCTGTCTTTCATACAGCCATGCTGATTACTGCTCATATTGGCATTCTCCAGAACATAACCTTGAATGTGATCCCTTAAAAAAACCTTCAAAATCACTTGCCCACCACGGTTGTAATCACCGATCTTGATGAACTTGTAGAACAAGGGAAACACACCTCACGTATAAAGTATTAGTCTGCAGAGCCTTGCAATGCTCTAGTACAGTGATCTACACACTGTTGATCCCAGTGGGGAATTTAAGTTATTCCTGGCCTGGATGTACATTTTGGTTTTACAAAAACCAGGTGTACTGCCAAACAGAACCTCCTGTAGGCTGCCAATCAATATAGAGGCTACCAAATTGCCAATAGCAGCCCTTATTTGGCATCTCCAGGAACTTAATGCATGCTTGTACTGCCAAACAGAACCTCCCATAGGCTGCCAATCAATATAGAGGCTACCAAATAGCCAATTGCAGCCCTTATTTGGCATCTCCAGGAACTTTATGCATGCTCGCCACAAATCCGGGCCTGTCCTCAACCCTTTGTATATTTGAAAGTTGCTCATGGGTAAAAAAGGTTGGGGACTCCTGTTTTAGTAAATGCTCAGTAGGAGGTTGACAGATCAGTAAAACTGTACCATACATAAAAAACGATTGAGGTGGATTAAAATCTGCTCTGTGGGATCCCTGAGAGCATTTTCCTAGACAAGATGAATGATTTCCAAACAGGTGACTTTAAAATACTATTATCAAAAGCTCTAAACAAAGACTTATTAATAGCACACATGGTCCAAAAAGCATTCCACCCAGATGACCAAGGGATGTAATTACTTGAATCGTGATTTCCATGTAAAGGAAAACATAATGGTTGCAAATGGAACAAACAAAGGTCACAGATCTGAATGCAGCTTAGCTGATTTAAACATAAATCTGGGAATATTGTTGCTGAGCAAACAGAAAAGATTTGCAGCAAGTGGTATAGGGTATATTTGCCCTCTAATTCATGACAAGCAGGAGTTGAATGTTATTCATGGCTCTGTAGTCTGTAACATATAGGATGAATATTTTCTAATTCAAAATAAACAACTATTGCTATCAAGAAATATTTTAGCCACAGCTGATTGTCCAACAGATATATAATCTATACATTTCTATAAGATATTAACATACTGACCCTCTAGGAGCATTCAGTAGCTGTTCAGCACATATTATGGTAAATTGGTTGGAATTGACAAATGTCATGGAGGCAGTGGCCCTTCAGGGGTTAAACAACCCATCCAACAAAAGGAAATCCAGAAGTGGCCTCAATACCCTTTCCTTCTGAATATTCTGCAAATACAGTTTACTGCTCCCCAGTGTACTGTTTATAGCGATACATAATAAATAAACACTCAAACACGTGCAGTTCCCAAGCCCTTGGCCATGCAAGGGACAACGAGTGTCACAAAAGCAAACAATTTTCCCACAACATGCTTCCAAAATATTCGTTAGTGTACACTCCCTGAAAAAAAGTCATTTATTCACTGGCAGCTATGCCATTTGCTTGTAGTAAAGTATGTTTTCTTTGATTCTGTTGCCTCTACAATATACCCCAAACATCCTGCATTTTCCTTTTGGAATCTCACTGTACTATTAGGCACACTTTGCCAAGGGATTATAAGGGGGTTATATAATAAAAGGTGCTGAATATAGCTGCCAATCAGGGTGGATATGGATCCAAGTCACAGCACATTGGAACTGTCAGCCAACCCAAAACAACTTCAGAGATGTCATTAGAGTTTATACAATTCTAATGTCTTAAAACCTAATTCTCTCATTTTAATTGGTACCATGAAATAAGGTCTCAAACATGCATGGAGTGGATAATTATCACCTAAACAATGTGGGGATAATTAAAGGTAAACTATACCCCCCAAAAATGTAGGTCCCTATAAAAATGTACTTTTTTAGTAGTACAGCTATGGGACCTGTTATGCAGAATACAGATAAGGGATCTTTCCATAATTTGGATTTCCATAATTTAAGTGTGCTAAAAATCATTTAAATATTGAATAAACCCAATAGGCTTGTTTTCCTTACAATAAGGATTAATTATATCTTAGTTGGGATCAAGTACAGGTACTGTTTTATTGTTACAGAGAAAAAGGAAATTATTTTTAAAAATTATTTAAAAAAAACCCTGGATAACGGGTTTTCGGATAAGGGATCCCATACCTGTATGTGCTATTGGGTACTCCTGAATAGAAAACTGCCATTTCTAGAATTAAGGGCCGCCTCCTGGAAACAGGATTCACAGTGCACACAAACAAGCCAAGGCACACATACATGCTAGGCCCCATCAGCCAATTAATGGACAGAGTTCTGCTTTTTGCTTCCACACTTTTTCCTGTTACAGTTAGAGCTGCATTATTTCCTGTTAGGTGATCTCTGAGGGAACACACAGCCCATCACTAAATGGGGGTTCCAGAAAAGGATGTAAAAAGGCAATATTTACTGATATACATACAACAGTTTGGCGAGATTCTTTAAGAGGCCAATTATTATAGTATAAACAATCTGCTGGTTAAATATTTATTCTGGGGGTATAGTTTTCTTTTAACACCCCTGCAGTTGGACCAATAGTTGCATCCCCAATAATAAGTCACATAGAAATCAGATGGACATGTTATTCTAAGTCCTGTATCATATCTATGTTGTTCTTTGCATAAGGCTCTCACAACTTGTATGCAATCAAACATGAATAACTGATCTGGTTTTAAGTAAATCCTGCGGAATGGAAAAGGCTAATTAACATGTCTTACCTGACACCAGAAGGGGCAATGTCTGCCTATTACTGGAATTCTAAATTAATTGTAATTGCAATGGCATACAAGCATTTTAAATCAACATGGTCCTCAGCAATCCAAATAACAGCTGCTTCCCAATCATTTGAATGGACTATTGCAGACCCTGCAGCTGGTGGTCAACAAAAAAGTAAATCCTTGTTTCATTTTTTCCCAGTCACATGAACTGAAAGATTCTAAACTGCCCATGTGCTATAATATCCTCTGCATGTGTGACAACCACGGGTCTTGTCTTGTGTCACGTGGGGCAATACAATTGTAACTACCTGATATAAAGAAAAATTTTAAAATTTAAATGCTAATGAAACCAATGACTGGTTATGGATAAGCCACTGGAAAGACACAGACATGATAGCAGGAGGCTATAATTATAATGGAATGGTAATATAATTCACAAATAATGGGAAGGGTGAGTGATCAGCTCCTTTCCATGCAGTAGGCCAATAGCCCCCCTGCCCGCCCACCTCCTAATTGTTACATTTACTACATCCACCTCTTGCAATGAATATGAATGAAATGAATAAAAATGATTAAGCTTAGCCTTAATGCTTTCATTTCTGCATGTAAGAGCAGCTACATATTAGCAGGTGGTTGTGTAGAATGTATGCTTAACAGGGCCCTTGTCTGTAGTTTTGTATGTAACCTATACTTTCAGTGTATGCACCCTTCTATCGTACAGCACTGTGGAATATGTTGGAGCTTTATTATTGTGTTATTTTTAGTACTGTTGTTAGCCTTTATCCTCCATTACATACTGCATAGTTGCATTTGATTGTTATAAGAACATTGATCCACGTGCAGGAAACAACCATAAAGTGACTCACCTTATGTGGCTAAAATAGTTCTAGGTTTTTTCTCCCTATATGAGTGACATTATACTGCTTTCTTAAAAAAATGGTAGGTGTTACATTACCTGCTAAGAGTGTTATTTATCATTATAAGCACATTACACAAAAACAAAACAAAACAATTAAGCCTTCAACAACTTTATTGAAATTTATATAAATAATCATGCACAATTTAAATGTAAACGGAAGTGAACTTAAAGTGCAGACAAACCTGTTACCTCCATCATGCAGAAGGATAACCTTATACATAAAAAAACAAAAATCAAAGCAGCTTTAAAATACCAGGATATAAGACAGAGATGCCCAGCTTGTCCTCCTTTAGACACTGAACTATAGCTTGCACCATTCTGTAACAGGCTTTGGCTATCATGGGATACTGGGAGTCGTAGTTCTAAAGTGGCCGAGGGGGCAGGCTGGACATCTCAAATGTTAACACATTAGCTTTAATACAGAGCTAGAAAGCAACGCCATATCTCATTTCTCCTGGTCAAATGCATTTATTCATATTCTTAATGCCAATGTATAAATAAAATAATTTACCAAAATGTGCACTCACAGAGTGAACTTCTTATTTACAATACACAATTTAAAACCTATTGTATTTTTATTATATTAGTTCAAGTGAAGAACATCATATGTCTTTCTTTAAACAAAGGGACAGGAAAGAAACTCTTCAGGTAGTAGATATGTAAAGCATGTCCCAAAATGTCTAGAGTTCCTGTTATAGGCAGTATACAAAACAACAGTACATTCTTCAAACATGATCACAGGGTAAAGCAGCAAATGAACAAGTTGGTTTACAAAATGTTTAATGGTTCAGATTTTTTTTTTTGGCATCCTGGACCCTTGAATGCAGTTAGCCAACATAAAAGGAAAGGCTTGTATGCGATATACACAGTACAAGTTCTGATACTTGAACATGCAAATGCCAGTTGTCCTATGTCATAGCAATTTTTTCTTTGAGATGAATTGTAAGGCCATGGTGACTTATAAAGGGAGCACACACTGAAAGAAATTCCACAGACCTAACCTGGAGAAAAGTCTAACATTTTAAAGGGGAAAAATTGAAGTGAAATAAAAAGAACATAATTTGAGATAAATCCACAGTCATTGTCACTGACACAGAGTGCCATTTTATAAATGTTACATTTACAGTGTTGTCGGAGAGCGCTGTGCCAACCAACTCACTTATTCAAATTCATAAAATTTACAACACAAAATTGAAACGCATGACTTACAGAAGTTCATATGTATGCACCAATTTTAATTAGTATAACAGGAAGTCAACAAGGGATGAGGGACATTTACATTCAGTTGCAACTTGCTCTGACACAGCATCATGAAGGCCAAATTAAATATGCATCATTAAGTAGAATCACCAAGACAGTCAAACCTATATCACCAAAAGGCTAAAACACCTTTGCTATTTTCCTCAATATCATTTATACAGCTGTTTAGTAGTTTGCACTGATTCCAGAGATGTTTTAACATTAACCTTGGCTCAATGATCCAGCTTTTCTAGGTCTGCGAAAACAAAAAAAACAAAACTCGTCAAAAATGTCTTAAATGTCATTTGCCAAAGCAAATTTGCTTATTACCAGCCTGCTCTGTCAAGTTATAAAGCAACAGCCCACATTTTGCCATTCCTGCATAAGACTAAAATGCATTCCCTCCCAATAAAAGCAAGCCTATGGGCAATTATGGTTAAACTATGGGCCATTTAAGAGTATGGAATAACTAAATCAGTAAAAGCAAACTGATTAAAAGAGCAGCAGAAAAAATGAACTAGTTTGTGACTACTTATATACATTTTGATGGGAATAACAAGATAAACTAGCTAAAAATAGTTTGATCAGTTTCCATAGCACCATCCTTGTAGAGAACTTTGCAACAAAAAGTAAAAAATAAATAAGTAAAACATAAAAAAAAACAAAAAACCCAAATAATTATACAATCTAAAATACCACAATTTGAGGCAACCCCCCCCCCCCACCTATTTTTGGCAGGCATTTCACCTAAGTGTCATTTCTCAGTTGTACTTATGGCATCACAGGCCTCTGCTAGTTAGTGTGCATACAATTTTCATTCTCTATGTCGTTTTCATCTTCATTCGATTCTTCATCGCTCTCATGTGGGGCTCCCGTGGCAGCTGAAGCACCTTGCTTAACTTCTTTGTCAAGGGGAAAAAAACCTGTTCCAGTAATGGTATCTTGCCTTTGATAGAAGAGCACATATGCTGCCTTTGACTGTCATAAAGAAAAGAGACAACATGAACAGCTGCAAAAAGAGAGCTCAATAATAACAAATTTACATGGAGGGAGAATAAGGGAAGGGCAAGTGCCAAGGGCCCTTTGACAATTTTTAGGCTGTGAATACACAGAATTTATATTTTTGGGATCCAATTAATAAAAAGGAAATTATGGAACTGGAGAGGGTATAGACATGGACAATGAGATAAGAAGGTTTTAATTATGGGGATAAACTATATAAGTTGGGTTTATTTATATTGCAGAAGAATGCTCATTATGTATAAATCTTTAAAAGGCCCATACAATCTTTCAGAGAAAACCTGGTATCAGCAGTCAAAAACTACCACTATAAAAACTGCAAAGTGCTCAGAAGATCACTCTGAGTAAACAAGGGCAGCCCTACAAGTAGAATGGTAAATAGGATATATATGTTTTTTGTTAAATGGTTGGTTCACCTTTAACTTTTAGCATGTATTCTTAGCATCTCTTCAATGGGTCTTCATGTTTTTTTTTTATAGTTTTTTTTTTCAGGGGACACTGACTTGTGCAGTCAAAAAGCTATTACCCTGTGAGGCTAAAATTTTATTGTAAATATTGCACAAAAGCCAAAAAGGAAAAAGTCAAAAAAGGCTATTAAATTAAAATTTAAGCATGCAGACTTGGCCCTCAAGTGACCAAAAGAGGGAAAACCAAAGCAATAAAAAGACTTGAGTCCACAATAATCACAAAATATAGTATAATAATAATATAATATAATAAAGATGTTTAATTTTAACTTTTTTTGATTATTGCGGACTCAGGGGCCGATTCACTAAAGGTCGATAAAATGAGTGCTATTTATAGCATGCGTTAAAAATGTTATCACTTCTTATTTTTTTCGACTTAACGATCGATTCACTAAAAGGACAGTGTTAGTGTTATTTTCCGCCGCGTGCAATATTAGCACACAATATTATGCATGTAACCATTACTATCTGAAACTATTGTTCTGAAAATTACCATTTCCCTGAAAAATGGAGGAAGCATCACTCTAGGACGATCACATACTTGAAAAAATCTGACTGCAAACTCCATGTTGTGTTGCCAAAAGCTCACAAACTGCAATGTTGTTTAAGTACCGCCTGCCCCAAGTAGGTGTTAATATTCTCACAGATTAAAGCGATATTTTGTGAGTTTAGCGCTTCATATGTGTTTATGAATCATGCATTAGAATAATGCGATAGAAATAACGCTTTGCGATTGTGTGTTTTTTTGCGCATGCAATACGCGTCTTAACGCATGCGAAATCGGTACTTAATTATCTCGCACTTCTTAACGCAAAAAAGCATGAGATAAGCCCCTCAGTCTTTATATTGCTAAAATTTTATTGTTAACTTGTTATTCATTATCTTTCTGTTCGGGTCCTCTTTCAATTAAACCACTGTAAATTGGACCCTAGCAGCCATATAGCTGCTGAAATCTCAAACTGAATAGCTGCTGAGAAAAAAAAAGCTAAATCATTCAAAAAAAACAAAGACCAATTACGTTCTGTCTCACAATATTACTGTCTACATCATACTCAAATTTCAAGTAAACCACACCTTTAAGATGTAGTTAAGTTATTGCACTTTTGGAGACAATTAGCATACAGTGAAATTTTAGAAAAGTTTGTAAGATTTGTAGTAAATCAAAAAATAAACAGCTTGTCATTGATTTTAATTTTTGAGTTCTAAAAAAAATCCTAGATTCTTCATTATAGGCCAGGTACCTTTAAGATTTAAGGTTAATGCAGAGAAACATTATAAAATACTTGCCACAATCTGTTCTTCAGATGCAGTTGACACACTACTGTCATCAAAATAATACCATTTTCCATCATCTTTATTTTTAGCAAAAGCTGTATCTAAACAAAACAAAAAGCAACCATTTAAAACAGAAGAAAGCTGTATAATGGAAACAGTGTATGATGTATAGCTGTATGAGTTTATAACTGTTGGGTAAAGTTTGATTGATAATTTGGATAGAACAAACTCAATATATAACAAATCTCCTTTATTAAGGCTGCAGAGGCAATAACTTAGCTTCAAGTTCAGTTTATACTGTACAGTGTACTCTTTGTAGGTCTAACTTAAAATAAGGTCAGTGCTGTCTCTCATACAAATAAAGTGCAGAAAGCACACACCTCTGCAGAAGGTCCCCAGGAACTAAAGAATCTCTTCAGCTTAAATTTTTTTCCCTTATGCCACAGATCACAAAGGACAATGACAAACAGTGGAAAAGGAACACAATAGACTGCAGAGATTGGTAGCTATACTACAAATACTAGAAGCTGCAGCAAACAAGCACAAAACATGTAGGGAGTGTCCACAGAGCGGATATCAATACTATATTTTGTTTGCCGTTATGTTCAAAACGCAGATAGCGTATAATACACAAATTATTTTGCATAGGGATAGGCCAACTGAGAATTTGCATATGCTTCATGCCCTATATTTAAGTAAAATATGTTATTGAGATATTCATTTTATTTTTGGTTTCAACACTTTTTGTCAGATTTTAAAGACATGCACTATATTATATTTGGCTGATCAACAGTTTTAAATGGTGCTGCCATTGAATTGTCATTTCCTGTTGCCAGAAGAATAAAGATTTGCCAGTAAAGTGAAAAGTAAAAAGCTGTCTTAGATAATATCCTGTCAGGCATAAGTGTTTCCCACCATGACTGGGCGTCAGGAACTCTTGAGGCAGCAGCATATGGCAGTTATTTATAGATTTTAAATAGGGTCACATCACTCAACAGTTCAAAAGTGGCATACTAGAGCATACAAAAAGCTGTAGTCAATACATTTTCCAATATTATGCATTAGATGACTACTCTTCCCATTGTCTAAGGCATATTGGAACTATAGACCCATGCTAGAAGTTTAGTTTAGTGATTTTGGAAGCTGCTGCATTGATTTGTCACCAAGACGATAAACTATGGTGGTTTTCTAGAGGATTTCCTTATATTATATATATATATATATATATATATATATATACACACACACTTTAAAAATTATAGAAGAAAACACAAGACAGATTATTAGCTGCTGGTGGATAAAGTAAGTTCATTTACATTCTTACAAAAGAATGATTATAGCTTTACTTAAAGGAAACCCCCAGAATAATTATTTA
Organism: Xenopus tropicalis; assembly: GCF_000004195.4. Lineage (NCBI taxonomy): Eukaryota > Metazoa > Chordata > Amphibia > Anura > Pipidae > Xenopus > Xenopus tropicalis. The sequence goes on from NC_030679.2 coordinate 62,719,939, forward strand.
ACCAACAGATAGTTTATATCATATTAAGTGACCTATTAAAGACTCTTGTCAAACTGGAAAATATATATATAATCAGTAAATATCGCCCTTTAACATCTTTTACTGTGAGTGACCATTTAGTGATGGTCTGTGTGCTCCTCAGAGATCACCTGACAGGAAATAATGCAGCTCTAACTGTAACAAGAAGAAGTATGGGAGTAAAAGACAGAACTCTGCTTGGCTGATGTGACCTAACATGTATGTGTGCCATTGGATTGTTTGAGTGCACCATGAGTCGTATGATCCCAGGGGCTGCCCTTAGTACTTAAAATGGCAATTTTCTATTTAGGATTACCCAAGGGCACATTTTTTTTTTAAAAATGTATTTTTATGAAAATAGTCTATTTAGATTAATCACGGTTTTACATCTAGGCTGTTTTATGCAATAGATTTTTAAAGAGACCTACATTGTTTGGTATAGACAACTCCTAACAGAAATCTAAAAAATGCAAAAATTACATTGTAATGTATTCATTACGGTTCTGTTTTTAAATATTTAAAATAAATATATATTTTAAAATATATTTTAGATGAAAAGGGGCTAAAGTTTTCATGCTATAAGTTACCTTTGAACAGACATTAAAAATGGAATCACCTGGTATCTAATGGTTTTTAACTTTGAGTATTTTAGTAACACAAGATGAGTTGCTAATGCACATACTGTATGCATACTGAATAAAGTTAAAAATAGATTTAGTAGAGGAACTTACAGTGGCCGCCACCCATTCCTCCATAGTGGTTTGACACAGCAATTAAATTATAACAGCAAGGACCCGCGTTTGGATTAATAAGAAATGTTGACATGTCAAGGTCACTGTTGGAAAAGAAGAAAGATGTAAATTACAACAGGTTTACCTAAATGCAATGGCATTCAATATTTACGTTAAATATTAAAGGACATGTAAACCCTATATTTTCCTACCGTGTATAAAGGTTGGGAACATGTCCCCCACCCCAACTGCATGATTCGTACAGCATCATAACATTTTTCTAAAACAAATAGCAGCTTTCACCCAACAGACAATTTCCCTCACATAAACATGTTTCTCCACGAGAATGCACAGACAGAGCAGTGTTTCTATGGAAACCAGCACAGCCATCTCTTCATTGGCTGCTAGACTGGAGGGCGTGCTTATGAGTCCAGAAGAACTGAGCATGCTCAGTAGTCAACAATCAAAGTAAATTCCCAAACGAGGGGGCCAAGTGAGGTAGAGGAGAAGGAATCCTGAGTGATTAAGGGGCAGGGGATTAAATGGGAGGTATTTAAAGATTTCAAAGAAGCTGTTCACCAATTCAATTTTTTTGTGGGGGTTTATATATTTTTCAAGTATGATGTAGTGAGCATAATGTGCTGCAAACATGCTGGAATTTCTCTAGCGTACATGGCGGAGGGCTGCTAATGGAAGCCAGTTTTGACCACTCCCCCTTTTTGAACCACACCCACTTCAAACCATATCTTTGTTATCACAATGGTGGTAGCACAGCAAAAACCCAAATGCTTGGTCCTCACCTCTGGGATGTCAACCATCAGTCATATGTGAAAGAATTATATTATGTCATATTAAGACACACCCTTAAATTCATATGCCTCCTCCTCCCCTGTGGATAGCACAGCAACCCCCAGCACATAATTACACACCTTAGGGACCATTTAATGGCTATTTCCAACTGCTAACAAACTCCCAGAACAAACCCCTGCCAGGTTCAACTCCTACAAGCAGCATAGGACAGGCAGAGTATGACACACACAGTCAGCATAGGGCAGGCAGAGTATGGCACACACAGGCATCATAGGGCAGGCAGAGTACTGCTTGTGTGTGCCATATTCTGCCTACCCTATGATGCCTGTGTGTCATACTCTGCCTGCCCTATGTTGCCTGTATGTGCCATAATCTGCCTGCCCTACCCTGCCTGTATGTGCCATACTCTGAGGTGTGAACAGGTGAACAATGTGGGTGATTACAGCCTGAGCCTGAGGTGTGAAAAACGCAGTGGGTGAACAATACAGGGATTAAAAGGTGTGAACAACACAGGGAAAGCCATGTTTAAACAATACAGGGGAATTACAGCCTGAATCTGAAGTGTGAACCATGCAGGGGGCCAGTTAATCTCAGTACTGATATACTGATACCATTTAAAGCTTACACAAAGGTAAACCATCAAAGCAGTCAGATAGGTGGGGGGGGCACACAGAGGGGGGTCGCCAGTTGGACAGCACTGATATAGACAATGAGATGCTAAAGCAGCTGCTGTATCTTTATAATGGCAGCTCAAAAACCTGAAGCGAGTAAAGTTTGTTTTTGTGCCATAATAAACTGGTGAAAATTCTAAGTTTCACACAAGATGAATGTAACCAACGCAAACTTAAATTGAGGTACTCTCCTTTTAGTAAATTGCTAATGTTGTGGTGAATTTTCATTTTTGGCGAAAATACTCCAAATGTTTACTTTCACCCTTCATTAAATAAACCATGGAGTGAGAATATGATTATCAGTCTACAAAACAAAAATTATTGATGCATATATATGCCTTGTAAAAGTTGTTGGCACCTGCAGTTATAGGGAATACATTTCATACATTTAAGAAACTGCTAATCCAAGGATTGAAATCTCAAGAAGGCTGCATTTTTACTGACTTTAAGCTATATGCATCTTCTTAATGACTAGTGCAAAATAGTTAGACGTGTCAGTTGAAATAATTAAACTGCTGACTTTAAAGTTTTTATGTATTGACATATCACAACAGTTTACCTGTATCAAAGTTGTGTAGTCTTAGTGATTAAACTGTTGTTTACTTTATGTAAAATGACATTGTAAAAAAAAAACAAAACAAAAAAACAATAAACTGTAGCCTTTTTATGAAGTTAAAAAAACGTATGGGCTACAAGCATTTAAAGAAATAAGAACAATGATTATACAAACAAAATGAAATGGATTGAAAACTGAGAAGTGTGCAGAATTTTCAAATTCTCAGTAAGAAATCTACACAATTCTGCTACATTCTGTACTTACCTTATAGGAAAATCAACCAGTGTATCCAGTTTATCTCTCATGTATCTACTGTAAGAGAAACGTTTCAAATGTACCACAAGAACAGGGGGCAAGGACCAGAGATCTAATTTTTTGGTTGCTTGCTGATGTTCTTTGCAGTTCGGACAGTACCTACATAAAATAAATGCCTTTAGGAATTTTAGTATAATAATTCAATCACAAATCTATTGTAAAAATTGTACTTGAATTAAATGGTTCTAATAAATTACTTTTTTTTATATAAACATAATATATATACGCAGGTTTCAACGCAGGTTTTTTTTTTTTTGGTTTTTTTTTTAAATTAATACGATAGCTAATTTTTGAGTAGATGCACAAAAAGAAGGCCAACGGCCTCTTCAACCTTAAATATTTTTCTTGTTCTCTTATAAATGCTTTTTAAATAATAAATATGTTTTGTGGTCAAGCCTCAAAAAAGTTTATTCTATATTATATAAATATTTTTTTTAATGAAGGTGGTCCATTATTTAGGGGTGGCAATGTTGCCCCAGTCATTTAAAAATATCTAATTTTAAGAAAAAGCAAACTACAAGACCCATTTAAGCCTATGCAAATATTTGCAATTTGCAATACAAAATGGGCCCCTACAAAAAAGAAAAATAATGAGATGGTAATAATCCTCAAGTGAGCTTACCATGGATCCTCAGCCCCCAGTTTTTCCTTAGTTGTGAACAGTTCAATGCAATCTTTTAATTTCATAAATGCTTTTTTCTGTGGAGTAAAATCCACGCTTTCGTGTTTTTCAAAGTCCTGTAAAAATTATAATGCAAAGAACAATTAGAAAGGTACAAAGAATTACTATGAATACTTTGGCATTAAATGCACCAAAGCAAGGGCACATTGTCATGACAGGTCAGGAAGTTCAAATAGTGGGTGAGAGCTCATGCAACACAGATTCAAACCTGCTGAAGGCTCACATACAAATACAAAACTCATTTCCATATGATTTCCATACAGCTCCCAAAAGGAGTTGATTCTTAATGTGATTTCAGAGCAAGTTGTTGGTACGTTACTTGCATTGCGTGACTGCAATAGGAATACAGCATAGTGCATAAACACTAGTCAGACATATGGAATGCAGTCTGGCTTTTCAGCGACTTACAGCACAAGTGCATTTTCAGCAGGGAATCATGTTAGCTTTAAGATCCCACAAATTAGTTGTTAAATATATAAACTATATGAGAAATAGTATTATCTGATTTATAAAACATACACTGCAGTTTAGGGATCCTTTTTACAATAGTGACTGTTGACCTTCTGACAAATTAATTTTTTTCCCTCTAATTTACTTTTGTACACATATCTGGAAGTTTTACTCTCCCTTTCATTTTATATTTATTATATATTTTCTATTCCAAATAATGAAATATTACAGTACACAAAATTTTTTGAGGCCAAGTAAAATAAAGACATAACTCATACCAACCATGTTATGCATCATTAAAATTGTCTTAGTTACCTTTAAGCCCATGATAAGGATTTTTTTTGAAAGCCTGAGCGACACATTTGTGTAATTAAATGGTTTTGTTGAATATGAATTGAAAGTTCTGTTTTAACACTTTTTTAGGTTAATGCTACTGAACGTAGTTACCAGATACCCAATAATACAATTTTGGAAGTGCTGCTGTGACAGCATTAAAGGGAAAATACACCACCCCCTTTCTGATATGAATACATTTAAATTTACTATTTTTCTTAGACACACACACATACTGTAACTGATTCCACAGATTGAAAGATCCAACCTCTCCCTGCTTTGCTCCAAGTGACTGATTCTGGGACTTAAAGTCTCTCTCCAAGAGAATCTAGGCACCAAACCACTACAGAAAGTTCAAATGGAACAAGCTGAGGGAGGGATTGCATTATACTGGCTGCCTTTAAGTCTTTGGAATCATGTATATCTGTGTTAAAAATGCATTTACATTTATGTTTGGCAGTTCAGTGTATACTTTCACTCCAATAGTGACATTTCCTTTCCCTGCCTATGATTTTTCTCTGCCGAGCAAAGCTACAAATTCAGGCTGAGGGAGCTCGGGAATAACTGTGTAGGGCAATTTTTATTCTGAATGTAGACACCTATGGATTAGGGTAGTGGAGTATAAGGTATAGGTAAGGTGTATGTTGGTAATTTGTGTAATGAAAGGACAATTGCTATTTCAAGAGTATGCCATTATAGGTAAACAAAAGAGAATCTGCATGCATGCATGTATGTAGTATAGGTATATTTTGATGCTGTTTAGGAAACAGGATAAATCACTCCAAGGTATTGTATGTGCAATGTCAGCAAGAAACAGAACAGCTTGGTCACACAATCTTTTAAAGGGGTAGTTTACCTTTAAGTTAATGGCCAGTTATTAGCAACTTTTTAACTGGTCTTCATTTTTTATTCTAATTTTTTAATTATTTACTTCTGGCTCTTTCCAACTTTTATGGGGTCACTGACCCCAGCAGCCAAGACCAAACCACAATTTTTTTTGTTATTGCTACTTTTCATTATATATCGCTCCTCTTCATATTCCAGTTCTCATTTAAACCACTGCCTAGTTGCTAGAGTAATTTGAACCCTAGCAACCAGATACCTGCTGAAATTCCAAACTGGATAGCTGCTGAACAAAAAGCTAAATAATCAAAAACCACAAAAAATAAAAAGTGAAGACCAATTGCAAATTGTCTCAGAATATCAAACTGTCCATAATAATAATAAATCCCAATTAGGAAAAATACTGTAAAGGGGTTATATAATTATCTTATCAAAAACATTTAACTGCAGTTAATTTCTTAAATAGTGCTCTTAAGATAACAGTATCTAGTAGAATTAAGTCTAAAACAACTGGTCTTTTCTGAGTTTTTCTTGAAAACGTTTTACCACTCATCTGAGTGGCTTCTTCAGTTCAAATGATTGGTAGGGAATTTACCGGTATTTAAACCCTTAATGGTCTGTGTCTGAACTACCATAAAGGGTTTAAATACCGGGGAATTCCCTACCAGTCATTTGAACTGAAGAAGCCACTCGGATGAGTGGTGAAACGTTTTCAAGAAAAATTCAACTAGATACTATATATCATGACCTGGATGAATGAGAATCTTCATAGACTCTTGAGATAACATATTTGAATTTTTAAAAGGCTTTTTTATTGGTCATTTAAATGGCTTTTTTTTATTGGCAATTTATGAATAAAACACCAAATGCCTGAACCTTAAGAGGAGGGCTCTTGGATGGCAGCTTTCATACTGGTTCATATTTGGTCTGTTTAAATAAAAAATAAGGCTTTGTGTAGCCATCCTAAAAAAAGAGTTTAAAAAAGGAAAACGATAAACATGAATAGCATCATACATATTAATAACAGGGAGAGGAAGATTAAAAAAAAAAAAAAAGCAATGGGAAAATAAATCAAACAGAGTCATAAATCCTACAATAATTGAGAATACCAGAGAGAGTGTTGTGATCCACACTAAGGGGCACATTTACTAATCCACGAACGTCTGAAAAGCGTCCGAATGCGTTTTTTTCATAATGATCGGTATTTTGCGACTTTTTCGAGCGCTCAATACGAAAAAGTTGCGACAATTCGCGAAAGTCATAATGGCTATGAAAAAGTTGCGACAATTCACAAAAGTCATAATGGCTATGAAAAAGTCACGACAATTCACAAAATTTTTAATGGCTATGGAAAAAGTCGCGACAATTTGCGCAAGTCGTAACGGCTACGAAAAAGTCGCAAAAAATACGAAAAAGTCTGAATTTTTCCCATTCGGATTCGTGGATTAGTAAATCAGCCCCTATGAAAAGTTTCAGACACATCAGAGGTTACTACTTATAAAAGGTGTTTTGGACCCGATAGTAAATCAATGCAACATTGTGTAAAGTCAGTTTCTGAGGAGCACCGCAGGCACAAAGCATATTTAATAAGCTGCAGGCTTTGCACAGTGTTTCACTCTTGGTTTGCTAAACATGAATTAATTGTGGGGGCTTACCTCTGCTGCATTCTCATCAAAGAATTTTTTCTTTAGCTTGGGATCCCAGTCTAAGGCAAGGTAAGATCTTTCTAAGACATAAAGCATTAGTTTGCAATGAGGCTTTTAAGAAAACAAATCATAGGTTATATCATAGTAAAGGGAGAGTACAGGAAATGTCACATTTTTATATATGTTATCACTAGCCTCATGTTTGGCAAGTATGCTTAGTTAACATACAGCACTCCAAGGGGGGTAATTCCAGCAGAAGCTTTACTTTCAAAGATAAAAATTGGAACAATGATGAAATAAAATGGCAGATCACTACTCCTGCTGCTAGAGAATAGTAAGTGAATGATATATTTTGTCTACTCACATACTACACTGTTTATTCTGCAGTACTGTACAATGACAGGTTTTTAAAATGTGGCACCCAGGGAGGTGCGTAACAGCTATTCCATCAAAGCTTCTACATGGATAGCTACATGAATATGGACGTGGCAATGATGGTTAACTTTTTAGGCAATGTGCGTTTCCAAGTTGTACTTTCCCTTTAAAATGTATAGGTACTAAAGTGATTTTTTAGAGAAATTAGTTAATAAAGCAATATTAAGGCTAATTAAAAATGAGTAAAGTACATATTACCTCCCAGTTAAATCAGCTATAATAGTATTTGAAAGAAATAAAGGAAAACTGACAAGAATGATTGGGTACATGTACAGTATTTACCCTAGTAGCCCTTTGCAAATTTAGGAAGATCAATAAGCCAATGACTACATTGCACCAACATGAATCTGTTTTGGCTCTGTAATGCAGCAGCATAAAGACACAAACAAAAAGTAAGTCACATAAAATTTAACATTACTACAAAGTTAGGCTACTTAGCAAAATGCTTCTAAGGTTCTACTTTAATTGCAAGGCCAGTGGCACACAGGGTAATTGAAGCTACTGTGACAACATACCTGAAATAGCCCATCATTGTCCTATATGAGAACTGCCTAACTGAGGTAGTTCAAGTGCTTGGCAAGTAATTTTCATGTCACAATGTGCATTTCTAACATTAAGGCAAAAATCAGCTTATAAGAAGCATTTTTATGCAGTTCTCCTACAGAATAATGGAAAATATCAGCTGGTTTGGCCCATGCGTTTGGGCTACTAAAACTGCTGAGGGAAAAATGCCACAAAATGACCCCTCTGTGCCACTGTACTAATACTACATTTAGTATGTTTAGACTTGAAGAGATCCAAGCAAATGGTTATTAATACCTTTCAAAAAGATTAATTCTAATAAGATATAAGTAAAAAGCACACATATTCACTGACACTAAGTAAAGGTAAAGCTTTATCCTGAGATACCTGCCCAACTTATCATTACATATGGGAAACAAAGTTGCAAATATTTTCAAACCACAACTTATTAAAATGTTTAGAGATCAAAAAGAACACAGATAAACATGGCTGTAGGGTAAATAGGAGGCTTAAATGTAGAATAAATATAAAAAAATAACTTTCTTGATATCATTTTGTGCAACTCTCAGCCTGCAAAATTAAAATTATTTTTAAATAAGTTTTTATTTTTTAAATAAAGTTTTAGTAAAATATTTAGCTCTGCAGCTTCTCTTTGCCTGTCCTGAATGAACCTATGATTTCCTGTCCATCTTGGTTTCCTTTTTCTACCCACTACAAAGTGCTGAAAAACCTAAAGGACTATTGCGCATGCTCCTTCCTTCTGGTTAATTTACATATCAGTGATCTGATTAGCTATGGTGCCAGCCAATCGGATCAATGGCATGCAAATTAAAGGGGCATGCACAGTAGCATTGGATCCCGAACTTACTACTTCTTCGTCCTGTCAGCAGGAACCACCATCGCATGCAGGAGGTTGCCCATCACCCAGCCGGGGGGGAAGGGGATAGGAAATTTCTTCAGAACTGGCAAAGAGAAGCTGCAGAGCTAAATATCTTGTAAACGCTTTATTTTAGAAAAACAACATCAATTAAAAAAATGTTTGTAATAGCATGGACTCTTCACTTTCAAATTATACCAAAAAAAACAAAAGCATTCAATTACAGAAAATGCAAGTGAGTTTAAAAACATGCTTGTGTTTTCTGGAATAGATATGCTTTGCCTCAATCCTCAATGTATCATGTTTATACATATATTTACACCCCAAAATTATCAAGCACTAAAAGTTAATGTAAAACAATTAAAGAAAACCATGGTTTAAAACAAACTGTCTAAATTGTAAGTATGAGTGATGTTTGGTTAATTAGGTTAGCCAATTATTTGCACTGTATGAGGCAGCATTCCTATAGTTACTTTTTTATCCTCTCAGCTACAGAATTAGCAGTCTGTATCACTAAATTTGCCTTAGGCAGTGGACACAATTATTACTGTTAGCTTTAAAGATTAGAAGAGTAAGAATGGATCAGAGGCTCCAAAACTGGGCTTTGGCACCCCCTAGGTTAAATCTTCGATAAACACTTATTCTCTGCCTTAGACATTCTTGGAACAGCGGTTCCAAGGTAATGGCACACAGGAAATATAGCACATTTTGCAAACTTTATTTATTTTTTTACAGAAGGAAACATAAGGCAATTTTTTTAATTTTGGAGCTGCGTTTTTGGGCAACAAAAAACTCGGCTAATAAAACATTGAGCCCATGAGTACTAAGTACTAAGAAATGTGCACAGAAAATTTAAAAAACATTTTTGCTACTACCTTTCACTAAATAAATACAATGATTTCAGATTGAAACAAACAGTTTCCTATTTAACAGGTAAAAATGATTAAAACTTACCATCCAACCTGAGTTGCCTTTCATCAAATCGAATATATTTTGTATCATCTTTTATATAGGTAATATCAGAACTGCCCAAATTAGAAAACTGGAATGTAAACAAGCGTTTTTTTTGTCCCGTTACTGATTGTCCTTTGCAAGTATCTTCAGTGCACAATCCATTTTCCGAGTCATTATCTCCTCCAACTGAGTCTTCAGATTGGCTATTTTCATTTTCTGAAGGAAGCTCTTGATCCTGACTAGACTCATCATCTGGTTCATCTGTTTCCATTTCACCTTAGAAAGCATTTGATAACTTTACTCCAACCATTCAGGTAATAGTAAATTAGATAAAAACCCTAAACAAAACAATATATTGAATAAACTCAATGCATAAGTTTGCAGTTTGAAATTGCTTCATCTGTATGCTTTTTTCAGCTGTAGGTTTATCTAACGGGATTTAGCCCCAAAAAGAAAATGTAATTCCAAGCACATTTTAAAATATACATTTTCTTTTATTGGGTACATATATTTGTGTTAACGTAGACTGTATGCTCTTGGGCAGGGACCTCCTTCCTAATGTGTTTTTACCAAATGGCACTTAATCTCTGTATATTTATACTTATTTATTGTAATACTTCTCCCTGTGTGTACTTTTGTACATTGTAAGAATGTACAGTGCTGTGTATCCATGTTACCCTTTATAAAAAGGTATATGTTCCATATTATAAGTTATAAATGCTTTAACATTTGGCAAAAATTATGTTTAGCTTTATTAATACTGCACCAACCCTTTATATGTTTTTTGTTATCGCATACATTCAGCATTGCATACAATAGCTGTGGAGGCCAATTTTTATTATTTATATAGTGCTGTCATGAGAGAGAGAGAGAGAGAGAGAGAGAGAGAGAGAGAGAGAGAGAGAGAGAGAGAGAGAGAGAGAGAGAGAGAGAGGGAGAGGGAGAGGGAGAGGGAGAGGGAGAGGGAGAGGGAGAGGGAGAGGGAGAGGGAGAGGGAGAGGGAGAGGGAGAGGGAGAGGGAGAGGGAGAGGGAGAGGGAGAGGGAGAGGGAGAGGGAGAGGGAGAGGGAGAGGGAGAGGGAGAGAGAGAGAGAGAGAGAGGGAGAGAGAGAGAGAGAGAGAGAGAGAGAAAAGATACAAACACAAGATAGTTTACATATATAGATATACATGCAATATGCAGTGCCTTTCAGCTGGCATATTTTAGTGCCTTTCAGCTGGCATATTTTAGCCAGTTAAAAAGTACCTTTTGAGGTACCTTTGAGGTTCCCAATGACTTTTTGAGAAGGATGCAGACGTGAGTGTGTATTTTATATAAATGTAGGTATAATGTGCCGGTAAAAAATAATAATGTTTGCTTCAGAAACAGTACCATAGTATATACTGTGTAGGACTTTTATTCTGGGTATATAATTAAAAAATCACAGAAACAAAGTATTACATCCTGTAGTAAATAAAGTTTGTTTAAAAAACCTCAGCAATCTACCTTTAAGAGCCATACATGGTTCAGAAAATTAAAAAATCCATGCCTTCTGAGCCTGTGCAAATTACAAAAGGCTTGGAATTTTAACAGAGAGACAAAGTAGCCATGAATATGCCAATATAATCTTATGGAAATTGATTTGTAAATGTAAGCTCAATTTCAGGATCACAAAAGGTAATAGTGAATTTACAAATGCAAGTGCTAAATTGCACAGGAGCAGCTGCCAATATCTGACTACAGGTTTGCAATTGAAAGCAAATACTGGATTGGTTGCCACTGGGAACTACATGTGCAATTTAGCAATTTAGTTTGTAATTCAGCCGTGTCTTCTGTCCCAATTACGGATGTGCCGAATCCGGGATTTGGGCAAGATTCAAACTTTTTTTTAGCAGGATTTGGCTGAATCCATGTGCTTGGCCGAATTAATCTGAACACTTAAAATTACGTGACTTTTCATCATATAAGTGCAGGAGTTGAAAATTTTCCACCATGCACTGCACCAATGGCACGCTTTAGCCTTTTCATAGCCTAATTTGCATATACAAATTAAGATTTGGTTTCAGTTCAGTATTTGGAGGAATGTTTTATGGATTCGGGGTATAAGTGAATCCTAAAATAGTGGATTCAGTACATTCCTAGGACTCCCAATAACAGCTTCTCAATTGCCTAAAGTAGGCAGACTAGTAAATTCAACACAACAGCTTAGCAGATCTATGGCCAATACAGCCATACACAGTGGTCCAAGCAGCAGCCATGCAGACCATTCGGTCAATGACTGCATACATGAACTTATGTGATGATTGGCTAAATGGATTTATCAATCTGTCCAGCTGGAATCTACTTAAATATGAGTAAGTTTTGTTCAGAAGATTTAAAACCTGAGTTAAGACTCAGGCAGAAGTATAGCCAGCAAGGCTGCACTTGCATAAACTGGCCACCATAACCAGCCTGCCCTTGAACAGTTTCAGGCTATAATCCAAGGCTGAGCACTTGTGTAGTATGAATATAAAAATGTAATGGTAAAATAGATATTATGAATGTATGGCAATGTTCTGGCCCACTTTAAATATTTTACATATTTAGGGAAATTGTAAAACCCTAAAAAGTAATTTAGTCAGACACCTTCCATTCCTATAGTATCTTTAATATTGCATAAAAGCGGAAATTTTGATGAACTATTGAACAGCTAAAAACTCACTTGGTGAACCTTCTTCATGGATACCATTTGGGCCATTTCCATTGACAGTATGTTCTTTATTGCAGTGCAAAGACCCATCATTTTCTTCAGTGTCATTTGTGGCTTTTACATATCGGCTGTCAAAAATAATAAATATGGGAACATATTTCAATTAGCTATAACAGGTAATCATAATGGTTAAATAATTTCATATCCATTATTCAAAATATAGCAACTGGCACCTAAAGATTTATATATCTCCCATACTTCCTCATAATGAACCTTGGAAACATTACACACTAATAAATAATTTTGCTTAAGGACAAATATAAAACCTCTCAAAAAAGAGAAGTGAGAAGTTTTGACCAGTCATTGCAATCTGATGGCCTAAGTCATTACACTGCAGGCCAATGTGGGAGTTTTTAGATGGAAAGTATGAGTAAGAACATAATTATATATTGCTAGTACAAAGTCACTCAACAGAGTAGTTCTACATTTATTAGGTATTTAGAGGCGCTGCAGCAGTAACACTGTAGTAATAATTGTGAAAAGGATTCCATAGAAACAGAGTACCTGGACAAAGGTACACACTGTCAGTGTAATGGTCAGTTAATTTTCCTAGATAAACCTAAAGCCCAGCTTACTATTTTACTATACCTGTACCCATGTATAAGATAAGGGGGCCCTTAACAAAGGTTGGACACTCAAGGAGGATCCAGACCAAAGGCCCTTCAAATAAACATTTTTGACAATCACTGACAGATTTCTCAATACCAATGTCAGACAGTTTGAACTTGGTTCTGGCGAGAATACCTTCATGCTATAAGCGAGTCTTAAAAAATCAAAATCACTGATGGAATTACTAAGTAAGAGAACATTTATATATAAAAAAAAATTCTTACCACATTCTTAACAAGAGCAGATTATAAAGTTTATCCTCAGTAATATTTCTAGGCACAGTAATAAGAAATGGTTGTCCAAACAAAGTAGAACCATGATGATGACTGTAACTTGTATGACGAAATTTTTCTCGTAAATAAACAGGAATTATAACCTGTTCTGTATCTTCTGTTCTATTGATGGATGTTTCGAATCTGAAAAAAAAAAAATATGTAATAAAAAAAAAACACAATAAAAACGAGTACTAAAATGAATTATGCTTTTAGTTTATACTTACACGTAAATGTCATCACGCTCCATAATACTACTTAAGTTTTCATCCATTGCAAATATCCTGTGAAATCTGTGATTGTAGATGTCAGTAACTACCATCTGAAATGGAAAGTGGAAATTCAATTCAGAGAGTTTCTATTATTTCCCATGAACACATTTTTAAATAAATGTTTGCTCTGTGAAGAAACATACCTTTTCTGGGGCAATGCCTGATAATGAGGAAAGGGCTGTGCAAAGGTCCATAATGTTTCCAATTTTTGGAACAATTACTTTATACTGAAACAAATGAAAAATTTAATTGTACCAGATAACTGGCTCAAAATATTTTCATGAACAGGTAGGCAAACAGGGCAGTAATAGAGTTTTCAGTGGTGGGGGATTTGAAGAATGTCTTGGGTTTAAAAAAAAACCAAAAAAACAACTCTCATTCTCTAATATAGTTCTAAACCTACACAAGCATAAGTAGAATTCCATCCTAAACCTGCCTGAAACCAAAAAAGTAGGCATCTTGTAACTAGGAAACAGGGTTGAAATACTTGTAGTAACTAATTAAAAAACACATTACATTTTTTTTCCAGTTAATATTGATCAAATTCAGTTTTAGTAAAATCTGATCAATTCAATTAAAATTAAAAGTACTGTTATAGTACGTGGAAATAAAAGCACAATTTACTATTATGGATTTTAAAAGCAAACATTTTAATATGGTTTATACTGCTAAAGAAAACAGTGGTGATTCCAAGTGACCTAATAATTGCCATAGACAAGACACCAATAAGCCAATATTCTACAATTCCTCCTTACAATTTGTCCAGAAGATACTTCCCCATTGATGTCTACTGATAATATCAACTGGTTGCTGTGAAGATTGCAGTTCTTGCGTTTATATGAATAAATACAGGTAAATACAGTCAGGAAACTGATTAACCTATGTCAATATATTCCAATAAAACACAGTAGAACCATGATGATGACTGTAACTTGAATGACAAAATTTTTCTTGTAAACAAACAATAAGTCCCATACCTGTTTTAGGCTGTTTTATTATTACAAAGTAAAAGGAAATCATTAAAAAAATTTATTTTATGTAAAAATTGCTTTAGAGTTAGTAGACACCATCCTATAATAATGTTTTAACAATTTAGAAAGTTCAGCGTTATACATTTTGTTCCTGGAATATGACATCCACAGAACACATCTTACCTGCATAGGTTTGGCAAGTGGGTCCATTCTTACTAGATAAACTTCTAATGCACGTTCTTTTTTCATAGGCAGTGGAAGAGTAAGGTAACAGAAAGGATCAAACGTTACAGATATTTTAGAACATTCAGGACATACTAAAGTGGACTTAAATAACCCATGAAATATATCAACAATAATTGAGTCATTCCTTTTTATATGGTTCTCCCAGGCTTCTTCAGCAACTACCTGTAACGTAAGAAACATGTCTAAGTTTAAGCACTATTAACAATTTTGGAGTATAATCTATAACAGATCTTTCCCCAAAAATTGGTCTTTCAAAAAACAATTGCTTTTTTACTGCCATCTTACCAGTATTCTCCATTGATTCTAAGACACATGCACACTATAGAAATATTTCCCAATAATCTAGCTAGGCACAAGGGAGGCTTAGGAAATAGTGATAAGATGGTGGCAGAGAGCAGATCCATCAGCCAATGCATTTTTTCTAAAGAGGTGCATTAGCCAGGGGAAAAAAAAGTTATCAATTTCAATTAGACATTCCTTATACTGTATATGCATAAACTAGGATCTGCATGCACTAATACATCTCTCATCACCAAAGAAGCTTGGTCATGATCTTTTGCACAGTTATAGCGAGAGCAAAAAAAAAAAACACATACTTTGGTT
The DNA here is from genome assembly GCF_000004195.4 of Xenopus tropicalis. NCBI lineage: Eukaryota > Metazoa > Chordata > Amphibia > Anura > Pipidae > Xenopus > Xenopus tropicalis. The sequence goes on from NC_030679.2 coordinate 62,735,483, forward strand.
CCCACATCGGCAAAACCTTCAGCCAAAAAAAGATCTGCTTCATAAAGGCACATAAAGTGGTCATACACTGCAGCTTATCTGCCTATGTATGGGGACCATACTGATATCTGGCCAAAAATTGGTTGTGTCATTAAGCAGGTTTGATTTCCCTGTCGGATCATGAACTGCATCAGCTTACTGATGCAGCCCTTGCTCTGACGACCTGTATCCCTGTCGTTGTTGTCCAGACGTTTAACCCTAGGGCCAAGAGATCAAACCACACCGTTTTCACCCACCTCAAGGTGGGCATTTCAGGGAAAGGTCCCCTCATTTGGCAAACAAGCAGATTTTTTAATGTATGGTCAGCTTTAAATAAATATAAAATGATGCTGCAAAGGTGTGCTTGCTTGATGGTTAGTAGAATTAAGGGCCAATACATTTTCATTCCTCACCTTGTCTGGCCTTCCGTCTGCATCTTTTAATTGTATGTAAGGCTTCTTTCGAATTCGGTTCAAATCTTCATGTAAGCCATCTAATAAAAATGCAAGCAATTCCTGGCAATCTTGTTGTTGATAACCAGAAAACTGTGGTGCAAAACGCCCCACCTGAGTCTAAGAAGTACACAAAGAATAATCAATTTTACAAGGATTTGTTTAGTCATATTCTAAAACGTCATACAGTAGTTTATTTTATGTGTATTCATTTAAATCTAACAAACCAGAATCAGAAGTAAAAAAGTGTCAGATGTATAAGTTAAAGGAGAAGGAAAGGTAAAAACTAAGTAAGCTTTATCAGAAAGGTCTATGTAAATACAGCCATAAGCACTCAAAGAAAAGCTGCACTGAGTCCTCTACCAAAAAGAACACAGGATTTCTTCTTTTTGTAAACATGTTGTTCTTAATGTTGCCCAGCTTTCTCCTCTCTCCTGCTCCCTCCTCCCATAAAAATGCTAAGAACTCCCTCCCCCTCCCTTAGGAATGTGTGCTCTGTGCCATACAGCAGGAAGCTTCCTCATAGTCTTACAAACCGCGCATGTACAGGGGTCTTGGTGCAGGAGCGAGGCATTATGGGAATTTTGTTTACAGAGCTCAGCATTTTTTTCCCCATGAGGCTTCTGATCATCTGAACAGGTGAAATATGGATGAGACTTAAGGGCACTATTGAGAAAACTGAAGGTATGCCTGCAGCTTGAGATTAACTCTGTTAGCCTTTCCTTCTCCTTTAATTTAAAGACGGTAAAATCAACAGGCACACATAATGTCTGCAAACTTTAAGTACTATTGCCTTTACAAAACCATGCAAATAAAGTATAAATGCAAAGCACATTTTTGAGATGAGAAAATTCAAACCTTAAATGCTCTTGGTGTTACATAGCTGTATTTTCCTGACCACATTTGTTTAATGAGCTCTGCATAGGATTTGGCTATTTCACCTCGCATTCCTAAAGGGTTATCCATGTTTAATTCATCTTGATACTTGTCATTAAGGAAGTATTCAGTAAGTGGAGGGGTATTGCTCAGACACTGGGGAATGATAGAGAGAAAAAATATTGCTTCACAAATAATTTTCTCTACTAAATTATATTAAAGAATAAGTAAACCTTTTTTTTTAAAGGTTATTACTATTACTCTAAACAGCCTCCAGAATTACCTACCTTTGCCCCAGCATTCTGTCTGACCTGGTTCCTCAGTTAGAAGTTGATCCTTTCCTTTGCTTCCTTGTGCAGAGTGAAGCCCCCCCCCCCCCCCCCACTTCCTGTTCATGTCTCTCATAAAAAACAAAACCCTGCTAATGCACAGACTGGCTCCTGCTGCCTCCAGGCATGGGCAGAAGGCTCTCCACTCCAACAACCTTGTCAAATTGAAGAGAGAACTGAACAGGAAGTGGGGGCAGGGTTTCACTCTGCACAAGGAAGCAAAGAAAAAGAACACCTTCTGACTGAGGAACCAGGTCAGAGAGAATGCTGGGACAAAGGTAGGTAAATTCTGGAGGCTGTTTAGAGTAATTTTACTCATAGAAAAAAAAAAAAGGTTTACTTATTATTCAACAAGGGAAAAAACACATCATAAGAACATAATTCAGTAGTAAACACTTTGGGCTATTACAAACAAGTTACATTTCATGCCCTTATTGCCATAAAATTTCTACTTGCATTTAAAAAAGCAAAAATATATCTCCATAATATTGAAGCAAACCTTAAAAAAAGGACTGCCTCTGTGTTCCAATATAATTTTTTTTAATTAGAAAGGAATATGGGAGTAAGAGACAAACCTCTGTCCATTTATTTGCTAATGCAGGGGTTCCCAACCATATTCAAGCCACATTCAAGTATAAAAAGAGTTGGGGAGAAACACAAGCATGAAAAATGTACCTGGAAGTGCCAAATAAAGACTATGATTGGTTATTTGGTAGGCCCCATGTGGACTGGCAGTCTACAGGTGGCTATGTTTGGCAGTACACCTATTTTTTACCCAACCAAAACTTGCTTCTAAGCCAGGAATTTAAAAATAAGCACCTGCTTTAGGGCCACTAAGAGCAACATCCAAGGGGTTGGGGAGCAACATGTTGCTTGCGAGCCACTGGTTGGGGATCACTGCGCAAATGTAACCTACAGTACCATGAGAGTTTACTGTAGGGACTTTTGTAATTAAAATGAGTGATAAAAAAGGCTTGATTTATATTAAAAAAGTGTATTAAATAAGCTGATGTGTAGGCATGGGGGCAGCGATTCAAGCTGGAAAGAAGGAGAAAAGGCACAGGTTACATAGCAGATAACCTCTGTAGAATACAATAATGTTTTATCTGTTATCTGAATGGCTGCCCATATGGCTACCCAGCAGCATTCTTAATATAAACTATTGTAGTGGCAAACATGCCATTCTTACCAGTGCAGGGCAACAGAACATTATATTCTAATTACTTTTATACACTTTCATTTTTTGGTGTTACTGCTCCTTTAAACATGAGTTGTTACACTATATATTTTAAAGTTCTGTTTTATTTCTGTTAATAAACAGAACTACAAAACATCAAATATTACTATATTATACATATATGTTATACATGGTGTTCTTCAAATACTTACTGATCATCTAAATCAGTGCTGTCCAACTGGCGGCCCGCGACCCCCCTCTGTGTGGGGTAAGCTTTAAATGGTATCAGTACTGAGATTAACTGCCCCCCCTGCATGGTTCTCACCTCAGATTCAGGCTGTAATCCTCCTGTATTGTTTAAAAATGTAATCCCCTGTGTTTTTCACACCTTTTAATACCTGCATTGTTCACCCCCTGCAGTGTTCACACCTTAGGCTCAGGCTGTAATCACCCCCATTGTTCACTTCTTCACACCTCAGACATAGGTACTGTAGGTACCTATGTAGGTACTGCCTGGACTGTGCTGCCTGTGTGTATGGCAGAGTAGGCAGAGTATGGCACACACAGGCAGCATACTCTGCTTGCCCTATGCTGCTTGTGGGAGGTGAACCTGGCAGGGGTTTGTTGTGGGAGTTTGTTGGCAGTTGGAAATAGTCATTAAATGGTCCCTAAGGTGTGTAATTATGTACTGGGGGTTGCTGTGCTATCCACAGGGGAGGAGGAGGCATATGGAAATTAAGGGTATATCTTAATATGACATAATTCTTTCACATATGAATGATGGTTGATATCCCCACAGTAAGCACCAAGCATTTGGGATTTTGCTGTGCTACCACCATTGTGATAAAATAGGTGTGGTTTGAAGTGGGTGTGGTTTCAAAAAGGGGAGTGGTCAAAACTGGCTTCCATTAACGGCCCTCCACCATGTATGCTAGAGAAATTCCGGCCCTCGGCACCGCAGAAGTTGGACAGCACTGATCTAAATGATCACCTTACCTGAATTGCAGAATTCATAAAACAAGTGTTCCCCAAGTTGCTGAGACCACAGAGTCCAGGTTGTTCATTGTGTCTTCCTGGCTCAGAGTATTCATAGTTCTTGTAGGCAGCATATGAAGGCAGGCAATAGTTTGAATTTTTCATACTAAAATAGAACATGAAACAATTTTGTTTATAAATATTAATCAGCTTTAAGTCCTTCGAGAACATCAAGAAAGAACTAATGCATACAAAGGAACAAATCACTTCTGCACATTACCAGTACCCTGGATTTGGTTGAATGGGTTCACAGTTCACTTGATTTGATCTTGGCCTTTGGAATTTAAAACATTTGGATTTGAAATATGCCCAGCAGCAATCAGTCATTTCATGAGCTTTTATTAATTGTCAATATTATACTTAAATATTTACGAAAATGTGTAATCCTACAGTCATAGGATTGGAGATTTTAGTAGCGCTGAATAGATTTGCTATCCAGTTACAGGTGATATAGCAAAATTTACAAGGACAAAAGATCCACAGGCCCAAAGGAAAAAAAAGGCCTATTTATAGCCTGCCAGCAAGGACAATACGAGCTAATGTTTTCAAGCTGCAAACAAGGAAGTATGTGCTGAAGCATGCTCCATTTATCTGTGTAGCATCAAGGATTCCAAAGCCAAGTTTGTGGGTAACTGCAACTCCCAGCACTATCATTTTGTCAGGAAAATAGTTATTTATTTCCAGATCCCTTAGCATTTACATATGGAATTATGCAAAACTGCACAGTACAGTATAACCATAACTAAAACGTATAATATTAATAGTCATTTTTATGTTTATGGGGTCTCTCTGTTGAGATGATATTTGCTGTGGCATCAAACCGTGGTATAATTAACATCAAGTGGAACCCAATCCCATGTATAATGCTCTATAAATAACAGTTCAAATATTACAGCCGAGATGGGAGAACTGCCTGGTTATGTTACAGATATAGAAAGTATTTAGGGAAAAAAGCAATTTAAAATATACATGGATACATATAAATTCATCCTGCAGTGTTTTTGCTATAGTAAGTAAATACAACTCTCTGCATATACAGAGTATACAGTGGATCCTGGCAATTGCAAATAAAATACATCTTTCTGGTGAAAGAAGTCATCAGATCCAGCTAATTTTATATCCATGTGATCCCATGTAGCACCTTCAATCTTTAAACACTGTTACTGGGTCTGCACTACAAAAACCCAACACTATGCACGCAACGCTGTAAAAATAAAATGTTAATAAAATTCTTTTATCAGCCATGCTCTGATGTTCCATTGGGAAGAATTTAACCTAGATCAGTGGTACTTAACATTCTCCACTACAGTCTCTCACAACTATTATACCCAAACAACCCAGTCTTTTTATTTTAAACATCAATACTAAAATTACAATTAAGGATCCATGTCCCCAAGCATAACTGTTATATGGAAGCAGAAATTCCATGTGCCAACAGTGTGCCAATTCTTCTGTAACTAGAGCAATTCACTCACTAAGCTGTGGCAATGTTATTGGGCTTTGTAAAGAAATAGTCAGGGTTTATAGGTACCACCCCAGACCCCAGCACACGTACGCTATGTCTTAGCTGTGATTAAATTGCAGGACAATCTAAACATAAATTCAACCCCATGGAACTGAATTTGATGCAGGGATCCTTATGGTGATGAATGTGCCCAAATGTTTCCCAAACGAATGACTGGTGATGGTTCCTTTAAACTGGAATTTACATCTTCGGAAGGATTTTCCAAGATTTGCACCCACAGACCACTATTATCTAAGTAGCCAGTCACTAAAAGAAGCTACTGACCAAACCCATTGTGCAAGCCCATACTTCCAAAAATAATTAGGATTCATAATTACATTCTGTATTAACTCCTAGGTGGCTCTGTCCTACAATGGGATAGCAATATTTGCTAGTTAGTGGTAAGCAGATCAAACTGATTAGAAATCATTTTCCTGCAGAGTAGCCGCATTTTGTCCTAAATATTGAATCTCTGTTACAGTGCTGGAATAGATCAGTAACAGTAAAATAAAAATGGGAATGTCCATTACAAATATAATTTTAAGTTACCGTATATACTCGAGTATAAGCCAATCCGAATATAAGCCGAGGTACCTAATTATGCCGAAGAAAACTGGAAAAACTTATTGACTCGAGTATAAGCCTAGGGTGGGAAAGGTATGTCTTTTTTCATTATGTCATTTGCAAATAAATGTCTTACTACACTGCACTGCCTCATAGAGGGGAGGCCAAATTACTATAGCCCAGCTTTACTACAGCCCTGCATTACTATAGCCCATCTTTACTATAGCCCTGCATTACTATAGCCCTGCATTACTATAGCCCTGCATTACTACAGCCCAGCATTACTACAGCCCAGCATTACTACAGCCCAGCATTACTACAGCCCAGCATTACTACAGCCCAGCATTACTACAGCCCAGCATTACTACAGCCCAGCATTACTATGCCCTGCATTACTGTGAGGTAGGCAAGCCGTTCCCTATGTGTATACAATAGCGCCTGATACAGTAGCCCTATGTAAGCCAGGCTTTAGGGCAGGATTAATGCTGCAGCGCTTCCCCTATGTATATAACAGGCCAGAGAGCACACACTCCCCCACCCCTCACTACAGAATATTATTTCCAGGCTGCCCCACTCCCCCGCCACCATCTTGTAGCGGTACCTCCTCCTCCTCGGTTCTCTCATCTACGGCGGCCTCGGCCCCCTCTCCTCAGTCGAAGCTTGAGGAGGATGCCGGGCCGGATGCAATGTTATGCGCATGAGATCCAGTGCGTGTCACCAGCAGCCCGACGAGCCCTCACTGGGAGAAGAGCCTCAAGAAAGCCCGGGGCTCACATTTTTTTGACTGCATCGTAATTTATGATGGCAGCCATTGTATTGAGTTTTAAACTTTAAATGTTTTAACTGGCCTTAAAGGTATTGTGACACTTCTCATGTCTTTGCAGAATTGCATTCTTCATAAAAAAAAATTTGCCTATATGCCCATTTGGCCATTTTCCTCAATTTGACCTCTTTCTATATAAACTGGACATAGGTCACTTTAGAGTGTGTCGGACTCCAACGCGACACGCTTGTATGGTCCCTCAAGGTTTGTCAGTCAGGGCTTCTAAGGCGGAACTTAAATGCTTGACTGACGGAAAGAATCTGGCAGCGCAGTTAAATGATGCTGTCGGCTTACACCACAGTGCTTCCTTTCAAGTTCAGGTATGTGTCTACACAATAATGATCTCTACTGCACTACACTGATCTGCTGGAGTAGATAATTTGTGCAGAAAATGCAAGTAGGTAAGCATAAATCATCAAGTAAGGCAAAATTAGTTAAAAATTCCATAAAAAGAAAGCTGTGCAAAGAAGATTTTCTTTTTTAAGACCTCTTATTGAAAATTGACAGGTTCCAAAGCATTACAGTTAACAGATTCTTTCCCTAAAAAAAGAGCTGTCCAACTAAAGGCCCAAAAGTAGTAAAATTAAGTGAAATGTGCCTCAAAACTCCTGTCATGTTAATTTTTCCACACTGTGTATATACTATACCCATGAGCAGCAAGAGGGAATTCCAGGGTAGGTGTGCATTAGTGGAAACAGGAAGATTCTATGCTTACATAAACTTTGCACAGTTGTAATGGGAGTCATAGGCAAAGGGTGATTTTTTTGTTTGGGGCGGCTAAAGGTTTAAAGGGAAACGAAAGTCAAAGTCACTTGGGGGTGCCAAAATGTTAGGCACCCCCAAGTGACTTTAACCGCTTACCTCGTACCCCGGGCTGGTGCCCCTGTTGGGAGAAAACAGCACCAGCCCGGGGCACCTGGAGCGCAGCGCTTCCGTCTTCCTCGCTTCCTTTTCCTGAGTGCCAGCGGTGGGCGCATGCGCAGTAGAGTGAAAAGCCGACTTTAACATTTAAAGTTCGGCTTTTCACTCTACTGCGCATGCGCGCGCAGCGAATCAGGAAAAGGAAGCGCCGGCAGCTACCCCGGGCTGGTGCTGTTCCTTCCTCACAGGGGCACCAGCCCGGGGTAAAAGGTAGGCGGTCAAAGTCACTTGGGGGTGCCTAACATTTTGGCACCCCCAAGTGACTTTGACTTTATTTTTCCTTTAAGCTAATTTCGAATCCTTAGAGCTGAAAATTAGAGGTTGATGGAACGTTAAGGCATGGAGTTTTAGATAAGTTAGCTTAAAAGTGTCTTAATGTTTTTGAGATCAGTTTCTTGAGGTCAGTTTTAGGGTTTTGTGGTTTTTGCAGGGGTGAAAATCATTTTCAGTGGAGCTTGATGGGCCCACTGATAAGGCAAGCAAAAATTGACACATAAGGACAAAACATATCTATGGCTGTCGATCTCTTTAGACATACAGCATGTTCTAATAGCACTTACAGCACTGATAGAAAGGCAGACGCCAATGGGCTTATTTATCAATTTTCACGTTTGTGAATTCAAGTTTGTTTTTCTTAATAAAATAAACTTGCATATCGTATGCTTGCTAAATTTAAGTTAACAAACTCAAATAAAACTCAAAAAACTAGAATTGAAAATATGGCTTGACTTTGCCTAGGAAAACTCCCACAGACTTCTATAGCAAGCTTTTAGATGGGGAAGTTTAACATTCAAGTTTTTTGGACAAAAAACAGACATTCCAGTTTTTGAAACCATAATATTTAGCACAAAAATTTTAGCAAAAATCATGAAAAAAATCAAACTCTAACATTGATAAATCACCCCCCTTAAGGGCAGTTTTATAATGCAATGTAAAAACTGGCAACAAAATTCGGCACACATCTCCAGGGGTACAATTGGCGTCATTACATAAAATAACAGTGTAAAATCTGGCGTTAGGATGGTCAACTTTCACAGGAAGAACTTTACACGGTACTGGAAATGTCATTATATTTTATAATGCAAAAAAACAGTGGGTGGCTGCCATGTATGGATTTAAAACACCCATTCTCACCAAAACACATTTTACAGTATGAGTACAGTAAGAGTCACTTACATTTTTACAGTGTAAATCAGTGGCTTTCTGCCCCAAGCACATTTATATGCTGTAAATCAACAACCATATATTTACAGATGTACAAAAAATATGAAACACCTGACTCACATTCTATATTACAGCTCAGTACTTTATGCTTTTTTGTCATTTTTATTTCTTGGTCTTCTCTTCTACTGCTTTCCAACAATTTCACTTCTTCCAACATTTTTTGTTTCTTTTATTTATCCTTCAGGTCCCAGGAATTCCTATTTATTCTTACATATTCCTTTTTTGGATGGAATATACTTTTATTAAAAGCTTTGATATAGAACCATGGGGGGGAGAGGGGAATACTTTACATAGAGAGAAAAAAGATGGAAGGATAATGGGTTCCTAGAGAACCTTTACCTATCGTCCTCTAGGTCCAACCAGTCACCCCAGACTTTTTGGAATTTTTCCAGGCAGTTCCTTCTAATGTATGTTAGTTTATATAAAGGGTATGCCTAGGAGATTATATTAGTCCAGAATAATATTGTGGGACCCGGCCCTCCAATTTCCAATGGAGGGCTATAGCTTTCTTTGCATACATTAATAGAATTGAAAGGAGAGTGTGCTGTGCCCTTCTAGGAGTTCCCTCTTCTACTGCTATTGTCCTGGCTTCAGCTTCAAACCCAGTGGGTGAGCTGTGGCCTATAGGATAAACCCATGTAAATGGGATTTTTTAAAGAGTTTGGAATTCACTCCCAGAATTCCTTTTGTTTGCTTTTGTCTGTATGAGGCAGTCTCCTCAACCTAATTTATTTGTTTGAATTCACTCCCAGAATTCCTTTTGTTTGCTTTTGTCTGTATGAGGCAGTCTCCTCAACCTAATTTATTTGTTTGTAGAACCACATGGTGACTCTACCTAAGCTGATCAGAAAACCCTACACTACACTGATGAGCCCCCAATAAGGGCAAAACCGGTCTGTAGTTGGGAATCTGATCAGCTATTGTCCTGGCTTCAGCTTCAAACCCAGTGGGTGAGCTGTAGCCTATAGGATAAACCCATGTAAATGGGATTTTTTAAAGAGTTTGGAATTCACTCCCAGAATTCCTTTTGTTTCCTCTTCTACTTCAAAAGGGTTATTGTGCGGTTTAGGGTATTATGAGGGATATCTTGCTTTGGATGGTCTGGAGTATTTGCCTGCAGAAGTCATGTATCACTGGACAGGTCCAGACCATGTGGAAGTAGTCTGCCTCTGGAGAAAAGCATTTCGGGCAGGTTTGTGGAATATCTGGGTTCATTGCATGTAACCTTTGTGGAGTGAGGTATATTCTATGTAGGTATTTTAACTGGAGTAATTTATCTCCAATTTTTCTCTTTATGTTGCTTATCATGCCTTCAAAGCAAGAGTCTAGGACAACTTCCCATGTTTCAGCATTTAATGTGGGTATATCTTTTTGCCATTTGGTGAGAGCTTTGGCAGCTGGGGATGGTCCAGCAGAGACTAGAGAGCTATAGAATAGTGATAGAGGCTTTTGGAGAGCTGGTGTGTGGGCATATTCTTCTAGTCTCCTGGGGTAGTGTCTACAGTTTGGGTCCGGAATTGGTAACTAGCTGTGTGCCTCAGTTGTAAATATATACATAACATTCTGTTAGGCAGTAGATATTTTTCTTTGAAGTCTTGGAACTGCATAAGGTTGCCCTCCATATATATAATATCATTGATGTACTTGATGCCACAGTTGGGGACAGTGCTAAAGTGCTTCAGTTTTGGATTGTGCCAATGAGGGGAATATGTGGAGCAGTGGAGGGGGGGTCTGGGGGAAAAGATTAAGGGCTACTTGCCATGTTCTTACCGTTGAGGATATTAGTGGAATGGCTTTCTACGTATATTTTGTGCCTCTATAAAGTAGGTTCTTGAGCTCCTCAAAGGAGCCAATTACTAGTGCTTCTAAGATTGTGGGGACGTTTTGTGGGGACGTCACCTCTCCTTAATCAACTCATTTTCATATCCCCTTCTTTGTATTCCAATTTCTTCTCCTATTCATCATAACTTTTTCACATTTTACTTTTTTCTCTTTTACACCTTTCCTTTTAACTGTATTGTGTCCACCATGTTTTTTCCCTTCACCATTATGTTATGTTTATTTTATGTTTTCTTATTAGTTTATTTGAGGTGGAGGTTTGCTGATGACCACAGGTCAAGTATTTACTTTAGTGTCTGCTACAGCTTCAGCACTCCTGCTTTTGTCCCCAAAATTTGAGTCACAGAATAGGGAGCGGAAACTGTAATGAAGTTCAGAGTTAACCACCAGCCAATCTGATTACCCACTGCTGTACTTAAACATTAAAGGCAAAAGCAGCAGCACAGAAGCTGTAGGATATATAAGAAGAGACACTTAACCAGTTGTCATGGATGTTTAAAGTAAGTAGGCATAGCAGCAACTGTCCCACCACAAAATCTCTTGCATAATCAGCTCGGCTGTCAGTAGCATCCCCCACCCCCAGCTGAAGACAGACCTTGCAACAGCAGTTAGTAAGGGAGCAGAAATTCTTTTTTAATTTTTTTTTTCAAGTAGGTTTAGCCTTCCCAAGCCTTAATGAAAATTAAAAGGAATTAGAAAGAATTAAAAGAAAATTATGGTGATTACTTTATATTTAAAAATCTGGTCACAGAAAAACAGGTTAGTAATAGCAAAAATATATGCATAATTCAGCTGCTTGAATCAACTGGAAGCACCCACACTTAATGCAAGACACAGCACAGCCAAGGAACTTCTAGTAAGCTGCAGGGGTTGCAGAGGAAGGCAAAAACAATCAACAACTTAACCATGGTTAACCTATGGAAAGTTGACTTCAAAACCAAAAGCATAGCACAAAATCACTTGTGAAACAAAGTTAAATTAATTGGCAGAAACATTCCAGAACACACTGCTTACATTCTGCTGTTGAAGTTGTTATAATTATTTGAGAGAGATGAAGGAGAAATCTTTGGCAAAGTTGAAAAATTTGGTATACCTGAGGACCTTCAAAATATAAAAATCATAAATTAGCGGATGTGATAGCTGAAAAATAAAATGAAAAAAAAACCACATTGCAAACCTGGGGGCAAAATAATAATAGAAATAGCAAGTTTCTGCAGTATTACTGAATAAAACATGTCAACTATGTGCTTGCTCAGCAGTACATCAAATATTGTTTCTACATTTAGACCTATTCATTGTATTATTTATTTTGCACCACCTCATTTTTTAGTTGCCATTCTATTCGCTAAGTAAAGGAGTACTTCCATCATTTATGGCCATGAACATGGCATTGAAGAAGAAATGCAGACCAACACCACAGTAACTTGTGTCTGTTGTAGTTACACAAACTAGTAGAGGCATAATGCAGTTTTTGCAACAACTTGAAGGCCTGCAGATTTCTGCAGTACAGCATCATGAATGAATGTCACTATGATAATGCGTATTCATTTCTAACTACTACAACAATGTCTAAAATTACCTCATAAGTGTCAAAAAGCTCAAAATATCTCTTAAAATATAAAGGGGCTCAATACAATTTTCTTTTAATTTAAATGGGTATGTCTGTATGGATTTTTAAATGCAAATGATCCATGTAGAATGTGTCTCTACAAAGGGGTTAATTTAACAAATCTTAATCATTATCGCAACATAATCACAATTAAAATGCTATTTAGCATATAACACATACGTCACTGAAATGATGTTTGAAGTGGTATTAACAACAATTTACATGATCTTACCACAAAATATGCATCTTATGGGCTTACTGCAAATTACTACATAGTGTGTTTGAAGCCCTACACAATAATCCTCTTCAATAAATGTATTTTCTTCTTAAAAAAGAGGCTTGCCTCCCTCCATTAACAACTCTACTGCAAAGGAGTGCTCTCTTCAGTGCTCCAATTTACCCATTTTCAAGAAGTGATTTAAGACTCATCTGAAGACAAAAATAGCCCTATTTTTTGTCCAACCCATTTTTGAAGTTTTGTGTGACATTATGTCCAATTTGCTTTTTTTCCTCCCTTTTTTATTCTGTTCCAATACACACAAAGGGAATAAACATGTGTATAGCAAAACATGTGTTACGGAAATACTTTTCTGTGAGAAATACTTAATTTTCTGGAAAAATTTCTGGGGTGCCAACAATTTTGGCCATGACTGTATAGGAGCTAAATTCCACTCTAACCATTTCTCATTGTTAGGTTTTAGAATCCGAGATAAAGCTTGGGGAGAGAATAAAAGAGTCACTTAAATTAATTCAGCTCTGCCTAAATATGACAACCAAAGTTGCTTTCAGTTTCAGAGTTTGTGGATTTGTGAAAGAACAGGGATATATGGAAAGAACATAATTTGTGGAGGTTTTTAGAAAGGTAAAATCCTAAGTGTGGGATAGAGTGTTTGGCCACTGAAATTCGAAATGTGTTCTCCATTTAGGAATATGTTCTGGTGTTAACATCATAGCCATGGATTAGCTCCAAGTGATGGAATAACTGCAGCTTTATTGATTTCTGAGAAGAGTATCAAGAGTTTCTGCAATTTAAATTTCCTTTGAGTGCCTGCATCATTCCTCCATTTAGCTTTCTGTCCTGGTTTGCCAGTCAGTTAACCCATAAACTTGCTCTTGCATCTTGCTCGGACAGACAAAGTGAAACAGGCTTTAGGCGCTTTAGAATTGGGGCAGGCAGGCATCATGATTGCTACAATGAAATACTGATTCTGGGGTAACAACAACAGAGATTGCCAGTTTATATATTGGTGCTAATAAATGAGGGGGGCATATTTATGAGGTGAGATCTGTAGAGAACCCACAGATATATTATAAATCACTCTCTTCTGTGAAAGGTTAAAGAACATATACAGGGGCTTGGGAGATGAATCCCTGTGTAACTCCACCCTCCTACTATGCAACTCTCAAAAGAGACTCTCTCTCTTAGTAGCCGAAACAAATGACAGACTCAGTCCTGACCTCCCCCTTTAATTTTTTGGACAACATACAGTTATTTTAAAGATAATAATACAAGCCTTATTTTTCAAAAATCTGAGACACTGGGTGGTGCAATATATGGATCACTTTTGCACATGATTTATTTAATTATCTATTTTGATAATGCACACTCTCTTAACAAATATATATTTGACTCTGTGAGTGGGAGGTACATGCAGATGAACACACTTTTAGCCTCTCTTAGCCTTAGATGTTTAACTCTTGATTAGGTGACTTCTGAATGTATTTCATTCTAAGATTTGAGCAACAGGCCTGCCAGTATTTCTCCCAGTGTCCTGCAAGCCCAGTCTGACCCTGTATATGCAAAGTTTTCCACTGAATTGCTCATTATCCCAGAAAAACATTAGCCTTAGATGCGGATGCATGCACTGTGGCATATTGGTTCTAGATTTACAGATCAAGATCAATTTTTAAAACTTTTCTTATATGTGCGGGTTATATATAACATATTTATACAAAAATTCCTCTGAAAAATTAGTTAGATTTGGCAGTTCAGTGAGTAAAGGAAGAAACATTCAATAACTTTCTAGACCAGATCAATACTGTTATATAAAATCAGGAATATGTAAATTGACTTACTTAGGCATAGAACCTCTTGGCCACTGCCCTTCTTGATTTTTCTGTTCAATTACTAGCATCTAGGCAACAAGAGAAACATATCTATTATATAGGTAAAACCTACAACAATAAAACATTAAACCATTTCAGCATTAAAATTGCAACCAATTTAACAGTGAACCCTTACTTAAAATAAATTGAAAAAGGTATTCCTAAATTCATTTTCTGTGTATCAATGATTGGGTTAGGACTGGTGAAAACTGGCTAAGAAAATAGGGACATGCAGATAGATAACTTGGTTCTCTGAGGTCTGAGATCCATGATGAAATGGGGAAAGATAGAGCAAGGGATACTGATAAAGGAGCAGTGGATATAATTATAATTAAAGTTTTTAACACTACAAAATTATGGTATCTTTGGTATTCTGATATATTAAGCACAATGTAGAAGGAAAATATTCAGCGTAAAGTGGACCTCTACAGCTAAAATGAAAAAGGAAAACTAACAAAGTTCTGCCCTCTTTTGTAACACATTTGGAGAGAGGGCAGAGGAATTAAAATACAATGGTGGTATTTCCCACTTATATTTTATCCTTAAATAAACTTTTTACTCTACAATTTTTACCCCATTGTGCTTAACATAGGGGAAAACCTTGTCTGCCTTCCTCGGGACACTGGCTGTGATAATACTATAATACAGTTACCAATATATGATTTAAATATACAGGTATAGGACCCATTATCCAGAATGCTCGGGACCAAGGGTATTCCGGATAAGGGGTCTTTCTGTAATTTGGATCTCAATACCTTAAGTCTACTAAAAAAATCAATAAAACCTTAATTAAACCCAATAGGACTGTTTTGCATCCAATAAGGATTAATTATATCTTAGTTGGAATCAATTACAAGGTTCTGTTTTATTTCTACATAGAAAAAGGAAATCAGTTTTAAAATTCTGAATTATTTGATTAAAATGGAGTCTATGGGAGACGGGCATTCCGTAATTCGGAGCTTTCTGGATAACGGGTTTCCAGATAAGGGGTCCGATACCTGTACTATCTAACTGAAAACATTTATAATCATGCTGGATTATGATGGAAAAAATCATAGAAAGAATTCAAAAGAACATGCAGCTTTAACCTAAATTGAACAGTAAACTGCAACTTGACAACTCCAATTTCTTATAAAAAAAAAAACTTTAAAGTGTGTGCTATACCTGTCCTTGGTATAGTCCAGCATCCTGTATAGTGCTTTCAGGTTTATTCAAAGGCTCAAATGTATTGCTCATGTATTTGTTCCACAGTCTGGTCTCTTTTTCATCTGGAATACTAAAGATTGTTCTCATTTCTTTTTCAATCATGTCTAAAACAGCAAAAATATATAATAATGAAAATATATACTATACACATAAGTAGTTACCTCCTCAGTTTTCTGTTTATCATGTTTGCATAATAAATTATACACTAACAAAAGTCCTGTGGGAAGCTTATCAACTTAAAGTACCAATTTTCTACAAGTGCAATAACCTAACAGAAACCAATCAGCAATTAGCCCTGATTAAAGAAGTACAGCTAGACACATTTCTAATTGGTCTCTCATTGGTTACTAGGCAACTGAAAAAGACAAAAGCTGGCCATACACGCACCGATAATATCGTACGAAACGAGGTTTTGTACGATATTCGGTACGTGTATGGCAAGTCGGTGAGTCGACCGATATCTGATATCGGTCGACTCACCGATCGGGCCAGTTAAAAGATTTTGATCAGGCGCCATAGAAGGCGCCTGAGCAAAATCTGCCGTCAGGGATGAATCGGCAGAAGGAGGTAGAAATCCTATTGTTTCTACCTCCTTATCTGCCGTTTCAGTCCTGAACAGTTAGTGGCAGATTGTACGATCTTTTCGAAAGATCTAAAATCGCCACGTGTGTGGCCACCTAAAGAGATTTAAATTGTCCATATGCAAACAAAGAGTATGTACAGTAAGGAGACCAATTATGGACAAAATGTATATAGATGACATAACTTAGAAGAGAATCTTTTCCTTTCACCATATGTAGGAAGTAAACTTTCCATTTAAAAATTATCCCCACCTCACCTGCATAGCAGTATGAATATCTTGCAAGTAATTCAGCTTGCAAAAGGGTTTATAGAAAAATGTATCTGAGCACTCCTGCCAGGGTCTGGCTTTGCTCTACACCTTAAAACCTAGTGGGGAGATGCTAAATGCCCTTTCCTTATTGCCTGCTCCATAGCTTGTAAGTAATTCAGACTTCTAAATGGCACCTTAAATAGGTCTAAATGGCACCCTAATTCAAGGACAGAAGGGGGGGGGGGTGTTGGAAAAAGGAAAATGAGAAAAACTGGAATGTTCTTTTAAACCAAAGAAAACCTCTATATGCTGCAAATACCTGTACAGTAGAACTCCAATTTTACGTTTCCCAGGGGATGGAGTCAAAATGGTAGAAATTTCAGGAAAACGTAGAATTGGAGAAAACAAAGGTGCCACTTCTACTGTACATTTTATCGTAGTTTTAACTCCCATAAACAGGTTAGTATTTATTATAAATGACAAGAATACCTAAAATCAAGTGGTATTAGCTTCCCTAGTGAGCAAGACAGCTAAATTATCTGCCCCAAGTCAGAAATAAATCAGGGAGTTCAGCAACATAATTTTAATTGGCTCCCAGATATTCCAAGCATGGCCTTGGTCTGGTGCATGATCTGTAAAGCAAATCTAGCAAGTCAGAGTTGGAATGTACTCCAAAAAAAGGTCATACCGATTGTATCTGCTTTGCTGAATCGTCGTGTGACGACATTGTTCATGTTTCCATTTTCACAAAGTTTTAACTCTGTTAAATAAACTTCTACTTTGCAGTGCTTTACAAACATACCCTGTTCAACCACCTGTAGAAAAAGGACACAGAACGAGTTTAAGGATTTATTACATTGTATCAAAAAATTTAACTTATGTCTTCACCAAAGCAAAGCTTTAAATAATTCTATATATCTACCTAACTACAGTTCCTAAAGAATATTCTGTATGTATTATAAACAAAAGTTATATTGTACCTTTTTATTATCAAAGAATGCTAAACTATCCTAGCAACTTTAAAGGAGAAGGAAAGCCTAAGTCACTTGGGGGTGCCAAAATGTTAGGCACCCCCCAAGTGACTTTAATTGCTTACCTTGTACCCCGGGCTGGTGCCCCTGCCCGGCCCAGCACCAGCCCGGGGTAGCAGCGAGCGCTTCCTTCTTCCGCGTTGGCGCGCTAGCGCATGCACATAGAGTGAAAAACCGAACTTTAACAAAGAAGTCGGCTTTTCACTCTACTGCGCATGCGCCGGCCCAGGGATTCCGCTGCAGAAAAAACGCGGAAGAAGGAAGCGCTCGCTCAAGGTGCCCTGGTGCTGTTTTCTCCTAACAGGGGTACCAGCCCGGGTGATTTAAGTCACTTGGGGGTGCCTAACATTTTGGCACCCCCAAGTGGCTTAGCCCTTCCTTTTCCTTTAAGAGATGATCTCAAAGATGTTGTATATGTTTAGAAAACATAGATGTGTTTTCACATTTGACCAATAAAATTGATAGAGTGTAATTTACTAAATTGCACCAGCAGTAGTATTACTCCTAGTAACCAACAACATTTTGCAAACATTTTAGGTATTAGCTGTCAGAAATTAAAGAAGAGGCAAACAGTAAAGTGATAAAATGATACATACTTAAGCAGAATATATTATATCTATATCAAGCTCCAGAGTTTTGTTTGCACCAACCATAGGGCAAGGGCACACAGGGTGGCTTGTGAGCCTGCTGATAAGTGCAGGCTGACAATCCACCCCTACATTTGAAAAAAAAAAAAATCTACTAGTTATGCCTGCACCCGGAAGCACTGAATCCGCCTGGGTAGAGGCCAAATTAGTATCATGCAGATTGGTTGGGTACAGTAACTTACTTTTGTTGTATCTATTTGTTGTAACTATTCAAGGATTTTTAAAGTGAAATAAACACAATAGAGATTCTTTTTATTTTTCAAGTTATGGATCAAAAAACTGATAACACAAAAATGTAACATTTCGAAGGAAAAACCTGGTGAGCTGAAGTTCCTTTTTCCAAAATGTGAAAACTCGAATTTTAGTAAATCTGCCTCTATGTGTTACTACAGTTGTTTCTCGAGCACTGTTTTAGAAATCGTGTTTCTCCTGTGCCAGAATTATAATCAACATAAACACAATCTATAAAGACCTATGAGGGCTAAAAACAATTAGCCCAAAATGCAAATAAATTGCAAAACTAGACACAAACATTGAAATACCTTGCGTGCTATAGGCTGTTGGCTTTCTACCACAGAATACCAGCTAACAAGCTTGTTCCACCCTTCAGTGGGCAACAAAATGTAGTCAAGCTCATCGATAAGATGCTCCTTAAGAGACTGAGTGTCAGTATCTGCAACAGATTTAAAAAAATAATTGCAAACTACAATTATCTGTACATCATTTTTATACAATATGCTTCTATTTATTACAAACTTTGGATATCAAGCTTTATGATGATAGGCTGTGATATTTTGCTCTTGCTTCTAAACCAGTGATCTAAACCAGATGATTTTTGAATTCCTGACTTGGAGGTAAGTTTTGGTTGAATAAAAAGAAGATTTACCACCAAATAAAGCCTCCTGGAAGCAGATAGTGTGCATAGAGGCTACCTAATAGCCAATCTTAGCCCTTATTTGGCACCTCCATAAACTTTTATGATGCTTGTGTTACTCTCCAAGTCTTTTAACATTTGACTGTGGGTCATGAGTTGGGGACCCCTGATCTAAACTATTCAACTCTGACACAGAACTGAATGTAGATACAGACTGCCAAGAGGGGATCAGTGAACAGTAACTTGATTATTTTATAAATGGTACGGAATTTTGAATTACTTATGTTTACCGACTCTGAAACCAATATGAATGTAGATACAGATTGCTAAGAGGAGATCAGTAAACAGTAACTTGATCATTGGAATTATTAATTATATTTAAACTGTTTCTTACTTACATTAAATGAATCTCATATTAAATGTTCATGTTTGCAATAGTTTGGCTAGTTGTGTTTGCCTGTATAAATAAATAATATATATATATATATATATATATACACACACACACACACACACACACACACACACACACACCTGTGTGTGTGTGTAAGTGCATGTTGGAATATGGACCCTGTAGAACTACATTCATCTACAGTTTCTGGCTTCACTGTGGGTGATATAGTTTTCAATATGAAAAAAAAGCCACACCAAGGCTACTGTAAGAAGTCATGTTTCATATTGAGTTATATAATCTTCTTTGAACCCTCCCACCTTAATTACATTGGATGGTCACAGAAAGCCATTTCTGTTTAGGGTGTGGCATGATAGGGTTGCAGCATCATGTTTTGTTTTTATTATATTAACCATTATGGTAGGTGATATAATTCTGCATTATCTCAATAAATTTGCTACTTTAATTAATGCTATAGGGTCTAAAGGTTAGATAGTGGAAGTGAGATCAGAACTAAAAATACAAAATATTGGGTTATATATATTATAACCCAAGATTCAGCCAATTGAATCCAAGTTTACACATTTTATTTGTAGCTTTGTGATTGAAATCTAAACGTCAAAGCATTTAAATATTAGGAAATGACCTTTGAGGAGTCCAGAGTTATCAATGGGGCCTGGATACACATTCTGATCTCCCATCTGGTATTTGTCCCAGCTGTCAAACCCCACATACTTTTTCCACTGCTTAAACCAGCGACTATCAATCAGGTACCTAAAAAAGAAGAAAGTGGAATGAAAAGAAGGTAGGAAAGTGATGCAAAAAAAAAAAAAAATGTTTTTAATTAATTAAATTGTCCTTTTAAGCTTGCAACGTTATCATGCATTTCTTTGATATATACTGGTCATTTTAATACTTTTCTCAAAATTTATTGTATGTTTTAAGACAGTTGTGCAATTAATATCTATACATTTTACGTCACCTGAAAACTATCCAGCATTTTGTCCTTTAACCACAGTTCTGAGACTCACAAACACACACAGAGGTCTGGTCGTGGACTGTACCTCATGGCGGAAAAAAACTATTTGGCTTGAGGTTACACAGCTCTTTATATTTACTGATTGGGGGGGATATATATGTGTGTGTGTGTGTGTATATTTTAACACATTGCACATTTAATATCATTTTAAAGCTGTTTGCAAATGAAACTACAGATGAAAGCTGAGCAACCATGCCAACTATTCTAGACAAAGGTGGTTGCTTAGGGTTATTACATGCACTTAAAGTTGAAAATAAGCAATAGTGCTAACTTGGAAATGGAAACATTTGAGATGGAAAATGTCTTAAATAATAGTTCAGTCATAAGCACTGAGCTGATCTGAAAATTAGAAATGTCTTACAATGGTTATATTAGAAACTTTAATAACATGTGAGTTACACGATTCACACTAGCACTGCTTGCATACTATGAATATATTATATACAGACTGCTTTTCACTTTGTTACAGTATTACTGGTAGTCAAAAATGAAATAGCATAATAGATAAAAAAACAAAATGGATTGATTTTGGGTGACTGCAACCCAAACATTCGAGACAAAAATGGCCCAAATCACCCAACCCTTAAAGCACTAGCACAAAAGAAATGACTTCCAAAAATTCTGGCAAAGTCAAAATCAAACTCTGAGCAGGGCCACTATAGGGGGGTACTATACCCCTTTGCTGAAAGAAGCCTTGGATGACAAGAAAGATTAGATTTGCAGGTCACAAAGGTGTATAATGGGGTGGTCAGGTAAAGAGATGTGACTATGTGCAGGGGGCAGTTTTTCTTTTAAATGTTTCTTTTTAAGTGACTTAAATCGCTTACCTTGTACCCCGGGCTGGTGCCCCTGTTAGGAGAAATCAGCACCAGCCCGGAGTACCTGTAGCGCTTCCTTCCTTGGGCCGGTGCATGCGCATTAGAGTGAAAAGCCGACTTTGTTGTTAAAGTTCAGCTTATCGCTGTAATGCGCATGCACAGCGCGCCAACGCGGAAGAAGGAAGCGCTCGCTGCCACTCCAGGCTGGTGCTGTTCTCTCTTAACAGGGGCACCAGCCCGGGGTACAATGTAAGCGATTTAAGTCACTTGGGGGTGCCTAATATTTTGGCACCCCCAAGTGACTTAGGCTTTCCTTCTCCTTTAACTTAAGTCTCCTCTTAAAGGGATTCTGTCATGATTTTTATTTCTAAATGACACTGTTTACATAGCAAATAATTCACTATACCATTTAAAATTGTATTCTTGAACCAACAAATTTATTTTTTATTTCTGTAATATTGGTGTGTAAGTAGCTATCTCAGTGCATTGTGCCCGAGTCTGAGCTTTCAGAAAGAGACAACGCTACACATTAGAACTGCTTTCAGGTAAACTATTGTTTCTCCTACTCCCATGTAACTGGAGGAGTTGCAAGTGAGACATATTATTATTATTAATAATAATAATTTATAAAGTGCTAACATATTCTGCAGCGCTGTATAATAAGTGGGTTTCATACACTGGACATACAGAGTAACATATAAAGCAACCAATAACCCAGTAATAATACAGTAATACAGAAATAATGGAGACAAACATTTGTTTTATTAACAAGGACATTAGCAACAGAGGTATCGCAGCCTAGATGGTACCTTTTGCCTAATTCACATGTTGTCATGATTTAATCCCTTGTAACTGCTAAGGACGAAGACACACAGGGCGATTCACTGACACAGTTACTGTTGACACTATGGTGCACTGCATCACGGATTTGGTTGGGGGTTTGTCCGAATCCAAGCCTTTTTTAATGGAATTTGGATTTGGCCTAATCCAAGTTCCTGTCTGACCCGAATTTTAACCCTTTAAATCTCAATTTTTTTTCTGCCCATTAAATATACACTAAGCATTCCTTAACATACTGGACCTTAATTTGCATATGTAAATTAGGTTTCTAATTCTGTTCGAGATCTGCCCGAATACCTCATAAAATATTTAAGATTTGGCCAAATTCCAGAAAAGTGGACCTGGTGTACTTGGCACTTTACATATCTGCAATCCACTCTTTTATTGCAGAGCAGACAATAAATGGAATGAGAGGATTCGGGTATAACCAAAGAATTAAGGATAATGATATAGCTGCAGGAGACACCATGTCCCCCAAAAGAGTCCTAGCTGATGTAGCCTGCTCACTGCTGCCATAGCAGTCATATACTGCAGTACATTTAGGTGGAGATGTGTTTCATACCCATTACTAGTGCCAACACTGGGCCTTGAAACTCTATAGGACACACTTACAAAACAACTGCTGCTGTATTTGTGCATTTTTGGTTTTTGGTGGATATTGGCTACATCTGCCTGCACCGGAGCATATTTCATTCATTCAAGTGCAGGCACATGGTAGGGTAAACAGGGTTGAACTGGCCCAGACCCAACCCTTGCCTGTGCTCCCTCTGCCCGACCGTTCCTCCCCTGACACGTTAAATTTAAGCGCGCTCAGGGGAGGACTTCAGGTGGGGGACCCTGCAGGGGGGTTAGGGGGGCAGGTTAGGGGACGCGGCCAGTGGGGGCACCTGCAGGGCCCCGGTGGGCTCCCCCACCCCCAGTCTGACCCTGAGGGTAAATCTAGCGGAGCGGAGCGTATTCTCGCAAACGTTTTTCGGCTTACCAAGAATACACCCGTGTGGCATCAGCCTTAGGTAAAGGCTCAGGGCAGTGCACCTGGGCCTCTTCTGGACTGAGGCAAGTACCTGACCTACTTTGTGAAACATTACAACTTGACTAGTAAACCCAACTCTATGGCACAAAGAATTTCTAAACAAAATCAATATGTAGAGCCTTATATGAACAGTTATAATCCATATACAAACAGGCTGGATTTGTCGCGAGGCCACAAAGGCCAAGGCCTAGTGCGGCACAAATTTAAGCACACTAAAAACTTGCTCGCACTGCTCCGTACGTGAGTTAAATGGAAGCATGAATGCGCATACGTGCTGGGGGGTGAGCAATGGGGGCGGCCTTGGGTTGCCACCTTAAGAAATCGGGCCCTGTATACAAAGCACTGTATACTCTGGCTTCTTCAGGCAAAGTTGTGCTGGAGCCCACATGCAGGGGCCATACATGTTTTCTTGTAGTTATGGTAAATAACTGACCATGGTTAATAGACAGTAGGCTGAGATTGAGTCAAATGCACAGGCCTAGAGGTTATGAGTTACATAATATAACAAGTACATAGGCTAGATAAGGGCAGGAAACAGGCAAAGGCAGAGTAACAGTCAGACACGAGAATCAAAGAATTCACAAAATGACTCAGGAACCAAGGCAGGGATACACAGTAAGGCAAGTAAAGCAGGCAGACTGAATCACAGCTACTGAGCTAAATGAGCAAGCCACTAGTAGACACAATAGACAATAATTTTATGCCTAATAAAAGAAAACTTAATTCTAAGCAACTTTCCAATAGCAATTTATTAAAAATTAGTAGTGCTTTAAAAGTTCATTGTAAATGTAATTGCTATTGAAAGCAGCATTTGCTGAACTCCTGGTTGTTACTTTTTAAACAATGTTGTAAATGCCAGTCTCCTCCAGTAAGACAGGTCTGTCAATCTGCTGACTTGTGGTTACATTGTTTCAAACGCCAGAGCCACCAGGGCAGAGAATAGAAAAGGACAGACAAACACTGCTGTTAATAGCAGTTATATATACAAATAACTCAAAACCAATTACAAATATGTAATTAATGTATATTGCAAAGTTGCTTAGAATTATGTTTTCTTTTAGTAGGCAAAAAATATTTTTTGGAGTTGACATGTCCTTTAAAAACCAGATTGCTGACACTATTTTAACTATAGCACCATCATACTTTCCCCCAGGCCCCCCACCCAAACCACATAAGTTACAACTGCTGGTGACTCCTGTAGCACATAGCGAAGTGCAGAGTTGTGTACTGGTGTTAGATGCTAACATCTTGGCCTGCATCATTTTGTTTCCTGTTTAAATCTTTGTGACATGCACTCAGTAGTCAAAGACTGCAAGTCAGCACAAATCATAGGGATTCAAACAAAGAATGCAACTGACATGGTACTTGATATGGGATGAATACTTAAATTCTGGCAGCTGTCAGTGATGTGGTTCAAAAGGGGCCCTGAGAAACCATGCTAATTTGTAAACTGATGGAATAAGTTACTTTAGGTTTCTAAATTATTTATAAGTAATGTTTACATGGTATGAAGATTCTTAAAGTATATTCTTTAGATCATAGAAGGTGCAAATTACTTTTAGTCTGGTACCACATTAGTTCAAAATGACTTGATCAGATGCAACCCTAGCAAAATACTGTTGTAGATTTCCATGTGAGTACATATATAGTATTTGGTAATGGTAAAGACCTATACTGCAGTATAAAATTTGATCTAACACTATTAGCTGAATCACACCTCCAGTATGTGACCTCAAAAGGAATGCATTTATGAGCAATAATGTGACTAGACCTAAAAATTAATCTTCATCTGAGAAACAGTAATTAAGGAAAAATGTGGATAAGGACTAAATGGGGTAAGTACAGTTCTAAACAGTAACACTGATACATGACATCTATCACAATGCCTGTTACACAGTACACCATCTGTAGCCATATGGCACAGGTTTGTCATCAACAAACTACTAAGGACATCAACTGTTCTACATTTTCAGCATCAGAAACTCAAGATTCCAGGAAGCTAAAAATAAGAATGTGCACAGGGAAAGGGCCTGTTATTTTCAGTTAGCATCACAGTGACCAGCACTGAAGGCAAAGAGCCAGAATCAAATGCAATGATTTGGGGAAATTTATTATAGTCTGAATAAGGTTCATGCCTTTCTTCTCAGGAGTTTTAATTTGATCCCATTAAATAACCTGACCTTCTGGATTTTTGCTACATTTGCTTATTTATAAACGCATTGCAAGCTTTCCTCAGTTGGCTTTCTCAGCTGATGAAATCCACTATTTCCTATGCCAAATCTTGCAGCTATACCAGGGTAACATGCAAAGTTGTCTGAGAAAAATAAGCACTGCATTCATTTTAATGCAAGTCTATGAGAGGAATTTACAAGTTGCTCAAACCTTATCCTCGTTGTTTCCATTGCTAAATAATTGCGGAAAAGATTTTCAGATTTTTTTCTAGTGGTAACCATCATTAAAGCAGAAACAAACTAAACATTTAACAGCCATATGTAGGGGCAGATTTATCCTAGCTCAGTTAAGTTTTCTGGATACCGTTGCTCATTTTTGATTTACATTTTTATAGTCTTGAAAAATTTGTTTCTGTGTGAAGAATATCGTCAATCTTCATTTTTTAAACATGCAATATGCAGAGCGCATAAATGCACACACATGCTTTCGCTGCAGTTTAAAACCATCAAAATGATTTTTTTTTGTAAGTTATTTACAATAACATTTTCTTTTATTATCTAAAACTGTATTTTGGGGGTTCCATGTTATGTGCAATATTTTATCAGTAATATTCAAAACTGAATTAAACAGATAACAGCAATGAAAAGTAGGCCCTCTAGCATATTTTGAAAGGCCAAACATTAGGGGTTGCAAGCAGAGAACAGCCGGGTCTCCCTGGCACAGCGACTGTATGCGAGTGGGCTTGTGGGAGAAGTCATAAGCGTCCCAAGGCCCCTGAACTACACAAGTACAGGACTTGGAGTCCGTGTGGCCAACCGGCCGCAGATGCTTAGGAATGAGGCAGACTGCCCCTAGCGAGCTCTCAGCACATGAGTGACAATGAACAGGTGACAAACCCGGTACTCTGTCCCCACACACTGCGCTGCTGCTGTGCATGATACAGATGTTTTCCCTGTCAAGCTCCTTCGTTACCTTTCCCACTGCCTGGAACCTGCATTTTCCCCTCACACCGTCGCTTAGTAAGTGAGAGCGCGTCCCCTGCCACATCTCCCCGCTGTGCTCGCTCATGCTTACCAGGTGTCTCCTCTTCTGAGAGGGGTTTTCAGCAGGGCTGACACTTCGGATCTCTGAGTCTCCAGATCCACCACTCCGCCCTCCGCCATCTTACTCCACTGACAGCTACGCGCTGCATTCTGGGAGTGACGTCACGTAGGCGAAGTAGGGAAAAAGCGCGTTCCCGGCTGTGTTGTTGGAAGAAGTCGGACAGTGGGTGGGCACAGTGTGAGGTGCTGAATGATGTGCTGCAGACAGTGAAAACCAAGTTATTATAGACCTGGATGATACTCTTCTAGTAATACATTGCCTTGTGTTCTTATATTTTAGATTCATTCGAATACATTACGAAGATAGGGTGAAGAAAGATATGTAGCAAAATTCCCCTTTTCATCAAAAATTTGGTCAGCTCTCCCCCTTTAGTTTAAAACAGTCTTAGATATATGGGATTTGGATTTGCCAATCAGCCAAATATAATTCAGACATTTGAGCTTTAAAGGAACAGTTCAGTGTAGAAATGAAAGTGGGTAGAATAGACTGGGCAAAAAAAGTGTTTTCGACTGCAAAAAGATGTTTTCAATATAGTTAGGCAAAAATGTGATCTATAAAGGCTAGAGTGGGCAGATGTCTAATTAATATGAAACAATGATTTTTTAGTGTGAATGAAATGTATAGCCCACTCCAGATACCTTGTGCTTCCGTTTAAACCAGTGATCCCCAACCAGTGGCTCGGGGGCAACATGTTGCTCACCAACCCCTTGGATGTTGCTCTTAGTGCCCCCAAACCAGGTAGTTATTTTGAATTCCTGACTTGGGGGCAGTTTTGGTTGAATAAAAAGAAGATTTCCTACCAAATAAAGCCTCTTGTAAGCTGATAGTGTGCATAGAGGCTGCCTAATAGCCAATCTTAGCCCTTATTTGGCACCTCCATAAACTTTTATAATGCCTGTGTTGCTCTCCAAGTCTTTTTACATTTGACTGTGGCTCACGCGTAAGAAAGGTTGGGGACCCCTGGTTTAAACAATAATACTTAACTCTGGAGCGCCCTCCTCTGTCCAGACTTCCCAGATGAGGTCTTATGGGATAAAAGAAAAAAAAAATATATATATGTATATGTATATATAGCGTAATACAGTAATATAATATTGATAATCACCCCTCCAAATGTGTTTGTATCCGAAACAAATCACTACCAAATTCACTTCACTTTTCTGTGAAAACACATAAATACAATCCACTGCAAAGTGTTTAACGTTCATGTCTATTTAAATAAGTGAATTTCCGTATTTCACACTCTTCAGTGACTTCCTTTTAGCCTTATCCAATTGTGCATATACTTACAGACTAACACTATGGTCTTGGAGCAACCTGCTCCGCTATAGGATGAAGAAGTTTGTAGAGTCTGGGTGTTGTACCCCTAAAACTGTAGGAGTAGTATTTAGAAAAATGGGGGGTGCTAAGAAAAAGAAGATTAAGAAGCATAAGAATAAGATGAAGTTGAAGAACAGTGTGTTGGTTCAAACCAACCTAATAACTGAACAGTTATGTCCCATATGGCCACCCTAAAGTCACTGACTAAGAGGTTAGAGAGCTGAAAGCACGAAGGAGTGTTCTGGCTATTACAGAGCTGTCAACTTGACAGCTCTGTTACCCTGGGGGAATGTGTCACACGTCAGCGCACCACCCACATTTTATACACTGAACTGTTCCTTTAAAGGGGACCAATCACCATAAAAAATAATTCCAAATCCTTTTCTATCGTATCAGCCAAGCAAATTAAACTTTTCTGTACTGTATAAATGATTTTAATTTTGTTTCTTTTAGTCTTGAAATTGACAATAACAGCAAGCAGGCAAGCGCCATTTTGTGGACATCATTATTAAGTTTTTTATATCCCCAAAATCTGTTTGCGCCATCTAGGTGACATGTGAAAGTGCTGAATAGACAGTGAAAGTAAAAATCTAATCTGTCAATTATATATTGTCTAGGCAATATATACAGGCCCGGATTTGTGGCGAAGGCCACAAAGGCCCTGGCCTAGGGCGGCACAGATTTAGAGGCGGCATGCCGCCCCGCCGCAATGAAAGTTTAGCATCTTGCTCCCAAACGGAGCAATGGGGACTTCTCCCCACTGCTTCGTATGAGAGTTGAAAAGCACGCGCATGCGCGCTTGTGGCTGCGTGGGGGAAGGGGGTAGAGGATTGTTTGCGCATGTGGGGGGGGGCGAATGGGAGGGGGGCCTCGGGGTGTCAGGATTTTAAATCTGGCGCTGAATATATATAGGCAAAAATGATTGACAGATGACATCTTAAAATACATTTATTACAGATATGGATAATTTATTTTTTTTAAAAAAAAGGAAATTGGGTTTCAAGTTTAATTTGCAAATGACTTTCATTATACAGCTTTTTATCTCTGGATGACAGGTTCCCTTTCACACATACACAAAAAAAAATTCTTTGGGTCCTTTGGCCCACATAAAAATGTGAGTGAGATATTAAGAATTTATGAATCGAATGGGTGAAAGTTAGAACTCGCCATTTGATAAATACACTTCTAAAAATTCCATAGGACTTAAAGGGGAAGGAAAGGCTAATTAATCTCAAGCTGATACGTTCAGTTCTCTCAATAGTGCCCTTAAGTCTCCCTATATTTCTCCCGATCAGATGATCCGAAGCCTCATAGGAAAAAAACCCGCCAAGCGCTGTAAAGAAAATTCCCATAATGCCAGGCTCCTGCATTAAGACCAAGACCGGTATACATGCGCAGTAAGTAAGACTATGAGGAAGCTTCTTACTGATTGGCTCAGATCACAAATTCCTAAGGGGGGATGGAGTTCTTAGCATTCTTTAGGGAGGGGGAAGCAGGAGAGAGCTACACAGACGCTGGCACAGGGAGACAAAGAGACAAGAAATCCTGTTTCTTTTGATAGAGAACTCAGTGCAGCATTTCTGTGAGTGCCTATTTACATAGACCTTTCTGATAAAGCTTACTTAGTTTTTACCTTTCCTTCTCCTTTAATAGAATATGAGTGAGTTTTTATGTATTAAAGGGGACCTGTCACTCTAAAAAATGATTCCAAATCCTTTTCTATCATGTTAGTTGAGCAAAATAAACTTTACTTACACTAAATAAACTATTTAAGTTAATATTTTTCCTTTCAGTTCTGGAATTTACAATCACAGAAAACAGGCAGGTGCCATTTTGCGAACACTGTTATTAAGGCAAGCTTTGTATCAACCCAAAATCTTATCTATTTGGCATCTAGGTGATACTGTATCTAGGATGTACTGAATGGAAAGTTAAAGTAACTGTAATTAAAAATCTGAGCTAACAGTCAGAGGCTGGGAAGGCAATATATTATTGACAGCTCAGATGTTTAAATACATTTATAGGTGATTTAATTAAAAAAAGAAGTTAGGTTGAATGTTTAATTTTTAAAGGACTTTTATTATACAGCTTTTAAAGAGTGGGCGACAGGTCCCTTTTAAGCTCAAAATTCACATTTTGACAAATCTACTTCTCTGCTAGAGGCACTGGATATTAGACTTTTGTGTGTAATTTCATTCTTAGGGAGGGTTGCCACTTAACTGGAATCCGATTGCTGTGTTATTAATGGGATATATATATATATATATATATATACACACTACAAAAAAGATCAGCATCATAGAGATTTCTTGTGAAAAAACAACGTGTATTTAAAACAGTATGAACAGCCAACATAACGTTTTGGTCCACATTGGGACCTTTCTCAGTGAAATCTCGGTGATGCTGTTGTTTTTTGTAGTATTGGAACCCTTTACCAGGCACCGAGGTAGGATATGTGTGCCATCCTTTGTGCATATATATATATTGAAAAAAAGACCAGCAACACCAGATCTATTGCAAACAATCAATTATATATTGAAAAATACATGAACAGCCAACGTTACGTTTCGGTCCCCGTCCGGACCTTTCTCAAGGCATATATACCCTCTACAATCCGGCACACTAATTGAACACGGCCAACCAGCTTCCGCAACCTTACCTGACATTTGACTACCCTCTACAATCCGGCACACTAATTGAACACGGCCAACCAGCTTCCGCAACCTTACCTGACATTTGACTTGTCATTGCCGCCATGGGGGGCACTATCTGCTCCACATGATGATTACATTTACACTCAAGTTTAGCGATTGCTGGGTACAGTTGACAGGTGGGGGCTCCTCTCGGTGTGTGTTCCTTTATACTCCTAGCTTGTCTGGTGCGTCCATGGGTCCTTGTTTTAATGCTCGATGCCTGTTATCTCCTATCAATAATTATTCTCTATAATATTTTGCTCCCTCAACTAAGGCAGTATCACTTAGCATAGTGAAATGCTTGATGTCTCTGACTGGGAACATACTCTGTATAGGTTTTTGCAACATTTTTTGCAACTGCTTTTTACAACATATCTTTTGCAACATGTATCCATTTGCTTACTAGCTGCATGATTTTAAACTTCATCCTATTTTCTAGCACTGCGCTCCCATACCATTTGCCTGGATATGTTGACACTTAAATTTATCTTGCTGTGTTGGGTGTGGGGTTTGTTTACACTGGTTGGCCTCTGGCCTTTTTTTGGCGCCATTTTATGTGTTGGGGGTATTTACTGTGGGTGTTATATGGTCTGTTGGTTTGTCCCTGAGGAAGAGCACTGGTTGTGCTCAAAACTTTGGAATCTTTCAATAAAAACATCTTTTGCATCAAGCCCCTGTGTGTGTGGCATTCTTTCTATTATATATATATTTATATATGTATTTAGGGTATATATAATATAGGGTCATTTTTGCTAGTGCTGCTAAAATAAAAGAAAAAAGGGCATTTTTGTAGGGCGCTTTACTAGCCTCTTAAAATACAGAAACATGTAACTGAAACAGCAATGTTAAATATTAATATGAAACAGATCTAAGAATGCTATTCATGTAAAAGAAAAGGGGGGCAAAGTCTTATAGTAAATAATGCTCTTTGTTAAACAAGATCTTTTCCAAACCTGTAATTGCTTAGTTTAACTTGCATTGCAATAATGCAATGCTTGTTATTCAGGGATTTCAGATTTAGTGGAGTGTTAGAGCTCTGTATTGCCACTGAGTCTCAAAGACAGCTCATAGAACAAAATGAGATGCTCAAAATGTTTGAGCAAAAAACAAAGACAAATTATTAGTTTTTCTTCAGACTTTAAAGCCCTTGATCACTTCCTTCGGGGTTACTGTCTACTCTAGTGTTTACCTTGTAGCATTGCACAAAAGTGAGTTGCTACAGCAAAACTGTTTCAAGTTTTATTGTCATATGCAAATAACAATGAAGCATCATTACTGTAATGAAATTTTTTTGACTCGTGTTCCTCCCAACTTTACATAGACATATTACATATTAAATATAATAAAAGTGAGCAATAAAGTATTAACAATAAAAGAAAAAAAATGCAATGAATTATTTGAAATTGTGCAGTGAGGATTTAAAGTGGCTTTGCTTAAAGGGACACTGCAAAGTGTCCAGTTGTTATGGGGGGTGTGTGTTGGTTTGTGCAGAATGTCAGCAGTTCAGAAGCCTGATGGCTTGTGGGTAGAAACTGTCTCTGTATCTGCTGGTGCGGGTATGGATGCTCCTGTACCGTCTGCCTGATGGTAGGAGCGTGAAAAGTCTGTGGCTGGGGTGGCCGGGGTCAGAGAGGATCCACTGCATCTTCCTCCTACAGCGCTGTCTGTACAGGTCCTGCATGGCCGGCAGTTCAGTCCTGGTGATGCGCTCTGCTGATCTCACCACCCTCTGCAGAGCTTTGCAGTCCAAAGCATTACAGTTGCCATACCAGGTGGTGATACAGCCGGACAGAATACTCTCAATGGTGCATCGATAGAAGTTTTGAGTATTCTCGAGTCCATGTCGAACGTCGCAGAAAGAAGAGCCGCTGTCTTGCCGCTTTTGTGATCACACATACGTGGTGAGACCAACTCAGATCCTCACACACTGTCACACAACCAGGTGGGATTAAGAAATAAGCCTATGATTAAGCACAAAACACTTAAGGCCATGTTGTGTCTTATATTTGCCTAAAAAAGTTGGTATTAATAGTTGTTAATGTGAGTTATGTATGTGAGTGTTTTGATAGGTCGGTAATGGTAAATGTGTGTGCACTGTTGTTTGCTTGGAAAGGTTGAACTTGATAAATGTTGTTTTTTCGACTATGATTCCTAACATGGGATTTGTATTCCTCTCTTAAACTGGCCATATACGTACTGACCAGGACTGAAGAGTCGGAGTCAAGGAGTCGGAGGCAATTTTGGGTACCTGGAGTCGGAGTCGGCAAAAAATGAACCGACTCCGACTCCTACTAAATTTAAATGGGAATAAAAAAAAAAAATAAAGCAAGTTTAAATGTCCCAATTCACAAACAGTCATAATTAATTACTTCTCTGCTATAAGAATAAAGCCCAATGCACACAGTGCATAAACGAACACGTTGAGTGACCATGAAGCATGCTTTGCATTGACTGTACGAATGTATAAAATACATTAGCATATTAAAAACAGAGGAGTCAGAGTCGTGGAGTCGGAAGTATCAGAAACTGAGGAGTCGGAGTCGGAGAATTTATCTACCGACTCCAAAGCCCTGGTACTGACAACATTGTATCTAATGCTTATCATTAACTGTATGTTGGGTGGTGAGCTTGGCCAATATGTTTGTACCATGCCCATTGGGCAGATCCCATTCACATTCTCTGTTTCTGCAAATATGGGACATTTTTGGTAGATTGGGAGATTTATTTCTGAAAATGAGAGAACATCATCAGCAGGTGCCTGTGATTGACCTGAGTTGGATTTAAATTAAATAGGGGGATCCCGAAAGAAATAATACAATTTGTAATAATAAGATAACACTATTTGTCAGTTAAGGCTTTTTTTTAGCTGCTTTCTATTTTTCTACTTTATTGTTCCTGTCCTTGGTATTTCAGTCTGGCATCACAGTAATCCAGGTGCAATTTCTGAGCTGTTACAGTTTACTACATTAGTTGATATATCTCTCAGATATATATATTTGATGGTAGCAACTATTGTATACAATTAATAAATCTCAAGGATTATCCTCAGGATCAAAAATAGAAAAATGTATCAACTAATGTACCAAAATATAACAGTTTATAGAGATGGTGACCCTCCTCACAGAGCTGCTCTAGGGAGTAGAGATGCGCAGGCCAGCTCAAAGCCCGCAATATAACTGTGCCACTCTTCTAGCTCCGGCAGCGTCTATTTATAGATGCCTGCCCTTCCCCTCCGTGTGCGGATAGCTGGAGAGTGGGTTAGGGGCGGGTCGAATTTTTTTCCACCTGCACATCACTACTAGGGAGCCATAAATGGTGAAAAATTAAACTTTAAACTTCAGCATAAGAAAAATGGTAAAAAAATTAAAAATAGAAAGCAGTCGATGGTGCGCTGAAAATAAGTGAACTAAAGTGTTTGGAAGGTGAACAACCTCTTTAAAAGTACCTATATAAAGTCATGTGTTTTAGGTCCTTTTCGATTCCTTTTTAACATTGCTGTTGACTTATGGCTTCCTGTATAGTTGTGCCTGTTATTGGTGCACATTTGAATTGTTAAATTGGATTTCCTTGTAGGTAATTATTGTGCTTTACTTTCTTTGGAGAGAGTGGGATTAAATTTCAACAAAAAAGACCTAATACACAACTCTTTAAGTGCGTTTAGCAACGCTCATTCAAGTTAGGTAGTGCTGGTGAGTGCAGGTCACATTAGATCCTAAAATTACCCCCTGCCTTATGGAATTTATTAAGGACACTCACTGATGCTGTGCTCAGGAAAAAATGTGATCTATAAAGGCTTGAGTGGGCAGATGTCTAACATAATAGCCAGAACTTTACTCCCTGTTTTCAACTCTCTACCCTCTTAGTTAGTGACTTTAGGGGAGCCACATGGGACATAACTATTCAGTTAGTTTGTGAGCACACAGGGCAGATTCAAATGCAAACTAACTGAACAGCTATGACCAATATGGCCCCTCCTCAAGTCACTGATTGGCTACTGACTGCTAACAGCTGTAAAGCAGGAAGTAGAGTTCTGGCTATTACATTTGACATCTGCCCACTCCAGCCTTTTTAGATTACATTTTTGGCTAACTATATTGGAAACATTTCTTATTTTGTGCAGTCTATCTATTTTGCCCATTTTCATATTTACACTGAACTACTCCTTTAAATCACAAATTTTAGAAGTTGAGGCAGATTTATATCATTATGTCCACATGACAAATGGGTAGCTACTAACAAAATTAATACCTGAGTGCCCTCATAATAGCTAGAAACCTTTTTTATAACTGATAACAAGACACATACTACCATAATACTGTTTATACGTTAGTGATTACCTAAAAGACCTTGCGTTTAA
The DNA here is from genome assembly GCF_000004195.4 of Xenopus tropicalis. NCBI lineage: Eukaryota > Metazoa > Chordata > Amphibia > Anura > Pipidae > Xenopus > Xenopus tropicalis. The sequence goes on from NC_030679.2 coordinate 62,770,317, forward strand.
GGCACCAGGCACATGCTACCATAATGAGTACTTCATTGCTTATACTCTACATACAAACTGCAGGATTTCCCAATTCCTCTCTTATTGTATGTTATTATATAAGGATTATATAAGAATTTCTACAATCTTGTTTTCATTGATAACACCTCTTCACGAGTGGCCAAATCCCATACAAAAAACAATTTACCCTGGTACATATATTACCTCTAATCTTTCTCTCCTTTTTCATTTGCTTTTTTTACCTGTTTCTTTTTTCTTAGTGCTGTATAATTTTTTTGGTTTGGTAAACAAAATCCTTTCAGTCCATTCAGAACTTCACTCTGTATTCCTCTCAGTCTTTAACCCTTTCACTGCCAGCCGTTTTGGACAAAGTGGAACTTCTACTGCCAGACAGTTTTTGAACATTTTGCACTGTTTCACTTTAGGGGCCTTTCCTCGGGGGGACTTTTAGTTTACCCAGGAAAGCAATATATCGTTTTTTTCAGGACAACCTAAGGTTTTAAAATATGGTAGAATTTTTGTGTAATTCCAATTTTGTAACAAGATATAGGCTTCTAAATGTCTAAAAAATGAAAAAAAATAAAATTTTATTTATAAACACATATACCAGACACAAAAAATATTTTATGCATGAAAATACACCTGATTTGGAAAGTCCCATGTCTCCTGAACGTGCCAATACCAAATATTTATAGTTTTATGGAGATTGCTCACTTGTATAGGTCAAAACCCTCCAGCAGTACACTACCAAATTTCCAAAGCACTGCTTCAGAAAGCTGCATACTTTAGATTTTAAGGCCAAAAATTCCACTAACAGAAAGTTTATCCCAGAAAATTTTACATTTTTAGAAAGAACAGATTCTGGGGAATCCAGAATAGGCACAGCTGTCTTTCTACTCCAAACTATCAAGTTGCAATGCTTTCCTAAAGTTATTGGTTTTTATCAAAATTTGTGAAATTTTTTAAAAATCGCTTCAAAGCTTCCAGTCTATAGTATCTTAACTCCTAAAGGTCATAAAGTAACCAAATAAAACACCCTAAATATGAATGCCAGGGGTCCACTGAACAGTTTGATACATAATATGTATAGGTTTACCTAAGTATGTGGCATGTAGGGGCCCCAATGTGAACATACAACCATATGTACTGTGATTTCTGTCATTTCAGCTTCTGCAAAATCAACATTTACATCATTATATGTGGGATAACGCAAGTAAAAAGTACATTCACCCCAGAAAGCCATATATTTTTGGAAAGTACATATTCCCCCGAATCTAAAATGGGTACCCATCTCTTTCTACTCCAAAGTACCAAGCCGCAAAGCTTTCCTAAAGTTGGCAATTTTGATAACATTTCCAAAAATCCACTCAAAGCTTCCAGTTTCCAGCATCTTATCTCCCGCATAGCATTAGGTACCAAGATAAAACACCCTAAATATGAACGCCAGGGGCCCACTGAACAGTTTGATGCTCAATATGTATAGGTTTACCTAAGAATGTGGCATGTAGGGGCCCCAATCTGAACATACCCCCATATGATCTATCATTTCTGTCATTTCAGCTTCTGCAAAATCAACACATTTACATCATTATATGTGGGATAATGCTAGTAAAAAGTACATTCACCCCAGAAAGTCATATATTTTTGGAAAGTACACATTCCCCCGAATCTAAAATGGGTACCCATGTCTTTCTACTCCAAAGTACCAAGCCATAAAGCTTTTCTAAGTTTGACAATTTTTATGGCATTTCCAAAAATCACCTCAAAACTTCCACTATGCAGCATCTTATTTTCTACAGGTCATTAGGTACCAAGACAAACCTCCCTAAATATGAACCCCAGTGGTCTACTGAACAGTTTGATGCCCACTGTACATAGGTTTATCAAAGCACATGGCACTTAGAGACCCCCAAATATACCTTGTGCACACTAATTTCATGGCTTATCTTTACCTAGTTCATAAACACACGGCAGTTTTATGAGGGGTAGAAGCTGCAGAAATGTAGGATGACCCCTAAAAACCATATATTTTTGGAAAGTACACATTCTGACAAATCCAACAAGGGTAAAGAGTCCTTTCTACACCAAAGTACCAATCTGCAAAGCTTTCCTAAATTTAGTGGTTTTTATGACTTTTCAGAAAATCGCATAAAAAAGTTGCAGTTTGCCGCATTTATCTCACACAATTTCTCGCGTACAAAGGCAAGTCACACCAAATAGGAACACCAGAGGCCTACTGAACAGTTTGATGCCCAATATGCATAGATATACCAAAGTCTGTGGTGTGTACTGAACCCAAAATGAAAATAGCGCATATGGATTTCTTGCCTGCCAACTCAGCTTTTGCACACAGAGCCCCCTGACAGCGTATTATGTGCAGTAACCCCCCCTAACTATACAGAGACCCCCAGAAAACCATATATTTTTGGAAAGTACACATTCTGACAAATCCAACAAGGGTAAAGAGTCTTTTCTACACCAAAGTACCAAGCCGCAAAGCTTTCCTAAAGTTAGTGGTTTTTATGACTTTTCAGAAAATCACATAAAAATGTTGCAGTTTGCCGCATTTATCTCACACAATTTCTTGCGTACAAAGGCAAGTCACCCCAAATAGGAACACCAGAGGCCTACAGAACAGTTTGATGCCCAATATGCATAGATATACCAAAGTCTGTGGTGTGTACTGACCCCAAAATGAAAATAGCGCATAAGGATTTCTCGCCTGCCAACTCAGCTTTTGCACACAGAGCCCCCTGTCAGCGTATTATTTGCAGTAACACCCCCTAACTATACAGAGACCCCCAGAAAACCATATATTTTTGGAAAGTACACATTCTGACAAATCCAACAAGGGTAAAGAGTCCTTTCTACACCAAAGTACCAATCTGCAAAGCTTTCCTAAAGTTAGTGGTTTTTATGAATTTTCAGAAAATCGCATAAAAATGTTGCAGTTTGCCGCATTTATCTCACACAATTTGTAGCCCACTTTTTAAATGCTTGTGGCACTACCTGCTGTTTTACTTTACTTTGGCGCTACAGGAGTCCTGAGCCCCCGCTTACTATGGGTGTTTACAGGGATTTCTCCCCTTTAATGGCGTGCCTCCACCCAGGGATGGTCTTGTGGAACTGTAATCCACCCCCTCGGAAATGAACAGGATGCTATGCCACTTCTGGGACCCACGTAATCCTGGTGTAATGTACCCCACCCTGGGGTTATTCCTTACCAGCTCGGTAGTGGTCCTCTGGGCTTGATAGATATCACAACACAGTAGTATAAGTGAATCAGATGAAATGGTTTATTCAGGCAGACACCTCTCCAGGAGTGGCATATCATTTATACACATAGCAGGGCATATCTCCTTACTTCTCATTGAAAACCTTTTCCTGTTGGACTACCCCACGGTACTCTCGGCAGCGCTCCCCTCTAGGTGCTCTCCCCAGTACTCTCGGCAGAGACACTCTCTCATAGAGTTCTCCCGGTACTCACGCTAGGACGTTACACCACAGGGACCCACACACCGGTACTCTCGCTAAGCACCCTCAGATCCGGCCTCCTGGACTAGCGGGGACTTGCTCCACCTACCTAGCCACTTTGTGCCCTGCACTCCAGCAGATGTAATGCTGGGGGGTCTTAACCCCACTACCACTCCTGGAGGGGCAATATCCGCCCATTCTAACTTGGTGTCCACTCCTAGAGTGTCCTAGTACTTGAACTGTCTATCTATTAACTGTGCCAGGGGTGCACACTACCTGAGCAGCCCCTGGGCTAAAATGTCTGCCAGCACATGGCTGCATCCCTTTATATATCCCAGCACCCCATCTAGTGGTTGCTGGTGAGAAATGCAGGGGAAACTCCCTTTCAGCTGAAAAACATCTAGGACCACTTTTAGGTGTCCAATTCCCTAAGGCCACCCTCTAGTGCATGTCTAAGGAGAACCCACCTTAGGGGCCCCAAATCTGGGGATCCCTACACGTACAAAGGCAAGTCACCCCAAATAGGAACACCAGAGGTCTACTGAACAGTTTGATGCCCAATATGCATAGATATACCAAAGTCTGTGATGTGTACTGACCCCAAAATGAAAATAGCGCATAAGGATTTCATAAGGATTTTCTGCCAACTCAGCTTTTGCACACAGAGCCCCCTGACAGCGTATTATGTGCAGTAACCCAAACCAAATCAATGAAACAACAAAATAAGTCACATGACAGTGTAATTAGTGGTCAGAATATCTGATCCAATAGTCAGGGGGGGAAGCAGGAAGCAGTACAAGCAGCAGAGCCAATGCGATCGCATCTGCTGCTTGTAGGATGGTCCTGCGACAATCGCATCGCAGGACCATCCCCCCAACCCCCTCGGCTCGTTGCTGAAGGGGTTGGGGGCACATCTGTCTCTCTGCACCGGCGGCTTTTGCTGCCGGTGCAGAGAGAAGCACTTAGGCTGAAAGAACATAGGTACTACGGCGTTGGCAGGAAACTGCTTTTTTTTTAAAACCACGTAGTACCTACGTTCTTGGCAGGGAAAGGGTTAAAGGAAAAGTAACACCAAAAATAAGTGCTTTAAAGTAATTAAAATATAATGTACTGTTTCCCTGCACTGGTCAAACTGGTGTGTTTGCTACAGAAATGCTACATTAGTTTATATAAATAAGCTGCTGTGTAGCCATGGGCGCAGCATGGGGGCAACCTGTGCCAGGTTATATAGCAGATAAAAGATAAGCTTGGTAGAATATAATGGGGCTTTATCTGTTATCTGATAAGTAAACTGTGCCTTTCCTCCTTTGAATGGTTGCCCCCATGACTACACAGCAGCTTTGTTTGTAAAAAACTATTGCAGGGAAATACACCAGTTGTACCAGTGCAGGGCAACAGTGCATTATACTGTAATTGCTTTTATACACTTTAATTTTTTTGGTGTTAGTGTTCCTTTAAAGCTTATTGGAATCCAAAGCAGTGGATAAGTCAAGGGGCTCTACTGTTAGACAATGTCAATATAGCTTCATAACCATGCAGGAGCTTATAGTGGCAGCGTTATAATACTGCCTGCTAAAAGTTGAAGGAGTGAAATATTATGTTTTCCTTTTATTTGAGCCTTTTTAAGCAGGGCAACATATGCACAGAATCCACTATTTTGGGATTTGCCCAAATCTCTAAAGATATGTCCGAATATGGAACCAAATCCAAATAAAGTCATTCTTTAAGAAATATTTAGCTATGTGGTTTTGAGCTCTTGTACTAGCCCAATGTCATCAGAGCTCTATAGAAATAAAGATCCATGCCTCTGAAGATGCCCACAGTAGTTCTCCTTCTTCTGGCTTGCCAATCTACTGCACTTGCTCAGTCTGCACTTGGCAGATGTCATCGACCTGAGGTTAAGGACTGACTCACAGTTTTCTTCTTTCCCCTGCCTGCTTGCTCTAGTCACAACTAAACATGCATACAAGCCAATGCATACAGTCCTGTCTGGCTGCTTCCTAAAAAACTATTCTGCTCTGGCACTTTGAGCTTGGAACTAGACTTTAGCTAAATCCTTATTGTCTGACTTTTCTTTCCACCTTGTAATGATTCCAAATGCTGAGTTGTGTTAGTGTTTCCTCCCTTACATAATAAAGTGCTCAGTTGCAGAATGAATATATACAGGGAGAGCAGAACCATGCAGCAATACAGGCTTGTGGGGAAGGAGGAGAGAAACTATAGGAAGTACTTGTATGTGTGATAAAATTGATAAATTGATAGGGCTTTATTGGATAGTAAAATTGTCTTTCGGTCAGAATATCAAACATTGAAAATCAGGTTTTACACTGCATTCTCCCATTTTCACTGATTCAAGTTAGGTTGGAAACATAGGCAGAACTTAGAGAACCTGAATACAGCACAATTATTTAAAAGCATTATATTCTTAATTTAACATAAAAATAGGTTGATTCTATAACTTTTATACCAAAGAGTGAAAACACCATATATCACAGCCACATAGGATACACAAATAACAAAAAAACACAACTTATTGTGTCCAAAGCAAAGTAAATGGAGATTCATGCACTGATTAGTTACTGTGTGGAGAACACAAGCTATGACAAATGTTTTTGTCATTTTGCTTATACAAAACAGTCCATCTGGGAATAAATGTTCCCATTGCAAAGGTTTTTCTGTATGTAATATATTGATTTGTATATGCACCTTATGATCTCCCCATGTCCAATGTACAGATCATTATTAGCTTTAGTTCTGGGTATATAAACCATCAGACCAATAACTGCCCTGTTTTTATGAAGCCAGTTGCATTGGAGTTTCTGCACATGGGGAGAGGCCAAACTGTGCAAGTAGGTGTATAGGCAGAACAACATGATATGCACAGGGGAACCTCTGCACAAACACTATAGGGTTGATTCACTAAGGTGCGATAACGCTTATCGCATGCTTTTTTGCGTTAAATTTAATGCGAAAAAAACGTGTGATTTGCTAAAGTCGCATGTCGCGTGCGTTAAATAGCACGCAACCGCATGCGTTAATTTTACCACATTGCGTTAATTCTCGCGCAGAAATAATACTAATGCATGATTCACAAACACATAGACACGCTAAATATATAAAATAACACCTACTTGGGGCAGGCGGTAATTATAGAAAAGTACAGTTCATAAGCTTTTGGCAACACAATATGGACTTTTGTGTGATTTATTCAAGTATGTGTTGGCCCTAGAGTGATGCATCCTCCAGTTTGCAGGGAAATGGTAATTTTAAAAAAAAGTAGTTTTATGAATGTAATGGTGTGTAAGCCTAATATGGCGTGCGCGCGATAAGTAGTGCACATGCGTTAATTAGCGCGCGCGACAAGTAGCGTGCTGCGTTAATTAGCATGCATTGTGTCTTCGCAACTTAAATAACGCAAACAGCATCGCGTCTAAATTAACACAAATATCCTTTTAGTGAATCGTGCGTTAAGACAAATAAGAAAAATAAGACACAATAAACAATAAAAATTTTTACGCATGTGTGAGAGATGCAATGGGAAAGAGCGTTATTTGGTGTATTTCCACCAGTATTCAAGGTAAAATACCTGGTTTTACAGCAGGTAATGCTGTTTTGGAGTAAATCTCCTTTAAGGTTTGATTTGGCCAGCTGTAGGGAGCTGCCTGATTAGGCTGCAGGTGAGCAGCCAATAAAAGGGGTTGTGTGATTTACAGGGTGGGAATTGAACCATGACTATGTGAAGGTCACTCTCAGAGCAGGGCACAGAGCAGGAGGGCTGCCTGTGTGAGGAACTCCCAGAGGAGCTGGGGGTGCCACCTGCCACTGCCAGGAAGCAGAGGGAGTGCTGACCGAACGGATGAGTGCTGAGAGGGCTCGGCAAGGCTTAGTGTGAAGCCTGAGTGTTCCAGAGCGTGGAAATAACCCTGGAAGGTGAGAACCCTGAAGAAGGGACATCTCAAAACCCTGAACTGTTTACTGAACTGTCTTTATGTCACTGTTGGGAAGAATGGGCCCTTAATAAACCTGAGTTTTTTCTGAAGACTTGGTGTCCCTGTCTCTATGCCCCAGATCCTCTGCATGCCTGCCTGCCTACCATTGCTAATTCCCCCAAAATTGCGTGTACAGGCATTCAGCATGTCACAGCATGCTATAAATAGCGCTCGTTTTATCGCACTTTAGTGAATCAACCATTATGTTCCTTCCCAGGCATATGTAAAGTAACTGACACTGAGTTCAGAGTTTGTGCTCTCACTATTATAAATAAGCTTTGTATGAAACCGCCAGTCTGCTCAAACCCTTGCTTTGAAAAAAGTTTTGTTTGTGTTATAACTCTCAGCTTAACTTAAATGTAAAGTAAGTTGTTTGTAGAATGATAGGATCCAGAAGCATTTTTGTTTATAAAATGCAATAATTATCTTCTAAACTGATTTATTGGGTGATAGAACAAAGGTAACATTTGGAAGTCTGTTATAAACAAATGAGGTCTAAATACAAAGAGAGGTAAGTATGTATATCAGGGATCCCCAACCTTACTCGTGAGCCACAGTCAAATGTAAAAAGACTTGGAGAGCAACACAAGCACCATAAAAGTTCATGGAGGTGCCAAATAAGGGCTAAGATTGGCTATTAGGCAGCCTCTATGCACACTATCAGCTTACAGGGGCTTTATTTGGTAGTAAATCATGTTTTTATTTTCTCTGAAGTTTCGCAAAACAATTCACCAATGGCAAACTGCATAAATTAGCTGCGAATCTATGCCTGCCGAAAAAAATCGCTCATCACTAATAATTACATCATGTTTGGCTTCATTATTTTACAGTGGTTTCAGACATGGGAGTAAAGAACAGACTTGTTCTATGCTGGGAAACTGTGTTTAAAGCTTCCAATTCCAATTGCAGGAACAAGGAGCAAAAAATACAAAACCCACATTACATTGTATGACAACACAGGAGCCAGCACAGTCTTGAACAGATCCTGAACTGAATCCTGGATTCAGTACTTCCCTAGCAGATTTTATGCATATGTATGCTCATATTGAGCTAACGGTGAAATAAAAAAAATTTTAAACCCAAGAGTGGTGAAAGAGTCACAAAAAATGCCTTTTGATGTGGTATAGTTTAAATTGGTTTTAGTAAATGGATAGTATTATTTTATGTTTTCCATGCTTTTTATGAACTGTATTCCCTAGAAGCCACTGCTTATAGTGTATAGCATGCCATTTGGGCTTATAAAAACTGAACATGCTACAAATTGAGTTTAATAACTAATTTGGTAACATGTTTTTGTTTTACACACAATAGATAATATAATATTGGTTTTTCATAAAATTATAATGTGCATATATGTACAAGTGTGATTATAGAATCTGCTTGCTTAATTGCCTAGTTTTTTTATTAAATATGCATAAAATGGATACTTTTAAAATTGTTATATACAAATATTTTTAAGGCAAATCATTATTTTCAGTGCAATGAACTCTATCTTTTGCTTGACTGCATGAAAGTACACTACAGTGTATGTCTGGTAGTCTATTTTAAGAAAGTTGATAACTTTGTCTCAAGTGCTTGTGCAAAGACACTGTTCCATACAAGGTTCACAATAGTTTTGTCAACATAGCATTTTCATGGGTGCTTTGCTCTGCATTCCAGTCCCCCAGTTGTCGGTGGTGCACATGGCAATTATAATTAGTATGGTTAACTAGAGATATACAGATATAGTATCTGTTAATGAGTGGTCTGTTTGTGATTTGTATTACCATAGTCTAAGTCTGCTAAACAAATAATTTAAACATTAAATATCATGTTTCTCAGGCTGATCCTACACCGTGAAATGCACGGTTATGCTTGTTTCTAAGTGTTGCGTCCCCAATATGCAGGGCTACTGCTAATTTTTTAATCTGTTCCTTTGCCCTGCAATGGGAGAGTTCATCCCACTGAAGGGGGTCTTTTTATGGAAGAATAATAGAATATTATTGTTGAGGGGCCCCAAAACAGAATAAGAACCTTATTACACCTTATTGTACACATTGCCTACACAATGTAAAATTGCTGTCTGGGGTTTTGATTTTCTCACAATTCAGTTTACTTTAAACTTTTTTGCAACATAATCAGAGTTGTAAACGCATCAGTTATGATCAAGGCTTAAGACTTCAAAGAATACATTAACAAGACTGCCCACACTTAGAGGCCATTTATCAACATTCTCATTTTAGTGGTTTTAGAAGTTTTTGAATAACCCAGTTTTCTCTAAAAACACGAAGGTATTAAAACAGCCTTTTAAAAAAAATCATGAATGATAAAAAAACACGGAAACACCAATTCTTTTTGTTGCACAAAAGAAAGAATAAAAAAAAATCTGAAGATGTATAAAACCATGAAGCAAAGAAAGATTCATCTATTGACAACTGCCATTGACTTCTGACTTCTTTTAGATGGCTGTTTTTTACATTTAATAAATCACAAAAAAAAATCATATGATAGTAAATGGCCCCCTTAATGTCACTGGACATGCAGAGAGGTGTTAGGCCCAAACCTGCTGGGGTGTGCATTTCTGTGATGAAAGCTATCCTTTCTACTCAATGACACAGTGATGTCACTGACTGCAGGCATGAATGAAATCGAGTAACCAACAGAAAGTGTATCATTAGTCTTAGGGGCTGATTTACTAACCCACGAATCCGACCCGAATTGGAAAAGTTCCGACTTGAAAACGAATATTTTGCGACTTTTTCGTATGTTTTGCGATTTTTTCGGATTCTGTACGAATTTTTCGGATCCAATACGATTTTTGCGTAAAATCGCGAGTTTTTCGTATCCATTACGAAAGTTGCGTAAAAAGTTGCGCATTTTGCGTAGCGTTAAAACTTACGCGAAAAATGCGCAACTTTTCGCGTAAGTTTTAACGCTACGCAAAATGCGCAACTTTTTACGCAACTTTCGTAATGGATAGGAAAACTCACGTTTTTACGCAAAAATCGTATTGGATCCGAAAAATTCGTAAAGAATCCGAAAAAATCGCAAAACATACGAAAAAATCGCAAAGTACCGATCATTACGAAAAAAACGCAATCGGACTCCATTCGACCCGTTCGTGGGTAAGTAAATCAGCCCCTTAGACTTGTGCATAAAATGTTTTTGTGTTACAGTCCTTCTTTAATTTGCTTATAATCAAGACCTGATTAAATTGTATTCTTATATTTACATTTACTGTATGTCTGCTTTACCAAATATGGCCATGGGATGGGCAGGCCAAATTGCTAATATTTTTCCAGTAAGTAACAGATGCAAAAACCATAGCACTGGTTTAGAAAGTCTACCGTTTTTTATGTGAATAACCAGTAACACCTATATAAACCCTATAAAATCTGAACCAGAAGAAAATGTTTACTAACCTAGCCAGTCTGTAGGTTGTACCCTGTTATCAGGTCACCTATCCAAACGTTAATGTGAAACTCCTGCCTTACTGACCAGGAGCCCAAAATCCATATTCTACTGAACTGTGCCAAACTGTTGATCTCTTAGAATCTAGATAACATTTGAGAGCAAACTGGAATTAAATCTATGACCTGGCACCCCTTAGGCTGATGGTCCACAGAGAGAGTTAGTCTTGATAGATGCCTACTACCATGGGTGACTAATCGCTCCGAAATGCCTTTCCACCAGCAACAAAAGGAGTCGCCGGTGGAAAGGCCAATGCTTCAGCTTTCTGAAATTGCGCAAAGTTGCCTTCAGGAAGAAAATTTGCATGGCCTTTCCATTGGCAGCTCCTATTTTTTCCAGTGGAAAGGCATTTCAGAGACTACTATGAATACACAGATTGAAATTTGGTTTTGAACACCTGCCATAAGGCCCAGCTATTGTTGTAATTGTCCCATTTTCTCATAAGATTTCTCTGTTAGGTAGATAACAGTAGTTAGACTAGATCCCACAAGCATTCTGGTCAGGAAGAAGGTATTTTGTCAGCTGTCTAAAGAACAGAAACTGTTAATGTGATAGAGTGTCAGCTATAATATCTTAGTATCCTGGAAAATGCTAAGATTTCAACCATATGTTGAGTATCTTTTAACAATCTTCCTCAGTACTTTAACTGCAGGCATTGATTTACCGGAGAGGTTGTTTAAGACTGGATAACTCCCACATGGTCACAATGTCGTACAGATAAATATGAAAAATCCTTTACCTATATATTTAAATCATCGCCCATATATTTAAAGAAGAACTAAATACTAAAAAAAAATATGGCTAGAAATGCCATATTTTATATGCTGAGCTTAAAGCACCAATCTAAATATTTCGCATTTCTATAATACTGTAATGATCCAGGCCTTCAATGTTGTCACAGAAGCTCACCATCTTAAATTTTGTAAAGAGTGTCAGTGACACACACATGCTCAGTGTGCTCTGAGCAGCTGTTGAGAAGTTAAGCTTACGGGTCATTTCAAATTATAAAGCAGAAAATAAAAGAAAAGATTTACCTGTCATAGAAGCTGATTATACAGGGCTGATCATTACTTTCTGTTACTAATTGCACTGATTTCTGAGCTGTCTTGTAATGAACATATGAATTAATTACTAATCAGCTTTATATTGTGACATTTATATTCTATATATACAGTATATTGTGAGTCAGTCTCTAAGCTCCGTAACTGACAGCAGCACAGCATGAGCAGTGAATCAGGAGAAAAAAAAGATGGGGAGCTACTGGGCCATCATCAGAGGTACACATCTTCCCTGCTAATGGGCTGTGGTTGACTTGGGCTGGTATAGAACCCCAAAACATGTGCTGCATTTCTACCCTACTTATTTGTTAAGCTTAGTTCTTAACCTTGTAGCAAAAGACAGTAGCAAGTTGATAACTACGCATTGATTAATTAAACAAATGTTTGTATGGTCACACCGTGCTTCCATTTTGGCGAATCAAACTCAACTATGATGGAAGCAGCACAACTGCATCAAGAGAATCGGCCATTTAAGTTTGCAATGATGCTGGAATTCTGGGGAAAAAACTACTGCATTATGGTGAAAAAAACATGGCGACTGCACTTTTGTAATCTGCACACTTTGTCAAGGTAAGTGAATGAACCCTTTAAACATTAGTTAAACCCAGTATGGATTTGTGCAGTTTAGTTAGGAAAGGTTTATTTTACACAGACCTGTGTGCAGTGCTGCCCAGCCTTGTCTCTCCCTATTTATTAAGACTTTCTTAGGGGAGAGCATTTGCTGGGGGGTGAGCATTTGCAAGGGTGATGCGTTCCAAAGGGATTTGTTTACAAGTAATCTGAGCGAGTTTAACAAGGAGTTCAACAAGGAGAACTACAAGGAGAGCCACTACAAACTGCTGCTTGAAATGTATGCTGCACTGAGGAACCATCCCACCTGCTACTGCCATTTTCTAAAGCTACAAGACTACAACCAAGCTGCTAATGGCAAAACTCACTTCATTTCTACTGATTGTATGCATGGTGCTCCCTAAGGTAGTCTCTTCCTTTAACCCCCCTGTTGTCAGTCCATACTCCATCCACATATCCTCCTCCCTGCTCCCATCTACATATTCCAGCTCCTTCACCCTTTATAACTACTTGCAACATCTTCGTCCCCCGGTTACTGTCCGTATGCAGAGGCGCACTCATTTTAAATCCTCTGCTCACATCTTCTCACTCTTTTTCCTACTATTGCTTGCTGCAGGGGATGTCTCTCCAAACCCCGGGCCCTGCCCCATATCTACTTATATTCGTCCTCGTCCTTCTGACTCGATGTCTAAAGCCTTTCGTTCCTCTGCTGTTTCTAACCTTATTCAGGTTCCCACTCTTCCCTCTTCCTGCCTTCCGTTTTCATGTGCCCTTCTTAATATCCGTTCCTTAACTAACAAAACTACGTTCATCCATGATCTGTTCTGCTCTAAATCATTTAATCTCCTTGCACTAACTGAAACCTGGCTTTGCAGAATGACACCGCCACTGAAGCTGCACTTTCTCATGGCGGTCTGTCTTTCTTCCACACCCCCCGGACCACTGGATGCGGTGGGGGAGTTGGCATTCTCTTCTCCTCCCATTGCCAGTTTGCATCTATTCCTCCAGCTATTTTGTTTAACTCATTTGAAATGCATGCCCTTCAAATCTTTCATCCTCTCTCTGTACGGGTGGCTGTCATTTACAGGCCCCTGTCAGCCTCCTCCTCTGCTACCTTCCTTTCTGATTTTGAAAGTTGGCTCTCTTTTTTTTTTCCTCTGTACTGATGGCCCTGCAATCATCCTTGGGGATTTCAACTCCCACACTGATGATCCCTCGCAACCTTGGCCCTCACGTTTTCTCCGCCTAACCTTCTCCTTTGAACTCCAACAGTGGACAAATGCTCCAACTCATAAGGATGGCCAGTTTGGCCACTTTCTGGATTTAGTCTTTACCAAAAATCTGTCCCTTCCCCTTCTCTGATCATCACCTGTTTACATTTTCTCTCTCTCACTCTCCTTCCCTACCTGCTCCTTCCCCCACTGTACTAACTCGAAATACATGTGACGTAGATCTCACAGCCTTAGCTCACTCTTTCAGGTCCAGGCTCTCCCCCTTTAATGAGATGTCTGACCCTGATACCCTGGTTAGCGAGTACAACAGTATACTAGCGTCCACCATTGACTTATTTGCACCCCTTCAGCCTAAGCGTACTCAGGTTCAAAACCCACGCCCCTGGCTGAATGTACACACCAAATTCTTACGCTCCTGTGCGAGGTCTGCGGAATGTATGTGGAGGAAATCCCGTACGCACGCAGACTTTATCCATTATAAATTCCTATTGGCCTGCCTCAACTCTGCCTTGTCGAAGGCTAAACAGGAATACTATAATAACCTTATAAACAATAATAAATCCAACCCGCGACGCCTGTTTTCTATATTCAATACGTCCCTCACAGACTCTATCACCTAACTTTATGCACTCTCCCCAGGACTTTGCTGATTTATTCATGAACAAAGTGGAGTCCATCCGCAATCAGATTCTCCCCTCTACTAATACAAACCAGCTCCTCCTTCCTCAGCCCACTTCTGCATGTCTTAGCTCTTTTGGTTCAGTAACTGTCTCCGAAGTCTCCCTGCTTCTATTGTCAGCTTTGCTTACCACTTGCTCTCTTGACCCTATGCCTTCTTCTCTGCTTAAACACTGTGCTGCTGAACTTACTCCGGTTCTTACTCACATCTTCAACTCTTCTCTGACTTCTGGAAATTTCCCCTCTTTGTTCAAACAGGCCTGTGTCAAGCCTATCCTTTAAAAGGCCACGCTGGACCTGTCCTGTCTCTCTAACTACCGTCCTGTCTTGCTTCTACCACTTGCCTCCAAAATCTTAGAGCGTATTGTCTTCTCCTGTATTACTAACTTTATTAACACCCATAATTTATTGGACCCGCTGCAATCTGGTTTTCGACCTGCGCACTCTACTGAGACGGCGCTGTGCAGAGTTACAAATGATCTACAGGTTGCCAAAGCCAAAGGCCACTTTTCTATACTAATCCTCCTCGATCTATTGGCTGCGTTTGATACGGTCGACCACTCCCTCCTGATGCAAATTCTGCATTCGATTGGTATCCGAAGTCAGGCTGCATCCTGGATCTCTTCTTACCTCTCTAACCGTTCATTCACTGTCTCCTATGCTAACAAAACATCATCTCCAGTTCCTCTTAATGTGGGGGTACCCCAAGGCTCTGTACTTGGGCCGGTGTTGTTCTCCCTGTACACCCTGTCTTTGGGAGATCTTATCCGTTCATTCGGTTTTAAATATCATTTGTATGCTGATGATATCCAAATTTATTTTTGACTCCTTCATTAACAGTTGAAACTGAAACTCAAATCTCTAACTGCCTCCTAGCTATCTCCAATTGGATGAACCAACGCCACCTCAAACTAAACCTAATAAAAACTGAACTAATTATCTTTGTGCCTAAGCCTGGTCCTACCCCCTCCTTTACTATCTCTATTGATGGCACCCTCATCAACCCTGACAATTCGGCACCTTGTTAGGGGGTGATCTTTGACTCCTGTCTCTCCTTCTCTGACCATATTAATACCACTGTCAAAACCTGTCACTTTTTCTTACGCAATATTGCCAAAATCCGTCCCTTTCTTTCTACTGCAACAGCTAGGCTGCTCATGCATGCTCTTATCTTATCCCGACTTGACTACTGTAACGTGCTACTAACCGGCCTCCCTAATTCCCATCTTTCCCCTCTACAGTCTGTATTAAATACCACTGCCAGAATTCTCCTCCTCTCATCCAGGAGAGTTCAGGCCCTTCCCCTGCTAAAGTCCTTATTGTGGCTTCCTATTAAACAAAGAATATCTTACAAACTCCTTCTCTTAACCTTCAAAGCCCTCCATTCCTCTGTTCCTCACTACATCTCTTCTCTTGTGTCTCCGTACATTCCTGGCCAACTCCTTCATTCCTCACAAAGCAACCCCACTACTACTGCAGTTTCCCGCCGTAAACCTTTCTGCCTTGCTGCCCCTTACATTTGGAATGCCCTCCCTGATTTCCTCAAGAGAATCCTCCCTCAGTCTTTTTAAAACTAAACTTAAAGACTACCTTTTGGAGCACTCGCACAACACCTGATCTGGGAACCAGCAATTATATTGTAGTATCACCCATTGTGACCTACAGCACTATTTGCCTATTTATGTCTGTAAGTTACCCTCCCATATAGATTGTAAGCTCTACGGGGCAGGGACCTACATCCTCTTGTGTCTTTGACTCTTAACTTATTGCAACTATATCTTTTATTTATTTGTATTAATTTATTTATTTGTATTTATTGTTATACTTTGTATTTATCTATTATTATCTTAATAACCCCCTGTAATGCATAATGTATTCTACTGTACAGCACTGCGTACATAAGTAGCGCTTTATAAATAAAGATATACATACATACATACATACGTGGGTTCTAAGCAAATTTAAGGGTCAGAACTACAGAAAAAAGACAACACTGGGTTTTTATAGACTTTGTGACACAATGGCAAACAACATACGAAAAATGTATGAGCATAGGCATTACCAGTTTACCCGTTTAAGAACATAAAGATGTGTGCAAATGTCCACATGTAGTATTTAAATAGGCCTTTCATTTCAAAATGCATTTCAAAATTTGTCTTTATTTTGGTATTAGGACATTTTTATGTGGAGGAATTTGCATCCAAACAATGATAGATTTGGTACATGTCCACATTAATCAAAGGATCATAAAACAAAGTTGCTGCAATTCTTAACAAATATTCTGTGTCATTCCTCAAGAGGGAGACATTGTACAGGGTTTAACTGTAAGTTTAGTCATTCCAGCTAATATTTTGCAATACACCGTACCTGTTTGATACATTGCAACCTATAAATTTAGATTATGTAGAATAGAACATATTATGAATTTTGAACATTCAGGGTTTGTTTTATGCCACTGTTGAGAAAGAAACCTTGCTATAAAATATAAATCATTTTGTACATATTTGTTTCATACACATTTCAGCCCAGAAGTAGGAAAAGCTTCTTTTCTTTCCTATTTATTTTTCCAATGTGGAAACACTCACATTGTTTATACAACATTGTCAGGTACCTGCTGTGAGATTGCTTAAATTCATGTCTCTCTTCTTGGATTTCACCAAGTCATTAATTCAGGTGCCATTTTGCCACCCAACCCCCTTATGTGGGTGCTGGAGCTGTCCGCAGTACTGAACCAACTTCAAGACATGCAACCAGACCTATACTTGCTTATGTGGGTTACACAGCTCTTGGAATCTTTGCGAAGCTTTGCCAGGGAAATTGCTTAAAAGGAAATGAAGAAGCAAAGAGATAACAGAAACTGAGAGAAATGTAACAGACTGCAATTGTCTGCTAGGGTTGGTGAGCCAGCATTTATATTTTGTGTTTTTTAAAGAATTATACCCAGCTTAGTAAATTAGTTTCTTGTGCATATTACATTGGTCCTGGGTTTACCACACCTTTTTATGAAGACAGACAGGGACTCAAGCCATCCGTCCAATTCAGAAAGCAGGATTTTTACAGCGTGCTCTACTGCAGGTGTGGGGCTATGCTGCCTTTCATTTAGCTTCCCGAGAGGAAAGGAGGAAGAACAACGTCTAATATAACCGAACAATACACATCAGATGTCAAATAAGGAGACTGCTGCATTAGCACTTATGTTTTTTTCCCTTCCTGGATATTTATTATTTCAAAGCACATGTGTTAAGTGCAGCTTGAACTGGATAGGAGCTTTTCCTGCATTACAGCACTGCTATGTTCTTTACAGTGTTGTGATTTCTATGTAAAACAATAATATAACACTTGCATTCTCTTTTGCTGACCCTGTTGATGTCAGATCTTACTTCCTATCAAGATTTTGTGAAGATTAAACAGAGACTGGATATTACACTGGGTCTAAAGTATGCTGCGGAGCTAAAACTCATTTCAGCTCCCTGGACCTATGTAGCCCCTGCAGTTGGAACCTAAACGGCAGGTAGGTCAATTTTATCAGTCCTGTATCTGGAAAAAAGTACTTGCAGTTACAAAATGACAAACAAATTTGTTGGCAGGAAATATATGACTGTGTTGGTAGTGGTAATAGGATAAATTTGAGAAAACAGCTTTATGGTAGTCTTCATGCAGCAACTAGCAGAGTAAACAGAATTAGTCATTGCAAAATTGATTTGGCTTTTTTTTAATGCAAGCACTGTATAGAATGGGCTATGAGTGAAGGCAACTGATTTCAGACGCTGTATTTTATGTTACACTGTGTATTATTTTGAAGTAAGGAACATCACTTTAGGCAATTAGTGCTGGAACAGTGCTGACCTCTTGCTGAACGTGAGAGTTTAACAGATGGAGTTCAGGGGAAAGAAATTAATTAAGTGGTTCAGTGTTGGCACCAGTCCCTAAATAAAGAAAGTCATATTATTTTGTTAGAAGTAGCAATGTGTTGAGTTCAGACACATTTATTTTTGAGGTTCAATAAGTGTCACTAAAATGGCAGACTTTAATATTGATCCATTATTTTGTTACTATGACTTTCCAGTATATCAGTCTGGAAGCTAATGTTGCAGTTGGATTAATAATGTGAGATAACTGGCCTGGTTATATGTCTCAAGTTTTTATTTTCTATTATATTGTTCCACTAAACTGTTTTCATCTACATTGCTTGATGTTTTAGTATGCAATATGATCACAAATCTGAAGTTCTAACCTGGGAAACAATAGTGGGTTTAATACTACAATACAAATATTTTTCATACATTTCATTAATTTTCTAAAATAGAAAAAAGGGGAAAGCTGCAGAGTCTACATGGAACACATTACATTTTGTGCTGATTATGATATTAGTCTTTTTTTTAGTTTTTTAATTGCAGGACAGACTTCATTGGAATTATGCATCTATATGCAAATTATTGTCATAAATTAAATTGCATTGTTGCCTTTATTACTGAACCCATCAGTAAGGCTTATCCTGTAAGATTATTCTATTCACACTAGGGAGTAGGAGTTCATGATGTTCACCATGTGAGTTTATGATGTTTATTTTGACCCACATTAACTCTATACTTATGCCTCCTTTAGAATCAAGCCTCCTTTAGTAGTGTTCCTTGGGTGCAATGCAAATAACACTTGATCCCCCCCCCCCTCTTTTTTGTACATCTCTCTCCCTCACAGATTTTAGGGGGCCAGGTGTACTAGTTCCACCTATGTCTTGAATTTCTCACCACTTATAAATTTTTTCAATCACTTTGTATTAACTGAACCCCTGGGTAGGATTTATTGTTTTGTAAAACACTGCATATCTTTGTGGCACTATATAGAACAAAATGAAATATGTATAATTATATAGATAAATATATACATATTAATACATAAATAGTATAAATATATATATTATTATACTATATGTTGATTTATAAATAGATATTTTATTCAGCTTTTGCTAATTCACCTTTTTTTTCAATTCTCTAATAAATATCCTTAACCAAGGCAGCATAGAGATATCCCTTCTGAATTGTACAAAAGAAAACAGACATCTATTTGACCAAATATATTAACATTTTGTTTTTGTGTAGTAACTGACTTTTTAGACCAACATGACATGTACTGTATGTAATGAAACTGTTTCCAAGCAAGTAGTGTCATAACTTGA
Source organism: Xenopus tropicalis (assembly GCF_000004195.4). NCBI lineage: Eukaryota > Metazoa > Chordata > Amphibia > Anura > Pipidae > Xenopus > Xenopus tropicalis. Next base: position 62,789,944 of record NC_030679.2, read on the forward strand.
TGACATATGACTATATTAGCAGAAGTTCTTTTAGTATGATTAACGAATAACAGGCTGAACTCAAAACATAATAATGATGTAGGCATGCCTACGTCTTATATAAAAACACTGTCAGTAACAAGTCAGACAATTAAAAGTGCATTTATTTTTACGATTGTAAGCTCTACGGGGCAAGGACCTACTGGCACCTCTGTGTATGTATTATAACACTTGTCCTCCCTGTGTGTAATTGTGTATATTGTAACATTGTACGGCCTTGCATATCCTTGTAGCGCTTTATAAATAAAATTAGACATACATACAGGAATTGAAAAGATAAAATCCAAAGTAGAACATTTTAACTAGATATAGAAGATTAATATTCATAGTGTGAATAATGTCCAGTGTTGCAGTAACATGTTGCATATACAGAATGATAGCTAAAATGCTGCATTAATGCTAGAAAGGAACTGTATGGGATGCTATTACTATACAACATGTGTGCTTGAGTAGTGCATGCATATTTTGAAGGACAGAATATAATTGAAACTTCATTAAAATTGCATTGTACAATGGTGTGTTTATGAAAAAAAAATAAATGGGGCTCAGTTGGGACCTAATGATAGAATAATTCCATGTTGCTTTACAGAGTACTTTTGCCACAATTTCCCTTTCCAAGGCAGGTGCTGATTTCATAGTGGTGCTCTTCTTACTGCAGTATAATGGCTTTCCCCTTGAAAACATTGGATAGAAGTACAGTATTGAGCAGGTGGGGATGGCAGCCACATCCACTTTGTGTTTCTGGAGGCCTAGCATGCCTGCTTTCATACCACTATATCTTGTTCCAACAGAAGTGCAGGCACAGTGAATTGTGAAGAGCTGAGTAAATTATGTGTTTATGTTTGGATATATGCAGAAAATTAAACCTACCATATGCACAGTTCACAGGTATATGTACCTTATGTAATGATGTTTACATCTACAATAAAATTATTGCAACAAGTTGTCAGTTCAGGTTGTTAAGAGCTAGAAAGGACCCAAGAGTTTCTTTTGTCCCAGAATGATTAGCTTACTTTCACTTGTTTTAAAGCTATTAGAATAATGATATTCTTTAAGTTACCTGCACTTCTGTCTGCTATTTTTGAATCCTGTTGTGCCCCCAGGGGCATCACACTTTTCTGCAGAACTCTGGACTTTCTGAATCTAAGGATCTCTGACAAACAGCAAAACTGACACACACATTTCCTAAGCTGCTTCCTCTTTGCACATAATTTTTTACACTTTTTTACCAAATTGTCCTGAGAACTTATCTTCCTTCTGATGCAGAATATTATACTTGCTAAGTATAAGGTGCTAAAATAGATATACATGTCTCGGTAATGAGGGCTGAATATCTCACCTGCTTATGTAGAATGTTTCACTTACTACATGAGATGTAACATAATAAATACACGTCTCAGTAATGAGAGCTCCGTGGTTGACACTTAGCATTTTGCCTTACACTGTAAAAGGATGCTCTTTTTTTGAATGACAACACTGACAGTCTACCCCTATTCTGTTTCTTTCTAGTAGCTTTCCCCGTGCTTTATTAGGAATGGCTCATTGACTCACATTATTGTGCAGCTGTTTGTTCATTAAAATACAAGAGAATGAAAAAGCTTATGGTGCCCCGCAGCATTGTAGTCTTTGTTAAATACTGGAAACTGAAGTAGTGAAATATATTCTGATTGTATCACAAACAAATCAACACATTTGTTCCCTACGATATATGAATACTATTTATAAAGACAAATCATCAATGCATACATATGTTCCTCAAACCTTTTAAAAACTGTAAATTAAAATATGGGTAATGGTCTCTTCTGATTAACCCTTTTAGCCTATTTGGAGAAGGAGAAAGTATTGTTTGGGGCAGGCATGCAAAAAAGTAGCTAGGTAACCAACATCAAATAGATAAAAGCATTGAATTAGCTTTAGAAAAGGAGACTAAGCCTAAAATCCTTTCCCAGGAGTGTACCCCACCCACTTACACTGCATTGTACAAAAGTAGTTTGCTGACACACCCTTTCAAATAGTGCTTTGCTCTTTTTTTTTTTGCTTTAAGTAAAAATTGTCATTCTAAAGGACTTTAGTAAGCATATTAGGTTTTGATTAACACCTCTTACATAAAGGTCAGTGAATGGAATAAGGATGGATATGTAGTTCCAGCATAGGCCTCTTGATACGTGGTCTTTCTCTGTCCAGGGTTGTCAGAACTGATAACAGAAATTAAGGCACATAGCTTGATGTAAGCCCAAAGGAAGTTCTACTTTATGTGTAGAAAAATGTCCCATTGCACAAATTTACTTTTGCATTCTTCCTAATAGAAAGAAAATATGCTGCATCAGTGGCATCACCTATTATTCTCAGTAACAGGATAATTTGCTTTTCAGTTCCAACTTTATTCCTTTCACATAACAGCACAGCAAAGTATGCATTCTAGTAAGAAAGGTAGTAGCCATGTCCTCAGCAGCTCCTGAGAATCTTTATGCCCTGGTAAATTGCTATTTCTGTTACATTCATACTTAAGTATTCAGGGACATGTACTGTATGTACATTTGCACACAATACTCTTCCTAATAATCATTGTTACATATAAAAGCACCAGTTAGCTGCAGCACCCTCAGGATTGTGGCAAAAACAAACACATATAAAGTTTAATAGTGTAGTATTTATTTTGATATTGCACTCCACTGTGTAAGATTAAAACAATATAGGAATCCAAAAATGTTAAAGAGCCCCACTCAAGTTACTTGGCAAAGTCACATCCACCAACTGAAAAGTTCAAAAACACCTTTACAAACATACTAACCATAAACACCTTTTATAAGTTTGGATCTGATAGGTAGTCAGACCAATGTTAATTTCAGTGTTTCTATCTCACAAGTGTCTGTGGAGTTTAAAGTATCTGTACCTAAAAAATATAAGCCACCAACACCAACCAGTTATTTACACTCACAAGCCAACATAAAAATAAAAACCTTTTGCTATAGTATCTTTTCTCTGTGCTTTCTCAGACAGTCAGACAGGCTGTTTGGTAAAAATTAAGTTTTCTCTCATGTGGCATTACTGCCGAGATGGCTTGCACTGAGGTGCAATTGGTTGGCCGTAAGTTTTCTTAATCGCTGCTAGACATCACATCTAGTTTATGCCACTATAGCAACCCACTCTCTTCCGTAATCTTTGCAAGTTTCTTTTTAAGTGTTCTAGTTGCCACGGATACCTACAATACAAAGTCCCAATATATATTCTTATATATTCTATAGAAATAAATTATATTGACAATTTAAAGCCATTACTTATAAAACTGACCATATTCTATAACAAAGCTTTTAAATTAATACAGTATGTATATTTAAAGTAGAAGAAAGGTAAAAACTAAGTAAGCTTTATCAGAAAGGTCTATGTAAATACAGCCATAAGCACTCACGGAAACGCTGTCCTCTATCAAATGAAACACAGAATTTCTTTTCTTCTTTTGTGTAGACATATTCTTCTGTGTCAGACCTCCTTCTCTCAGAAAAATCCTTCAGGGCACTGGCACGAGTCTGCTCAGTTTACTTCTCTCTCGCTTCTCCTGCTCCCCCTCCCATCAGAATTCTCTTCCTGTCCCATCAGATTTTGCTCCCCCTCCGAACTCTGTATAATCTGAGCTACCAGCAGGTAGAGCTGCAGCAAGGAAGCTACTGAGACCAAGCTAAAATGGCAGCTACTATGTTAAACAAACAAAGGGGGCTTCTAGTGCTGTTTTTTAGCTTGCACTAGCTTGGCTAATATATTGGAGCTCCTTTCCTTCTCCTTTAAACCTTTTGGTACAAAAGTGTGTGTATTATATATGCATTTGTATTTAAATCTAGGGGTCAGATCCCCCCCCTCCAGTTCAAACCTACAGCTTTAACGTCCCAATATTTTAACCCTGTTGGGTTTTATTTGTGCTGCTCCTAACAACCATGCACAGTGGCTACGCTCATACAAACACCAATCTCATTTGCTAGCTATTTGCAATTATTTGTGTATTCTGTTTTCTTCTTTACCTCCCAGACCCAGACTTGAAATTAGTGGATTTTGGCAAATGCCAGAGGGGCTGCTGTAAGACACCATAAACAGTTACTATTTAGTGGGGTGCTGTTTGGGCCTCTGTGTCCTTGAAATGCCAGAGCCTATTTTAAATCCCAGTCCAGGCTTATTACCTCCTCTAATTTAGTTGCAAATAAATGTGTTGTAGACTATTGGCTTTTATATAGTCTACTCTCTTTCTTTCAGTTAAACAGGCCATGCGTGTGTGTTTTTTAAGTATATTTAGTAGGCAATAAAATACTGCTACCAACGAATGTCTCACTGAAGCATTTTTCCACTCATTTTTATTCAGGATAGCTGTTTCTTTAGCCTTATCTACTAAAGTAATTCATTTTTCATTAAAAACTAGTATTTCCAGACACATTTTTAAATAATGTTCCTTATCCATACTTAAATTCTCACTCCTTTTATCATTGATTCTAATGAAGCTATATTTCTTTAATGTCTCAGTTGTTAACATTTCATTTTTTGTTAAATTAAATCTATTTTCTATTTTTCTGCTCCCATCTGTTGTGAGTAGTTTTAGATATGTAGGGGATCAGAGAACCCTGTCCCCTGTTTCTCAGTCTGTGACATCATCCAGCCTAGCTACAGCCTGGGGAGGGATCCGGTTGGCTGGCTGCCCCAGTGCACGTCTGGGAGAGGTGTGCCTAAGCTTTGGAGCCAAAAATCTAGGGGCGGGCCCAGCAGCTTATAAAGGGAGCCCCTGCTGTTGTTTGCCAGTTCAGAGTTAGAGACAGAGTGAGCAGTTAGCACAAACAGTGTGTGTTCAGACTGGAAAGGATAAAAGTCTGCTGGGCTGCCTGGGAATATAAAGTCCTCTGTGGTACTCTGTGTGTGTGTCCCCTGGAGGAACAGGTATTGCAATTACCTGCTACGTGGGAGCAGCCACCCCTTTCAACAGGGAAGGTACTCTGGGGCAGGTAGCGCTACCTGGGGGGACTAAAGAGCTCTTGGGGAAGGGACTGAACTGATTTAAGGGTTGGGGGTCTATCCGGATCTAAAGTGGGCTGGGCAAGTACAGAGACTGTGCCAGTGTGGATAGCCCTCCCAAGTTTCCTCAGGAAAGGATTATCAGTCACCCAAAAGCTGTTCTACTGTTTATGTCCAAAAGTTATATAAAGTTTAATATTTCTGCAAACCATGTGTGATTATTCCTAGTGGAAATCCCCTAGAGGTGTGTTCCTCAGTGTCCACTAGGTGGAGGCACTGCGCTGTTCCCAGTTCCCAGTATCAATATTCTTTGAAGAACACACATCTCCTGAAAATACAGCCATATATAAGTGAATGTGCCAAGAAAGGGTTACATTTTGGAGGCACTGCTGAGATTCTATTGGGAAGCTGGGAATGTTGGATGAAAGCATGGCTGCACACGAAACCCCACAAACTGTTCGTCAGTGGTGCAATGCTTTGGGACTTAACCCCCGGAAGGTTGCTGTTGTGGGGCCCATGATGCCAAGAGTAAAGGAAGATTCTATTTATGAAATCCTTGATGGGGAGCCCATATTTTTCCGCCCAAGGGTGGCTGCGTCACGGCGAGATTCTGCCGGGGTTCTGCTGAATGTCCTTATAGACAGCCCCAGAGAGATAGACCGTGAGAGGGTTCCCCCTGATATTGATGCGGGAGATGAAGGGCCATGGAGGGTTGTTCTGCCAGATCTGTCTGATGACGCAGATGATTTAACTACCCATGTTGACACCCTTGTTTCCCAGTTTGCAGTTACAGCACCGGGAGGTGTGCTGCCCAGTAAGAGACTGTTTGATTCGCCAGCTGAACAGAGTCAAGTAAAGCAATGTCCATCCAGTGAGAGCGTGGTCTCCAAGGGGAGTCGGCCTAGCTCGGGAGGCCAGCTGGATACCCCTGATATTGTGAGTGCGCTGGGACTACTGACTGACCAACTGACTCAGCTGGCCTGGAATGGTAATTTTAAAAGACTTAAAGTGTTTTCAGGTGCAGATCCGGTACCCTCGGGTGAGGACTCATTTGAGAGTTGGAGAGACTCCACTGTGGTGTCCGTGAGAGATTGGACCGGCCCTGAGGCAACCATGAGAAGGAAGATCCTTGAGAGCCTTCGCTGCCCTGCTGTGGATGTGGTAAAATCCTACCTAGTTAGTCACCCTGATGCTACTTCAGGCGACCTGATAGAAGTCCTAGAGGTGACGTTTGGCCCTGTAGCAAGTACTACAGAGATGCTCCACAACTTCCACTCTACCTTCCAGAAAGAGAAGGAAGCCCTGTCTGCCTATCTGGTGCGGGTGGAGCAAGGCCTGAGATTGCTGGTGAGTCGTGGGGTAATCCAAAGCTCTGAAATGGATTCCCTGAGGATTCGCCAAATGAGGAGAGGGACTTTAAATAGTGACCCTGTTGCCGTGACAATTAGAGCTTACTACCAGGATACACTAACCCCTGGCTATGTTGCTCTGATGGAGAGAGTTCGGCGGGAGGAGGCTGATGCCTATGTGAGGGTGAGGAGGAGTTCCACCCTAGGGCATGCAGAGAAGTCCCCTGCTGATGCAAAGCTGCTGGAGGAAAATAAGAGACTTCGCAAAGAGTTGGAAGCGTTTAAAGCTCAACTGTCTGAGAGAGCCAAAACCCCAACTGAGACGAGGAAACCTCCAACGTGCTACCGGTGTGGCAGGATAGGCCACACACAGCCAAACTGCCCTGTTCCTGATGAGGTTCAGGTCCAGTCTGCACTGTGTAAAGTACGCCGGCGGCGTAAGAGACTTCCAGGGAAATGTTACAAGTGCCATGTGATGGGTCATCAGGCCCGGAACTGTAAGACTTACAAAGGCCCAACAGTACAGAAGTCCTACTATGAGCCTTCCATATCTGAAAGTGACTCCCCTGAAGGAGATGAGGGGTTGAGTCAAAGGGAGACTGCTGTGGAGAACCCTGTGGAGTGTTGTACTGTTTCTGAGTGTAAGGAGGTACGGCAAGCGAGGCCGTTACCGGTTTTTCCAAGGGGAGAATGTAGGGGATCAGAGAACCCTGTCCCCTGTTTCTCAGTCTGTGACATCATCCAGCCTAGCTACAGCCTGGGGAGGGATCCGGTTGGCTGGCTGCCCCAGTGCACGTCTGGGAGAGGTGTGCCTAAGCTTTGGAGCCAAAAATCTAGGGGCGGGCCCAGCAGCTTATAAAGGGAGCCCCTGCTGTTGTTTGCCAGTTCAGAGTTAGAGACAGAGTGAGCAGTTAGCACAAACAGTGTGTGTTCAGACTGGAAAGGATAAAAGTCTGCTGGGCTGCCTGGGAATATAAAGTCCTCTGTGGTACTCTGTGTGTGTGTCCCCTGGAGGAACAGGTATTGCAATTACCTGCTACGTGGGAGCAGCCACCCCTTTCAACAGGGAAGGTACTCTGGGGCAGGTAGCGCTACCTGGGGGGACTAAAGAGCTCTTGGGGAAGGGACTGAACTGATTTAAGGGTTGGGGGTCTATCCGGATCTAAAGTGGGCTGGGCAAGTACAGAGACTGTGCCAGTGTGGATAGCCCTCCCAAGTTTCCTCAGGAAAGGATTATCAGTCACCCAAAAGCTGTTCTACTGTTTATGTCCAAAAGTTATATAAAGTTTAATATTTCTGCAAACCATGTGTGATTATTCCTAGTGGAAATCCCCTAGAGGTGTGTTCCTCAGTGTCCACTAGGTAGAGGCACTGCGCTGTTCCCAGTTCCCAGTATCAATATTCTTTGAAGAACACACATCTCCTGAAAATACAGCCATATATAAGTGAATGTGCCAAGAAAGGGTTACAGATATTTCCAAACTAACTTCTCATACATTCCAATGAAATTTCCTTTACCTTGTGTATTATTTTCATTGTGGCCCACAGTTTGATCCCTATTTCACTTTCTTCCATCCTAAATTTTTGAGGTTATGTAATAACAGGCACTAAGTATGCCCAGAAGCAGTAACCCATAGCAACCAATCAGCAGGTAGCATTTACTGGTCACCTGTTTAAAAGCAAACATCTTATTGGTTGCTATTGGCAACTACTCCTGGGCAAACTTAGTGCCTTTCATTACATATGGGGTAAGTGTATATTCTCCTCCTTTTGTTAATCTGCCTTTCCATAAAGTATCTGTGTCCTTTTTCTGCTTTCTTTTTGTTGATGTTAAATCTTTGTAGTAACTAGACTGTGCCCCTAAAAAATCTCTCTGTTTTCATATATCGTGATCTGTAATCATCCAGATCTGCAGGATATTTTATTTTTTTAGTTTTTATACTTGAATGCATAAGACAAATGAGTGATATTTGATTTACAGCCAGTCAGTTCAAACTGGAAAATGCACAAACCTTTGGTGACACTCAGTGTAAAACTGGCAGTGACTGTCTTGAAACATTTTGGAGAACATTTGCAGCATGTCTACCACCATTATACAGTCATATGAAAAAGTTTGGGAACCCCTCTTATTTTTTTTGTTTTGTTTATCATTGACTGAGCTTTCAAAGAAGCAACTTCCTTTTAATATATACAGTAACATGCCTTATGGAAACAGTAGTATTTCAGCAGTGGCATAAAGTTTATTGGATTAACTGAAAATATGCAATATGCACCATAACAAAATTAGACAGGTGCATAAATTTGGGCACCCCAACAGAGATATTACATTAACCAGTGGTGGGCCGAGCCGACCGGGCACCCTAGGCAACCTGGTCGGCTACCTCGCCCCTGCACCTACATCGCGCAAACCACCCAGCGCGGTGTACAATGCAAAGCGTCGCAACGCAAAACTGCTAATCGCGTACTAGGGGTAGGCAGGAGAGGCTCCTGCCTGGCGCCCCCCAATTGTTGTGCCATAGGCAGCTGCCTCTTCTGCCTACCCCTAGTTCCGGCCCTGACATCAATACTTAGTTGAGCCTCCTTTTGCAAATGTAACAGCCTCTAGACACCACCTATAGCCTTTGATGAGTGTCTGGATTCTGGATGGCAGTATTTTTTACAATTTGTCCATACAAAATCTCTCCAGTTCAGTTACATTTGATGGCTGCCGAGCATGGACAGCCTGCTTCAAATCATCCCATAGATTTTTGGGTTGTCTGTAACCATTCTCACAATCCTCCACATATGCCGCTCCTGTATTTTTCTTTGCCTGCCAGACTTGGGTTTTACAGCAACTGTGCTTGTGGCCTTCTATTTCCTGATTACATTCCTTATAATTGAGACAGTTTAAACCTCTGAGATAGCTTTTTGTGAAAATGCAATACTTTTGTGAAATGCAATGAAATACTTTGGTTTTCCATTGTTTCTCGTAAATGTAATGAGCCAGTTATTAAGTAAACCATATGTTTCAAGTTAGAATATTATAAATGGATCATGCATCATGTAAACTGGGGGCTATAGAAATCTATAAATAGACATGAATTACCCCATCTCTACTAAGTAACAGTAGACCGATCAATAATTAATGGCAATGACTGTAAGGTTCTTCATATATTTATACCTGTGGCAGTTCAAAAAACCCTTTAGATTACTGTTTTCTCCTGTAGTAACTGAAGGATTTCCAAGACAAAGATCTCCAGCGTATGCAATGATGGAAACTCTCTGAAATCTGCGTTATGTCACACTGTAAGAAAACAATCCCTTTATAAAGCTTGATACAAACTCCAAGTTGTCAGTTTCAAAGTACTTGTTTCCATAGTAATCCAAACTTCATACTTGTGAGAAAGGGAGCATAGGAAACTAAGAAGCACACAAGAAATGAAAACTACCGTAGAAGTTATGCAAAAGGAAGTGGTCTGTTTAAAGGAGAAGGAAAGGTAAAAACTGAGTAAGCTTTATCAGAAAGGTCTATGTAAATACAGCCATAAGCACTCACAGAAAAGCTGCACTGAGTCCTCTATCAAAAGAAACACAGGATTTCTCGTCTCCTTTTTTGTAAATGTGTTCTTAGGGTATCTCACTTCCTATTTTAGAAAAATCCTTTATTCCTGGGGCCAGCGTCTGCACAGTTCTCTTTGCTCTTCTGCTCCCCCCTCCCTCAAGAATGTTAAGAACTCCCTCCCCCCTTCCTTAGGAAACTGTTATCTCAGCTATAACTACTAAACTGCAAGCGGGAAGCTACAGAGACCAAGCTAAAATGGCAGTTACTATCTTAAGCAAACAGAGAAAGCTTCTAGGGCTCTTTACTCAGGTATGGTAATGTTTTCTTCAGAATAAATATAGTGTTCAAGGTGGCACTAATGTGGTGAATCTATTGGCAGTAAAATGCCAAAATGACTTTCTCCTTTAAAATGGGTATTGTATTATCACCTTGATAATATTCTATGGATTATAACTAATTACATGCATAATTAGCCTTATATATTTTGGACAGATGCAGGTATAGGATCTGCTTTCCAGAAACCTGTTATCCAGAATGTTCTGAATTACAGGCAGGCCATCTCCTATAGACTCCATCATAATCAAATACTTCTAATTTTTTAAAGTGATTTCCTTTTTCTTTGTGGGAAAAGAATCCTATTGAGTTTATTTGATGTTTAAAAATGGTCTTTACAAACTTAAGAGAAAGTGATCCAAATTACGGAAAGATCTGTTATCCAGTTTGGAATCTTATTAAATGCATATACTAAGTTTGGGTTAGCCCAAACTTGATTATTTGCCCTTTTCCAACTTCATCTGTTTTGTTACATGTAGAAATCCCATATTAATCAATAAAAAAGTATTATCAATAAAAAAAGTATCAGAGTGCAGGCCTGACCTTCCAGCACACCCAGTGCATGTCCAGGCAATTATCTGGTGACTGAAGGGGCAAGTTGGATCATTTTTGGTGGTTGCCCACCTGCTGAGTTGGAAATCATGCAGTAGAAAAAACATTCTGAACTGACCAATTTGTCAATGTCGTTGGAAGCTCTGTATCTGACTTAATCTCTCTGAGAATATTGTCAGAATATAATCAGGTAATTCGGGTAATATTGTCAGAATATTGTCTGATAATTCATTTGTCTGCATTTGAAATTATTAGTTTACCTATAAGTGAATTGTAAAGCTTTGTATTAATGCTTGGTATTCATTGTCCCTACTGTGTCTGAATTCTTGAGCAGTTAAAAGGTTTTAAATTACATATGACTAAAATATATTATTAAATGGAAAATAATTGGATTACATTACAGGAACATCCAAATTCATACAGATGTTTCATACTTATGTCATATTTATGTTTGTCTCTAAACTGCACAAATAGTCATATAATGAGACATTGTTTGGATATCCTGCAAATTGCAGTTCAGGTTTGTAAGGGAATTTGTTTGGCACACTCACAGGAATAGTATTCAGTGGTGCTGAATATTTAAGCAAACTGCATTTTGCAACATATAAGCATTCAAAAAGTCTTTTAACTCACAGAGGTAGGCCTCTGGAAAGTTGTATAGCCAGCAAATAAAAGATGCATTTTTAAACATTTGGTGCAAAGAATAGGCTTTATACTGAACAAACATTTTGCTTATTCATTTAATTATGAATTATTTTTTTTTTGTTATTTCTTGCTGTACACAGGGCAAAATTTTAAAATTAAACTGAAAAGCCACATTTTATTTCTTGATGCCAAGGATCAAAATGAAACAAACCCATAGCCCTTTGAGAAGCCTATTATAATATCTAAAAAGATAACAGGCTGTAGCTGGGGTAAGCATGATGTTGATATTTTGTTATTTTCTTATTAACTTAACCCCCATCTAAACTCCAGCCCCCTTCAACTGGCCTCCCTTCCTGCCAGGCCCGGATTTGTGGCGAGGCCACAAAGGCCCGGGCCTAGGGCGGCAAAAATTTAGGGGCGGCATGCCGCCCCGCCGCAATAAAATGTGTAAGTTTGCCTCCCTTACGGAGCAATGGGGACCTCTCCCCACTGCTCCGTATCTGACTTTAAATGCTTGCGCATACGCGCTCGCGACCGGGGGGTGGTGGTTCAGAGTTTGCGCATGGGCACACGGGGGCGGTGGTTCCGCGCATGCGCACATGGGGGCGGTGGTTCCGCATTCGCGCATGCACACACGGGGGGGGGGGGGGGGGGGGGGGGGGGGGGCGACCAACGGGGGTGGCCTAGGGGCGCCGAAAGAACAAATCCGGCGCTGCTTCCTGCTACCTCTCCCCAGAGTTTATTCCTGCTTTCTGCTTGTAAAAATGTCACATACATGCAGAGATGCACAGAGGAGTTCACAGGCGCCAACTTCTGCTTGTTTGCAACAGGTACAACAGGCTCTGTAAACTACACTGTGCATCTCTGCATGTATTTGACAGATTTACAAGCAGGAACACATTTCAAAGGAATAAACTGTGCGGGGAGGTAGCAGTGAGGGAGGCCAGTTGATGGGGGCTAGGGTTTTGATGGGGGTTTAGTTATCCTTTAAAAGAATAGACAAAATGTACACTTTATCGACTATCACCTCCAGAGTACTGTTACAAATTACATCTGAGTCTTACTACCTGGATAAATACTTTTATGGTGCTCCAAACTGAACCCAAACCTTATGTCTGAGCCCCATAGCATGTTTACATCTGCTGGTAGTTTTATCAATGAGGGGGGAATTATTAATTTATAATTAGATAGAAAATGATCAACACCTATAAGGTCATGATGTTCTCTTGCAGTTAACTCCCTAGCACTGGTCTTTCTCCAGAAGGCATGGCTGGTTTGTAAATACTGCTTTTTCATCTGTTTTGCACCTGCATGTGGTTTTTTGGTCTGTGTTTAGCATTTACAAATGGTTAATTCTATATATTAATGAGCAGCCATACAATCAGTAGCATTTGCACAGGAGGTGTTTTCATAGCCCGGTGACTCTTTTTATCTCTCCAAAACCCACTTAATCACATCCTTGCATGCCATTATAGAACTTGTGCTCCAGGAATTCAGAAGCAAGCTAGTTCTCTGTCCTTGCTATTGTACAATGATGCATTCTATTGTACAATTAATCATGCTTCTTTTATTGCCAAAACAGATTCAGCGCCAATACTGATTCATTGTGATAACATATAATTATCATCAGTCAGATTTTTGAGGATGGATTATTTGCTTTTGTTTTTATTTGAACTAAATCAAGAAATCCAGATTGGGTGAGGGAGGCCTGGTTAAGTGCCACTATTTTATTGTTGCTCCCTCTAACCAGCAGGTTATTCACAATCGAAACTGTCAGATTTTTTTGTCTTTTATGTAGATTGTACCTGTTGTGCTTCAGCTGTTTTGTATAGAGCAGTCCCTTTCTTTCTCTTTTGTTTCTCATTCAAATGCACATCGCAGCTGTGCCTTGATTATATGTTGGATTTTTTTTTATATTGTGCCAATCTGTGCTGAATAGAACAGGGTAAAGAGAGGGGCAATTGATAACCTGTGTCACAGAACAAACAATATAACACTGATTAGGCAGACGTATGCATAAAAGGTGCCTGCCATAGGCCACACAAAGATTGCTCTGATCACCAACTCAGATTACCTGCTGCAAACTTCCTCACCACTTCTCTAAAAATATTTGCTGATTGCCCAATTGTTCAGTAATTCTCTGATGAACAGAAACAGTTCCAGTGATTAATGGAGGGTTGTGCAGCTTTATATTTGCATGCAAATTGAAAAGTTTTGTTTTACAGATTATTACAGAAACATGTTTAAGAGATAATTAGCCATTTTGTTCTTAGAGAATTTGTATAGGATTAAATTTCCTACAACAGTATTGACAATGATGCACATTGCACTAGTGATTCCTGAGCCTTGTTTATTGAGTGGGTAATGTAAAAAAACAGTCCAGGCCATTTAAACATATAGCTGTGATATGGTTTTTGGTTGATAAACTTCTTTGTTTGATCTCATGTTACTCATTTGCATTTGCAGCCAGCAAGACTCCATTTATTTTTTAGTATTCATTTCTGGAACAATTTAGGTAACCTTTGGCACTCCAGCTGTTTCAGGATTACTTTTCGGTGGAAGGATCCTGATAGCTGTACCTCTACAACAGCAATTGTTAATGGTATCCCTGAAAGATACCATTAACTGGAATTAAAAGACCACTTCCATGGGTGGCTATCACAAGTCACTAAGAAATTCCATAACCATATAAGGCTGAGTGGTTCTTTACAGGCCATGGAACTCTAAGGGGACTTCTCATATCTTCATATATAAGAACAGGGAGTACATTATTTTTTCAGTGATGTGTGTTCTCCATAAAAATACCTGACAATTTGCAACCATGTCATTTTTTATAGGGATTTGCTAAAAAGCACCTAGTTCCAAAACATAGGGGTGTTCTTGTGAATGGTGACTAGCATTTTAATGCATACTTGTGTCTGTTTTAATACAGGTATGGGACCCCTTATCCAGAAACCCGTTACCCAGAAAGCGCTGAATTACGGAAAGCCCGTCTCCCATAGACTCCATTTTAATCAAATAATTCAGAATTTTAAAACTGCTTTCCTTTTTCCCCATAATAATAAAACAGTACCTTGTAATTGATCCCAACTAAGATATAATTAATCCTTATTGGATGTAAAACAACCCTATTGGGTTTAATTAATGTTTTATTGTTTTTTTAGTAGACTTAAGGTATGGAGTTCCAAATTACGGAAAGACCCCTTATCCGGAATACCCTTGGTCCCGAGCATTCTGGATAACGGGTCCCATACCTGTAATTATTTTTAACTGATGTAATTAAGTGGTATGTATAAATAACTATATAAATCATTCTATCTAGGTGAACTGTATTTCTGATCACTATTTTGCATATAAAGTTTTTACTATTAGCTTGAAGTGTTTCTGCCCTTCTTTTATTCATATGATCTATTGGTGGTTTATAAACAATATTCTCTTCTGCTCCTCATAGTTATGTATATGTGTTGGAAACTATGTTTACGTGTACATTTTTGGGGTTCCCTCTGCATACATTTATGGTACTATAACTACTGGCATGATCTAGAGGTATTAAACTTAAGTAGAATTTAAATTTAGTTTTATTTGTCAGTAGATGATGAATAACTTTTTCACTTTTTTTATTACACCCAGACTTATCTTGGGTATCCATGTGATCATTGTTACTGCCTCTTACAGTAGTTTAAAATCACTCTGTGCATTTTGTTCTTGAGTCCAGCGCACAGATTTTCTTTTTTCCTTTAGTATCCAGCATATCTCAGGCCATCATATGTATTCTTATATTTTCTGTGTGTTTTGCTTAAAGATGTCTTATTTTGTAATGAAATGCTAGAGATTATGCCATATTTACAGTACATTCATTTTGCAGGATTCCCCTTTTTTCTAGAATGCACCAAACATCACTCTCACAGCCTCAACATCTTTCTAGAAGTTCTCTTTTTAAAGGACACACAAAAATAAAACTTTCAGTTTGGTTTTAATCTATAGATTACGGAAGAGCACTAGGGCCACCAAAATGAAAAATTCTGTTGAATTGTGACTTTAAAAAGTCGAAATTATGACTTTTAATCTCATAATTATGACTTTAAAAAATCGAAATTATGACTTTTAATCTCATAATTATGACTTTAAAAAATCGAAATTATGACTTTTAATCTCATAATTATGATTTTTAATCTCATAATTATGACTTTAAAAAGTCAAAATTATTAGTTTTAACAGCAGGTTTTGTACAAACAGAAAAAAAAATCTGACTCTGTAAAAAGTCATTTTTCAACACTTGGAAAATTTGCACCTGCCAGTTAAGATTTTGGTTAAGTAATAATCATAGTCATGTATATGAACTTTAACATTTCTACTGAAGGCATCTGGACCACTAGCTGGTAGCCTTAAAGGGGTGTTCTCACATGTGCTCCTGAACTCCCATGAAGAAATGAATGCCTAGGCCAACAGTTACCTGGCTGGCATCTCCACAGTGGTTTCTATTCAAAGTTCTATTTGTGACAGTATGTGACAACATCAATACTACCTTAAACCATACTGTGAGTAAACCCTGTGGTGTGTTTTCAACAAACCCTTTTTGTTTCTGTAGAGAGGTAGTGTTGAGTTGCCACACTTACTCTGTAGTGGAGCAGGCAATGAGACACTGTCTTTTTATGGGATCTGTCGTGTATGTAATCAACAGCTGCTAGCAACCAGCTGAAAAGCAACCTCAGGGCTGTAGGACATTTCAAAACTACCTGGGAGACACCTGGCAGAAGAAAGTCAGGAGAAGAAAAGAGAAGATTCCAGAGATCAGAGAGCTGCATGTGGGCCCAGAGAACTCAAATGCCCCACCATTAGCAGTCCTTTAGAACAGGCTTGTACAGGGAAGGCAGATCCTCTGCGTGGAGTGCTAAAGATCCTGTGAGGAGCCCTGAATAGATGAACAACCACCTGCAAGGGGATCCCCATTGGAGTCTAAAGGTCTGATAGTCATACTACATGCCTGCAAGTGCTGGCTCACATGAAGATTTATTGTTAAACATCATTTGAACTAACATTTAAAGTGACAGTTTGCTAAAGGATTGCTTGAAGATTTGCATAGACTGCATTTCATGGACTGAGAGTAACCATTACTTTGAAGGACTTTTTTCTTTTTTTTTTTTCAACTTACTTTTCATTATTTTTTACAATACATGTAACCATAATAATTACACTACTTACTTTATCAATTTCTCCAGAGAGAAAAAAAAAACACCATAACTTAACATAACTGGTAATTCCCCCCCCCCCCCCCCCGAAAAAAGCCCAGACACATGAAACATTACATATAACATATAAACTATAAAGACCAGCAATGTTCTTCCATATTTTTTGAGCTTCCTGTAAGAATCTTCTTTCCGAAATATTTCCTGGAATTGCCATTTCATATTCTAAATTACTGCTAACGTATCTAATAAGCTGGGAAATGTTTGGGACCTCCTGTTTTTTCCAATTCCTGGCAATTAAAAGTCTGACTGTATTTGATAATTGAAAAATGACTAGTTCCAGAGCTTTGTTAGGACTTTAGTCATAAATGTTTAATAACACCAGTTCTGGAGATAAAACAAAATCTTGAGAAATAGAATTCGATATCAGAGAAAATGCTTAAGTCCAGAAGAACTGGATGATAGAACAGGACCACCATACTGTATGTGTAACATATCTCTTATTTCTTTGTTATATCTCCAGCAAGTATTAACAGTTCCTGGATAAATCTGTGACAATTTTAAGGGGATTAGGTACCAATTGTATAAAACTTTGTAAAAATTCTCTTGGTGTGTTATGAATTTTTTATGGACTTTTTTCTTTTAGTTAATGAAACAACTCGGATTAAGTTTGCAGCATGCATCTTAATGAATTGCCAATAAACTATGCAGGGCATGGATTAAATATGTGGTCAGTATTAAAGTAGTGGGGTGCAAATCAAGTACCAACTGATAAGCCTCACACATTAATTGTAACACTGTCAGAAGTGCCAGCAGGGGTTTTGATAGGGTTATATTTGATTTGCAAAAACCTCTCGCATCCTCTTGTTTCTTCACAGCACCAAAGGGTCATAATTACACAACACCTTTCCTCCTCCATTTAGTTCAGGCCCATCTGGGGAAGGGAGTCCAGTGTGACCCATGTTCTACCATCACTAGCTGGAAGAGTAGATTTTGGGCCAAGATAGGGTTATCTATTGTTTTGTGTGAGTTTCCCATTAAAACAATTTAGATTTTTAGAAGGGTTTTGAAGCTGCAATGCTTTTTCTTTAACTTAAGATCTTTATATACTGCAATCAGTGTTTCTGTTCTTAAAAATAATAAACTTTTGGAGTATGTTGTCTGCTATTTACTGTTGCCTTCCTCCATTCTTTCCTATCTTACTTTTGCTGTGATCATTCAACCCACACTGCTCTTACTAATGACATTCTTATTGATTTTTCTGCAGCATTTGACACTGTACACTGACTGCTTCTATTTAAAATACATCATTAATGTCAAACTCAAGGCAAAACCCTCTCGTTTTTGCATCTCTTCAGAGTCAAAAATCGTAATTCAGGTTCTCTGTGTAAAGCCAGGTATTGGCACAGGAAAAAGTTTGGATCCCAAATATTTTATCTACTTTATACATTATTTATTGGCAATTTGATCAATTATTTTTTTGTCTGCATCAATTTTGCTGGCACAATCAATTCACCTACACAGAATGTTTGAATTCCACTATTACTAGTGTAATGGCACATCTATATCATTATTTGTAGTAGTGCTATTACATTTATTTATAAAGCATTTTCATTTGTGGGACTGCACATTATCTTACTTACAGGGGTGTAACTGCAAGTCTGTGAGCCAGTAGAAAAAATGTTGCCACTACCCCCCATCACAAATCAAGGCACCATGGTGTTGTGGTCGTACAAAAATATTGCAATCTGGTGCAATCTGAAAGTTACAAAATTTTTGTATCTGAACGATCGTAAACGGCGAGAAAACCTTTCTGACTTTGAAACTTCAATGCATGATTTTGGAGGCTTCCCATAGGACTCAATCACACTCTGCAGCTCCAACCTGGCCAAAAGAAAGTCACGATACCAAAGCTTGAATGAATTCCTAAACTTTTGTTATCGTTGCACAAAGTACGAAAAGTATGACTTTTTCATAGAATCACGAACGTATTATTGTTAACAGTACGAACAGTTCTAAAGTTTCGAAAAAATACAAATATTTTATAATCATTCCCATCGTACTTTAATGAATGGGCCCCTTAATCTCCCAACATCACTTGCAACTAAAAGACCATTGCAGATGTCTATGTTGTGGTTGGGGAAAGTCCTAGTATGATGGACTGCTCACTGGCCGCCAATACCAATATCACACACAAGATAGCGGTCACATGAGACCACAAGTGTGTGACTGGCTGGTGACCTACTGGAAACCTTAGAAGCATAACAAATAGCAACATAGTAAATAGAATAGTTTAATGTACTGAATGTGACAAAACAGCAAATATGGTACAAGTTGCAAGCAGAGAGATAGGCCCATATAACTAGCCAGTTGGTGAGGCAGGCAGCAGTCAAAACAACGTAGGTCACCTACCTGATTTTTTTTGAGTGCCTATATTTTTTTGGTACAGGTATTGGACCCCTTATCCGGAAACCCGTTATCCAGAGAGCTCCGAATTACGGAATGCCCGTCTCCCATAGACTCCATTTTAATCAAATAATTCAGAATTTTAAAACTGATTTCCTTTTACTATGTAGAAATAAAACAGAACCTTGTAATTGATCCCAACTAAGATATAAATAATCCTTATTAGATGCAGAACAGTCCTATTGGGTTTAATTAATATTTTATTGATTTTTTAGTAGACTTAAGGTATGGAGATCCAAATTACGGAAAGACCCCTTATCCGGAATACCCTTGGTCCCGAGCATTCTGGATAATGGATCCTATACCTGTATATACAGTTTTTCACTTTCTTTGCTGAGGGCTGGTGCACCTGGATCATGTTCTATTTTTAATGAATTACTTTTCAACTAATTTACTGTGACTTATATATTATAATATTTGTATTTGAACAGTCAAAACAAGTCCTTTTGGCATGGGTGGGTGGGTGGTAGAGAAGTGAAAGGCCATGAAACAGGCTAAACGGTGCAGGCATCAAGAAACAGGCCGGGGGGGCAGTGCCAGGACATCAAGTGTAGTAGCATCAGGGTAGGACAGAAACACACTCACTCAGGGCCGGACAGGGGCCCTGCAGGTGCCCGCGCCAGCCCCCCTCTCCCCACACAGGCCCCCCTAACCCCCCTTGCAGGGCCCCCGCACCCAACGTCCTCCCCCGAGTGCGTAAATTTAATGCGGAGCCGGGGCCCACCGGGATTTTTCCCAGTGTCCCGGTGGCCCAGTCCAACCCTGCACTCACAATAAGTAATAGAAAAAGTGAGTAATAGAAAACAGTGGCATAGTCAGTTGCCATAAACATTAACTGCAAGGGTAAACCAACAATACCTCCTGTGGCTCAGCCAGAAAGACCATTATATGGTAATTATTGTTTTGTATTACTTTTATATATCTACTTAGACCCTTTCTTATTGATTTTGCAATCATGCAGAATGCTGTTTGGTTGCTAGGATACATCTTTTCTTAGAAACAAGGTTAAAGTCTAAACTGGAGAGGTGCAGAATAAAACGTTAAGTAATTAAAAAAACAAAAAGAATAAAAAATAAAGCCCATGTAACATATCATGATTAAAACAAATAAATTAATAAAGCCCAGTTTCAAATATTCTTAGAAAACTGCTGGTTATATCCTAATACTATATCATAATACAGAGTGTATTTCCTCTGTGTTAAACTTAGGCTGAATTTCATGCCCCCGCATTTTGTTTTATCCATCAGTAGAAGATCAATGGCTTATTCAAACCAACCATTAAAACATTCCACCAAGAATTATCTTGGAGAACATCTAAAGTCGATACTCAATGATTATTGTTACTGACTCTTATTTTAATATTCTCTCAGGTGTGTTCTTATATTCACCTCATATTTTCTTTTCTCCTTTAGAAACCATCATATGTCAGGCAGATTCTTTCATTGTTCTTACAGTATATTTGCTTTGTGTTTTGTATTGTTATTTTGTAATGAAATGGCAGAAATATTGTGTCACAATATTGTTACTGTACATCCATGATGGCTCCTTCTCTCTAGAACTTCATACCAAGCAACATCACCATACAGTTTCAAAGTCCTTCAAGAAGTTGTCTTTTGAGTGAAAAACTGAAATAAAACTTTCAGTCTGGTTTTAAACTGAAGGGGAAGATTAATGTTAGGATAACCATTGTTAAAGGAGAATCAAACATAAAAACTAAGTAAGTTTTATCAGAAAGGTCTATGTAAATCCTCTCCTTCAGGGCTCCTTCATTCCTGGGCCAAGTCTGTGCAGCTCTCTCCTCTCCCCCTCCCATCAGAATGTGTGATCTGATCTATCAGCAGCTAGAGAAACAACATGGAAGTTATTGAGACTGAGCTAAAATAGCAGCTATTATCTTAATCAAACAGAGGGAGCATCTAGGGCTGTTACTCAGGTATGGTAAAGCTTTGTACAGAATAAATATAGCTTTCTAGGTGGCACTAATGTGGCTAATATATTGGCAGTAAAATGCCAAAATGCGTTTCCTGCTTCTTTAAAGAGCAAGGAAAAGCTTCTACTATAGCCCCTAATATATTGTAGAGCCCCCTTGCCTATAGCAAATCGCCAACTTTATTTTCTAAAAATAATGCTAACTTCTCCCAAAAATTGCCTTTTAACTTTAAGTATTTGCAGTCTGTCACGGCCGCCATCTTGGATTTCCCCCGTTCGCACCCCGCCATCACAAACACCCGCGCTCGCACCACAAACACCCCCTGCCACCAAACACCTCCGCATGAATTTGGCACAATCATCTTTCTTGGTTGCTCTATTTCAACTGCTTTTTCCAGAACTATGTTCGGAGAGTAAGCACGGCTGCTTCCACACCATTTTTGGAAAACAGCTGCACATTCCTGCTAACCACAAGGACTTGGCAGTAAACATTCCCTTTCTGAGTGAGAAATATTAAAGGTTATTTACCAATACTGGGCAGATTTGCATCTGGCAGTTACACATGGCAACCAATCAAATGTGTGCTCTCCCTGTTCTACCTAAAACTAATCACAGATTGGTTGTTATGGTTAACTATCCAGGTGCAAATTTACCCAGCGTTGGGAAGCCAGAGTTTAGAATGACTTGCAGCTGCTAACATTTGCTGACTGTTGAAAGAATAAACAAAAATGGAAAAGGTAAATGTTAGTATGTCTCTCTGCTGATCTTTTAACAGTCTCTCAGCTGTATATAAAAATCCAAAAGCAGAAAACAATCAGCTCCTGCAGGCTGTAGGAAGAAGTAAATATAGAAAAATAAAATAGTGTTGTATAAATATGACCAATCAGCGAGGTGGAAGCTGATTGGTCAGCGAAATGCGTCAGGTGATGTTACATCTAGTATGACATCTGAGCAAAGACATGGGGAGAGAATGCCAGCTTTCTTCCACTCCCCGAAATAATGCTCAAATCCTTGTTACAAAAGAAAGAAGCTTTTTTTTAATTTAATAAGATTGTGAGTGCAAAACTCTATTTTATGCTATGGGCAGTATGCCTATTTTTTACTATGCCACCAGCTTTAAAAATGCTGTACGTTGCAGAAATGATGAAATAACTATACACAATTTAACTACAGTACGACCTGCTTCACATTGGAGATCTATAATTGGGACTACTAAGGACTTGCTTTTCTCCCTTCACATTGGTGTAAATGAATTAAGGATTTAATGGGAAACTACACACTCTTTACAATGATGTGTGTTTAGAAATACTACACTATATTATTTTTCTATGTTTCCTTCCTCCCTACAGCCTGCCCTGCTGATTGTTTTCTGCTTTTGCATTTGCTAACCATTGCAAGTTTTCTGTAGTTGTTTTGTCATGTTTTTATTAGAAAAACAAACAAATCCACTGAATTCTTTGTATATTCATTTTTCTTATGGCTACCTGTTTAATAGTAAATTTTAAAGTATTTAATATCTTGACATTTTTATGGGGGTTAAAATAACTGTGTCCTTAATTAGGCAATATGAACTGTTTTGGAAAATAGCAATTTCTATCGTTTTGCATATTTACAGGAAATTTTCCTTCTTCTTCCTTTTAGTGATGAGATTCTAGATCTAGCTTGAAGAGTTTATGAGTAAAACAGACCACACATATATCAGGCACCTCTGACACATATTGACCAGTGACCCTTTTTGCAAGTGTAAGAGCTTGCTATATTATATAAAAACAGAGGTGGTACTGCGCTCCTGCCTTTTGTGTGATCTGTTGTTTTGGCCTGTAGGTTGACCCTCTGCTATCAGATACTGAGATACCTTTATCAGTTTAAAACACAAGGAATTACCTACAGGGTTGGGTAGAAATATTCATTGCTATTTATACGTTACTTTTTTCCCAACACCGACTCTCTATAAAAAATGCATTTCATGATACTTCTGGATGCAGAACAGGTATATACTTGCTCTATGTTCAATATTTTTGACATTTTCCACTTTGTCTTTATTATTTCTTTTAGTTACAACTGAATCCCAGTGGAAATGACTCATTTGTAAGTTGCTGAAAAGTAATCATCTAATAAATCTATGTTGATAGGAAAATCATTTGTATTTTTGGAAAGCTATTGTAGCAGTAAAAAAGGTACTGATTGAGTAAAGAAAGAAAGAAACAACCTTCAAAAACTGCAAGAGAAATCTTTTTCTTAACTTGCCTTACCAGGATGTTGATTACTAATAATGCAATCAGCTTTTCTTTCTACACATATACAGAGTTTCAAAAAATCGGAATACTGAAATGTTTTAATTATCAAGCCAGATTCTCATTTCCAGTTCATAATTCTATAAACCCTGTTAGAGCAGTGCTGTCCAACTGGCGGCCCGGCAACCCCCCTCTGTGTGGCCCCCCACCTGTCTGGCTGCTTTGATGGCTTACCTTTGAGTAAGCATTAAATGGTATCAGTACTGAGATTAACTGGCCCCCTGCATGGTTCTCACCTCAGATTCAGGCTGTAATCCCTCTGTATTGTTTAAAATGTAATCCCCTGTGTTGGTCACACCTTTTAATGCCTGCATTGTTCACCCCCTGCAGTGTTCACACCTCAGGCTCAGACTGTAATCACTCCCATTGTTCACTTCTTCACACCTCAGACATAGGTACTGTAGGCAGAGTATAGAACATACAGCCAGCATAGGGCAGGTAGAATATGGCACACACAGGAAGGGTAGGGCAGGCAGAGTATGGCACACACAGTCAGGGTAGGGCAGGCAGAGTATGGCACACACAGTCAGGGTAGGGCAGGCAGAGTATGGCACACACAGGCAGGGTAGGGCAGGCAGAGTATGGCACACAGAGGCAGCATAGAGAAGGCAGAGTATGGCACACACAGGCAGGGTAGGACAGGCAGAGTATGGCACACACAGACAGCATAGGACAGGCAGAGTGCTGCCTGTGTGTGCCATACTCTGCTTGCCCTATGCTACTTGTGGGAGGTGAACCTGGCAGGGGTTTGTTGTGGGAGTTTGTTAGCAGTTGGAAATAGCCATTAAATGGTCCCTAAGGTGTGTAATTATGTACTGGGGGTTGCTGTGCTATCCACAGGGGAGGAGGAGGCATATGGAATTTAAGGGTGTGTCTTAATATGACATAATTCTTTCACATATGAATGATGGTTGATATCCCCACAGTAAGGACCAAGCATTTGGGATTTTGCTGTGCTACCACCATTGTGATAAAATAGGTGTGGTTTGAAGTGGGTGTGGTTTCAAAAGGGGAGTGGTCAAAACTGGCTTCCATTAGCGTCCCTCCACCATGTATGCTAGAGAAATTCCGTCCCTCGGCAACGTAGAAGTTGGACAGCACTGTGTTAGAGAATTTGAAATTTATAATAGTGGGAAACTGAAATAAAGCACACAATATTTTTATAAGGTCACAGTATGTTGTGCAAAATCAAATATACTATAAAAAAGTATATTATGACTTTATGTCACTGTGTAAAATTCTTTCCCAAAAAGAGGTGTTAGCTTGAAAAAAGCTGAGTGGAGTTTTGAGTAACACTGATTTTTACAAAGCAGTTTACATCAGTTTTCCACTTAGCCATTCATTGCAGTCTGAACTGTCCAATTGACCTCAGTAGATTATATCAGATCTAGAGGGGTTGCAATATAATGGCATCATTTTAGGTTATTCTGACAAAAGTAGTGGGAAAAGCTTTTTGAAGGGGTAATAAGGGATAGGGTACTTGAATACATTGCAGTTCACAATACTATTAGTTTGTGCCAGCATGTTTTTATGCGTAACAGATCTTGCCAGACTAATTTAGTTGCCTTTTATGAGGAGGTGAGCAGGAACCTCGATGCTGGAATGGCAGAGTTGACTTGGACTTTGCTAAAGCGTTTGATACAGTACCTCACAGAAAGTTAATGATCAAATTGAGGAATATTGGCCTAGAACATAATATTTGTAATTGGATAGAGAACTGGCTGAAGGATAGATTACAAAGAGTGGTGGTAAATGGAACATTTTCTAATAGGACCAGTGTGCTTAGTGGAGTACCGCAGGGGTCAGTCCTTGGTCCTGTACTTTTTAACTTGTTTATTAATGACCTGGAGGTGGGCATAGACAGTACTGTTTCTATTTTTGCTGACAACACTAAATTGTGCAAAACTGTAAGTTCCATGCAGGACGCTGCCACTTTGCAGAATGATTTGACAAAATTGGAAAACTGGGCAGCAAACTGGAAAATGAGGTTCAATGTTGACAAGTGCAAAGTTATGCACTTTGGTAGAAATAATATAAACACAAACTATCTCCTGAATGATAGTTTGTTGGGGGTATCCTTAATGGAGAAGGATCTAGGGGTTTTTGTAGATAAGAAGTTGTCTAATTCCAGGCAGTGTCATTCTGTGGCTACTAAAGCAAATAAAGTGCTGTCTTGTATAAAAAAAGGCATTGACTCAAGGGATGAAAACATAATTTTGCCTCTTTATAGGTCCCTGGTAAGGCCTCACCTTGAGTATGCGGTGCAGTTTTGGGCTCCAGTCCTTAAGAAGGATATTAATGAGCTGGAGAGAGTGCAGAGACTGCAACTAAACTGGTTAAGGGGATGGAAGATTTAAGCTATGAGATGAGACTGTCGAGGTTGGGGTTGTTTTCTCTGGAAAAGAGGCCCTTGCGAGGGGACATGATTACTCTGTACAAGTACATTAGAGAGGATTATAGGCAGATAAGGAGTGTTCTTTTTTCCCATAAAAACGATCAACGCACCAGAGGTCACCCCTTTAGATTAGAGTAACGGAGCTTCCATTTGAAGCAGCGTAGGTGGTTTTTCACAGTGAGGGCAGTGAGGTTGTGGAATGCCCTTCCTAGAGATGTGGTAAAGGCAGATTCTATTAATGCCTTTAAGAGGGGCCTGGATAAGTTTTTGAACAAGCTATGGATAAGGCCTGGATAAGTTTTTGAACCAAGGCTATTGTGATACTAATATCTACAGTTAGTGTTAGTGGTTGTATATATAGTTTATGTATGTGAGTGTATAGATTGGTAAGTATAGGTTGTGCATGCTGGGTTTACTTGGATGGGTTGAACTTGATGGACTCTGGTCTTTTTTCATCCCTATGTAACTATGTAAAATTACTTTATAAATACACCAATTTACATTTTGTCCTGTATTATTTAAGTGATTGTAATGCATGGATTTAATTTAAGGTTAAGAACTATATTTGAGCATTATTAATATGCAATATATTTTACTTTAACACACATCTTTATATAAATATTATATAACACATATCTTTTTATAAATATTATATAGCACATCTTTATATAAATATTATATAGCACACATCTTTATATAAATATTATATATTCTTGATTTTACGGTACAGGTGCATGTTATTTGTATATTTTATTGAATGTATTATATGTTATTGAATTGATTATCATTTAGGATTTCAGTCACATAAACAGCATCAGTAGCTACAGATCCATATATGATGCACTAGAAATGCAGTTACATTTGTTCTTTTCTTATTAGCAAGTAATGTGGCTTAAAATCATGTATTTACTTGTTCATAATAACTGCATCTGACACACCTTCATTTTTCAGTTTCATGTTTTCATAAAGTGAATTATTAAAATGAATGATGGAGGCTTAAAATAATGCTAAGGTATGTAATTACAGGGAGGCTAAACTGCAATTGCAAAAGAATTAATAGTCCATTTCTGATTTTGCATTCATAGCTTCACACACAGCTGACTTACCTTTAACAATAAATAGTAAAATGGCCTGAAAGTAGTTTCTCTTCAATCAAAACTTAAAAAAATCGGCATTGGTTGGACATTACAGACTATTGGGGTCACTAAGGACCTAGTGTGGAAAGTGTAAAAAAAAGGATACTATTTTATGATTGTTGCAGGCCTCTGTGCTCAGAGACTTGTGGCTTCCTCAAAGAATACATTACCTACCTAAGTAGTGTTGCATTTATATAGGGTGGGAGTGGAAGGAACATAGGCATTTGCCCATCTGCCCCCTAAACATCCCCTAACTTGCGTCATGGCAAGTTAGACTGCAACAGGACCTTACGGGAGGACAGGGCTGGTCTTCACCCTCTGCGCACACACTCTGGTGCAACTGGTGCTTGTTTGGTTTTTTTTACAAGGTGCACACCATAGCCAGACTGGGGGAAGAAAGCTTACTGTGGCATATAGGGCTCTAAAATTTCTCCTCTGGTCAGTTGCATTCAGCTACATCATGTACAATTGCAGTGGATTCAACTT
This sequence comes from Xenopus tropicalis, assembly GCF_000004195.4. Lineage (NCBI taxonomy): Eukaryota > Metazoa > Chordata > Amphibia > Anura > Pipidae > Xenopus > Xenopus tropicalis. The sequence goes on from NC_030679.2 coordinate 62,817,284, forward strand.
CTCAGCTGCAATGACAGTGGAATTCTGGAAAATGTTCAGAAAAAAAAACATGGAGATCTGCATCTAAAAACTGCACTTTTTTAGATAAATAAGGCTTATATTTGCCTTGAGAAGGTACTGGTTTTAAAAGTTTGATATATTGTGTTACATATTTCAGATGTAAAATGTCTTATCTTTTTGTATCCCAACTATTTTTGTTTTCAATTGACAGTCCCAAATCTTTTGAATGAAAAGTAGTTTTGCCTTCTGGAAAAAGTGTGGAGTTGGGGCTGGCTTACTGTCACGGTTTTCCTTGGCACACTGCTTCCAGGAGAAATGATGTTCGTTAAAACATTTCTAAGGATCTTTAAATCATCTTAGGTGGACTTTGGCCCAATTGTAGCTGCTGAATATGGTGTTTTTTCATTGTATGGTAACTTAGAATGCAAGGCAAGTTTATTCACACTGGGTATAGGGTGCTGAGCTTTGTATTTCAGCAGCAGCTAGAGGGCACCTAGTATACATAAATATTGCTTACATTTATTAAATATCAGTGGGGTTTTATAAAGGTTGTAGAGAAAATGCTTCGTTCATACTTAATAATATATTGTAATTATCCAAAAGGTGCTGTACTGATACTTTTATCTCCATTGCTCATAAAATCCTCAAATTTTCATCACCATTGGTGTGTTAACCCTGCTACCTCTGTGCTACCTCAAATGTGCTACAAAAATGTCATTTTTGATCATTTGTACTGAAGAAAAGACAGAGAAGAAGGTCTTCTTTTTAAGGATAGAGAGGATAGAGAAAAATCGATCCAACTGAAGATTTAATTTAGGGACTACTCAGCTGCAGGGTCTTGAACTTGCTTAAGTAGTCCACTTGAAACTTGTTCTTTGTCCACCAGCATAACATAGCAATGCTTTTTGTACCCCATTAATAATTGTTAAAAAAGTTGGCACTGTTCTGTTGTCCATTTCCATTCCCTCTTTATGTAAAGAAGAGAACCCTCATCCATTGCAAAGATCTTGCATTGCAGTAAAGCTTTCTGACCCTGACTGCTGTAATCCATGGTTGGAAAAACCTTGTTGTTTATTTTCCAGGCTAGGCACTTGAGAAATCTAATTGCTGATTGGTTGCCCTGGACAACATCACCGGTAATACTTCACTCCACTTTTTACACAGCATGATAAATATACCTGTAAGTGTGCAAAAGTTAGTGGCAGGCTTACAAGGGGTCTTAATAGATTAATGAACTGCACATAGGGACAATGAGGTGGGGGGAGAAAGGGAGCAGATGGCAATAATACAGAAGTACATAGAGAAAACCAAACAAGGCCAGCATAAAGAGCCTCCAGTGGCTCAGTTGGGTAATGCACCAACAGTCTAGGATTTAAATCCAGACAGATCCTGACAGTAATAGGGATGCACCTAATCCAGGATTTGATTTGGGATTCACCCTTTTTAAGCAGGATTTGGCAGAATCCATGGTCCTGGCTTAACCGAATCTTAATGCTTAAAATCGTGACTTTTTGTCACATAAACACAGAAATGTTGCACAGGGTTTTTTTTTTTAAACCCTTCAGTAGCTTGATTTGCATATGCAAAGTATGATTTGGTTTGGTATTCCTCAAAATCTTTCACAAATCCAATTCGGTGCATCCCTAGACAGTAACATGCTGCTTGTAAGATAAAAACATCTTATGATCAATGCAATCACAAGTCTTTCTGTGATTCACAAGATGGAAATAAACCAATCTTGTTTAAAATCTTTAGGTTTTTTAAAATATAAATAAATGCAACAATCCTCCTGTGTCAGACTTGCACAATGGTCAACTTTTATTATACTTATGCATAGGGTTTAAGGACATTTGCAGTCTGCAAGGAAATGTAATTTTTAGCAATTTTCCAAAACACATTAACTAAATATGTTCAGTTTTTTTAAGTTCTTTGTTCATGTAATTGCTTTTAAAGGAAGTATTTGTCTTTTTGTTTGTATTCTGTGCAGCACTAGTTTTGACTCAATGTAGAAACAATGTAGAAAAAGACAGCTGATTTGAAGATCTGGATCTGGAGTCACAACCAGAGAACAACATGGGATATACAATACCTCAATTACAATTACATTTACAAATAACTTTGAATAAGTGTAATTAATGTAAAGAGAACAGCTGGTTAATCAAGTTTAAGTATCTCCCAGAGTTACTGGCCCAGATTAGGCAAAATTTGCCCTGCCCTGTCCTAATTAAAAGGCGGGTCTATCTGTCATCTCAAGTGAGCAGTTTGGAGATGTAAAGGAAACAACAGTTTGCTTACATACTTTAAAATTGCAATTTAACCTATTTGCAAACAGTTTTTCAATTTAGACCAAGACTTCCCAACCATAATGTTGCAAAGTTAGTTCAACAGCCTGATCTAATTTTTTGCTATGGCAGTATTTGCCTATATATACAGTGGTGTGAAAAACTATTTGCCCCCTTCCTGATTTCTTATTCTTTTGCATGTTTGTCACACTTAAATGTTTCTGCTCATCAAAAACCGTTAACTATTAGTCAAAGATAACATAATTGAACACAAAATGCAGTTTTTAAATGAAGGTTCACGTTATTAAGGGAGAAAAAAAACTCCAAATCTACATGGCCCTGTGTGAAAAAGTGATTGCCCCCCTTGTTAAAAAATAACTTAACTGTGGTTTATCAATTTCAATTTCAATATCAATTTCTGTAGTCACCCCCAGGCCTGATTACTGCCACACCTGTTTCAGGAATCAAGAAATCACTTAAATAGGAGCTACCTGACACAGAGAAGTAGACCAAAAGCACCTCAAAAGCTAGACATCATGCCAAGATCCAAAGAAATTCAGGAACAAATGAGAACAAAAGTAATTGAGATCTATCAGTCTGGTAAAGGTTATAAAGCCATTTCTAAAGCTTTGGGACTCCAGCGAACCACAGTGAGAGCCATTATCCACAAATGGCAAAAACATGGAACAGTGGCGAACCTTCCCAGGAGTGGCCGGCCGACCAAAATTACCCCAAGAGCGCAGAGACAACTCATCCGAGAGGCCACAAAAGACCCCAGGACAACATGTAAAGAACTGCAGGCCTCACTCGCCTCAATTAAGGTCAGTGTTCACGACTCCACCATAAGAAAGAGACTGGGCAAAAACGGCCTACATGGCAGATTTCCAAGGCGCAAACCACTTTTAAGCAAAAAGAACATTATGGCTCGTCTCAATTTTGCTAAAAAACATCGCAATGATTGCCAAGACTTTTGGGAAAATACCTTGTGGATCGACGAGACAAAAGTTGAACTTTTTGGAAGGTGCGTGTCCCGTTACATCTGGCGTAAAAGTAACACAGCATTTCAGAAAAAGAACATCATACCAACAGTAAAATATGGTGGTGGTAGTGTGATGGTCTGGGGTTGTTTTTGCTGCTTCAGGACCTGGAAGGCTTGCTGTGATAGATGGAACCATGAATTCTACTGTCTACCAAAAAATCCTGAAGGAGAATGTCCAGCCATCTGTTCGTCAACTCAAGCTGAAGCGATCTTGGGTGCTGCAGCAGGACAATGACCCAAAACACACCAGCAAATCCACCTCTGAATGGCTGAAGAAAAACAAAATGAAGACTTTGGAGTGGCCTAGTCAAAGTCCTGACCTGAATCCTATTGAGATGTCGTGGCATGACCTTAAAAAGGCGGTTCATGCTAGAAAACCCTCAAATAAAGCTGAATTACAACAATTCTGCAAAGATGAGTGGGCCAAAATTCCTCCAGAGCGCTGTAAAGGACTCGTTGCAAGTTATCGCAAACGCTTGATTGCAGTTATTGCTGCTAAGGGTGGCCCAACCAGTTATTAGGTTCAGGGGGCAATTACTTTTTCACACAGGGCCATGTAGGTTTGGATTTTTTTTCTCCCTAAATAATAAAAACCCTCATTTAAAAACTGCATTTTGTGTTTACTTGTGTTATCTTTGACTAATAGTTAAATGTGTTTGATGATCAGAAACATTTTGTGTGACAAACATGCAAAAGAATAAGAAATCAGGAAGGGGGCAAATAGTTTTTCACACCACTGTATATATAAAGCTATCTGTATTTACTATAGTGTCATTTAAATGGCCTGGGGTGGCAAAATGTCTCTGAAACATTTAAATACACATACAAACATCTAAAAGTTTGATACATAGGTATTTTATTAATCAGTTATTTATTACTATTAACTAAAAATTCCATAATTTCATATTTCTACCTCCTGTAGACTTTTTAATGCAATATTTTCCATGAATGCTGAAAAACTCACTACAATTTTTCAATAAGCCAACACCAAAATCTGAAGCAAAATGAGAAAAGTTTTTTACTAATAAATTATAGAACAAATTTTCAGAAAAAAAAACAAAATAGTGAAAATGTAAACATTTTACATTTCATTGCATTAATACATTTCAATATGAAAAATATTCCTATATTACTGCAGAAAGAAAGAATGCCAAAACAATGTATTTCTCTTTTTTCCTTTTTTTTAAATCTAGTTAGTATTTAACATTTCACAGGTGAAAAAGTTCTGTGCTGCGCCTCACACTGATAAAGCTTTATTAGCTGTAATGGCAATAATTTTTGTTTGTGATCCTTAATGAAAATGTTTTGTTAGATTTATTCCAATATATTAGTAGGTTTACTTTTATTTCCTTAATGTATAATACTAGATATAGTTACATATGTATCAATCGTTCCTTCAAAAGAAGATTCATACATCTACCAAACTTAGTTTTAATATATAATTACACATTGAGATTGGTGATGGTATTCCTATTATGATATTCATTGCTACTGTGTCAATATGTTAAAAAAGTTTTTCATTAAAAAGGTTTTCGCATCCAGGCTGTTCTTTGTTCTGCTTCACTGGACAAAGTTGTTTCATGTTGTTTATGAGATGCCTGTTTTCTTTTATAAGAAAAGTGTTGCAAATTACATGAACACCAGGAAACCAACTTCTCCCACCTTGACAATAACATAAAACAGAAAGTAATTACTATTTGCGTGTCTGCAATTAAAACAAATGAAAAGATGAGATGATTTGGAATTGATGCAACTGAACCAAGAGGGAAATGTATTGTAGAGTATAGATATACATATGAAAATGGCTTGTAGCCAGCAAAATTAAACCTCTCAGACTTTTATAAGTCCAAGAGATGATTTCAAATGCCTCCATAATGAGCATTAAATGTTTTAGCATGCTTAGTATAGCTGAGGAACGTTAGTCCTCTCTCTAGAAGAAAGATAAGAATTGCAGCTTTAAAATATATTATACATTTTAAAAAATAATGTCATTTTCCAAACCCTGGGGTGCAAGTGCACGAAGGGGCACAAGAGTGCATCCCTTAGTGCTAATGTAACAAATTCTCCCACCCCAGGGAAAACTGCTATATCAAAAATAAGGCACTCATGCGGACACCTGTAATGTTTATTCTATCTGACTTTTTATTTGTTACTTATTTTTTCTTTATATTTGAAAATCAATAAAAATCATAATAAAATAAATAAGGCACTCGGTGTAGACCTCCCCATAATGTAAGAAGAATTCAGAAACAATTCTGTGTTTGAAATAATAAGATAAATTAGGAAATATATTTAGAGAAGAGTCATCTGCTCAGAACATAGAGTACCTGTATTATAAGCTTTGAGGGGAGTCTAATTGAAGGGCCAAATTATTTTACTCAGTGGCTTTCCAGATAATAGACCACATACCTGTATTCTTTATATAAATTGTACGTTATTCATTCCTATAAGTTGTAAATTATTTGGCACAGCTTGCTTGACTTTCTCTGCTCGCCATCTTGTTACTACTAAAGTGGTTATGGTTGTCCCTGGAAAATGAGATTTGGTTTCCTCTTAAATTCTTGTAAGACAGTTGTCTTGGCAACATGCTCTGATTCACATAATAATTGATTTTGAAATGGTTCTTTTCTTATCAGATGTCCTCCTGTAGTCATCTTATTTCCCCTGTTGTCTTCTAATTTTATACTACAGCAAGATCCTGCTCTCTCATAGGTTTTCTAGCCACACAGGCTAAGCATTACTTCCATCTCCATCACTCTGTCACTGTCATTTCCTTGCTGTGGTGTAGAAAACCCTTGCTTCAGTCACTTTCACCCATTAGGGATAGTTTACTAATAGAACTACTAAACTGCAATTGTGCATTTTCCATAGCGACCAATCAGCAATAAGTGTGGATCATTCTACTACCAGTTCAAAAGCAAGAAGCTGATTGGTTGCTATGAGCAACTGCACAGGTACAATTAAGCACCAATATTCTCCATTTGGTCTTAAAGGGATTGTTCACCTTCTGCAATACTTTAGTTATTTTTTATTATTTATCAGTAACCTGACCACTGACACCCCACATTTGGATAGTTCTTTCCTACTTGTTTCAATTATTCATATGTGCAGCTAGCTGTACTGGTTTGATATACAGTGGACGTTCTGAATTGTTTCTATGTGTTGCTTCCCAAGAGTATGTTTGATCAATGACTAAATTTAGAGCGTGCTTTCAACTGCATAGATTTATACTAAACTGTACTGTAAAGATGCAGTTATCTGACAAGAATGTACTCTCTTAGTTGATTGCATAGAATATTGTTTTGGAAATCCAATTCAAAACACTTTTGTGTTACGATCAATGTTTGCTAAATGCCTATCTACTTGGTTTTATTTCTTTATTACTTCAAACCCAAGCACAATTATTTTTGCACAGTAAACCAAAATTTTGTTTATTACAATTAAAAATAAATATATTCTCGTTTATTAGACAGTTTACTAATGCTTGCTATTTTTTAACCGAGCAGCAACAATGGTTCCCACTTGATAAAACCTTCCTGACAATGAGGAATGTGGTAAAATTTGAACTGCTTTAAATAGCAGTAAATCATCCTAAATCGTTTGGTTGTAGATAGGACAGACAGAATGAGAGTATCCCATACACTCAGCAGACTTGTTCGAAGTGATCAGTACATAGATGTTGATGGGAAGAATAAGTGGTATTTCTTGCAAACCCTTGCAAATATTCTATTTATATGTATGTACTCTATACTGGAATTTTAGATCTGAGCTGTCCTATTTGCATTTATCTATCAGATTATTTATATGAGTTTCAGTTTATACCCTTTTTATCTGTTTGTATGGCTGGATTGTTTTTCTTCATAATAAATTACCTTTTTGGCATGACCTGATGAGTGTGGTAGTATGTCATTTATGCTTGATACTTTACCTGCACTCAGGCAAGTTGTGCTCTTATATTTATATATCTGAATTATAAAAAAACATCAACATTATTTGCTATATTTACCTTAATATTATCTTTTAGTGTCTGAAGGTAGCATAATAAGCTATTAAAAGAGTTATTTGGTTTACTTCTAAAACATAAAATACCAGCTGCTTGCTAGAGACAGTGATCCCAGCAATGATAAATAAGGATATTATGAGTATGGCAACATGGAAAAGCCTTCTATACATGCACAACCTGTTACTGCCAACAATAAGCTTTTTATATGGAAATGATCTCTTTACAAATGGAAATAAGTTTCTGTTAACATAGTAACTTACCTAGGAAAGAAACATTACAGATGTTTATGTTACTGTACATTTGGATTGTTGTTTATTCACAGATGATATGTACTTTTATATAACTGCAAACAGTACTTGGTTTAATCTTCCAGTTGCATTGCATTTTTGGCAGAAGATGAAACTGCATAGAGTTTTGCTCTGGTATGTTTAAGGATATATAGTTATCAACTTCTGAAGATAATTTCCAGGGGCACGGTATCTTGGTGCCCTTGTGCTATCTGAGGACTGGGGCTTGTTGGAGACATGAGCTTTCCTTAGCATTATTGCTCTGCTGACATTTTCCAGACTATTCTACCAGCATTATCCTATTAACAAGTGCTAGAGTATGCTGTCTGCTGTAGAATAAAAGTGGCCATACACGGGCTGATTAAAACTGCCAAAAATCATCCAGATATTGATAGGGTAAGTGTAAAATCCTATCAAGGTGAAGAGCGCATTGGTGCATTTATGATCCTTTTCCTGATGGCAAGTATCCCATCAATGTGATCTGATTGTTTGGTCATTGATTGGTTCAATCTGATGTCACCCTCCTCAAGGTAGGTATATCAGGGGAAGATTAATAATTGGACACCCTTACACCTAAATGCTAATGATATTTCTGGAACTTTAAATTATGATAATCACACACACATGGGAATTCTGGTGAAAAAAACATAGTAATCCTATTCCCAGATACTGTATTACTTTAAATCAGAAAGCAAAAGAAGAATTAGCCTACAACAATCATTTTAATGCCCCATTTATGGCAATAGCAGATGCCAAAGCAAATACTGCAAATAAATATTATTCCCTACTAAGTAAGTCTGCCACCAGAGCACATGTTTCCTTTAGGTGCATGGAAGAACGTCTTACCTTTGTTAATCTGCTTGTGCTGATGTTGACAGTATCTAAAATAGATACATATTGTATCCACAGAGCACTTTAATCTTCAGTGTCAAAATTTGCCTAATTAGCTGATTGAAACAAATATTTTGTTGTACCATATCAGCTGCATTAGAAGGTTCCTGCTGTGGCTTACAGAGAACATATGCAGCATCTACAGATTTGTGTTCTTAAATGCTATTTTTAAGGGAATTGCTGAGTAGTCAGGTAAAGTCTTTCCCTATAAAATGTAGCTTCTTAATTAAATGTATCATAATTTGTGCTAAAATGAATTTAAAAGCAATAATAACATGACAATAACAAATGTGTATATATATATATATATATATATATATATATATATATATATATATATACTGTATGTATATATATATATATATATATCTAGTATAAATAAATTTAAAGCAACTTGTTTGGTAATCATTGAAGACGTTTCACTACTCATCCGAGCAGCTTCTTCAGTTCAACTGACTGGTATGGGAAGTCCTCAGCATATATACTCTTCCACTAATCCAATCACAATGGCACTATGTAACTCTTCAGAAAGGTGACATCTGAAACTCACAGGTGTAAATGCTGTGGAGCTACTTTGAAAGGATTACCAAAGTATCATGCAACTCTTCAAACAGGTGTGTCACGATCCCTCGCCGCTCCTTACCTGGCCCAAGCATGCGGCGGCGTCCTCCCTCCCGGCGCGGCGAATCCAAGATGGCGGCGCCCAGGACTCCACGTGGGCGCAGGGACGCCGGCGCGATGACGTCACGCGCTATGGCGCCAAATTCAAAAATAAAAGGACGCCAGAGACCCAGGTTCAATGCCCGAGTATAGCTCAATATTCCTATTGTGTTCCTGGGTCTCTTATTGTCTCTCCTGCTTTCCTATTGCCGAACCATTGCCTGTTCCTGACCTTGAACCTTGCTGCCTGCCTCAAGTGACCTTGCCTGAACCTGACCTCTCTGTACTTCGCTCGGACTCGCTGGAAGCGGCCTTCCTCCTTGATCCTGACTACACCCTCCCTGTGGGTGCCGAAGGCCCCCGCTGACAAGGTGTTACTTGTTAGAGTTGCATGAATGGATGTGTGAAGAGTTCTGAAACTGCCGGGGTACAGATGTTAGAACAGCATTGTATGTAGCAGACAGATGGTGTCGAAGTCCCCCGCCTCTGTTAAGGGATGGTTTCTCCACTTTGACATGAATGGCCTCTTTTACACCTCTTTCAAACCAGTGGTCTTCTTTGTCCAAAATTTGGACGTTGCTGTTTTCAAAGGAGTGTCCCTTATCTTTTAGGTGTAGAAATACAGCAGAGTCCTGGCCTGTAGTGTTCGCCCTCCTATGCTGAGCCATTCGCTTGGAGAGCAGTTGCTTTGTCTCACCAATGTAAAGGTCTGTGCACTCCTCGCTACACTGGACTGCGTATACAACATTGCTTTGTTTTTCCTTTGGTGTTGGATCCTTTGGGTGTACAAGTTTTTGTCTCAGTGTGTTGCTAGGTTTCAAAAACACAGGGATGTGGTGTTTGTTGAAAATTCTCCTGAGTTTCTCCGACACTCCTGCTACATATGGGATGACTATATTGCGCCTTCTCTCTGCCTCAGGACGGTTATTCCTTTTGGTGTTCCTGTTGGGCTTAGTTGCTCTTGTTTTGACAAAGGCCCAGTCTGGGTAGCCACAAGCTTTCAGTGCTCCTCTGAGATGTTTACATTCCTTGTCCTTGGACTCTGTATCAGTTGTCACACTTTCCGCCCTGTGGTGTAGAGTTCTAATGACACCCAGTTTGTGTTCCAGCGGATGGTGGGAATCAAACAACAGATATTGATCCGTGTGAGTGGCTTTCCTGTATACTTCTGTTTTCAAGATACCCCCCTCTTGAATGGATATCAAACAGTCCAAAAAAGCAAGTTTGTTCTCATGGACATCCTCCCTTGTGAACTTGATATTGTTGTCCACTGAGTTAATGTGTTCTGAAAATATATATATATATATATATATCCAAAAAAGACCAGCAACACCGAGTTATATTCCAAAAACAATCAATTGTGTATTAAAAACGCATGAACAGCATGGCGGTGTTGCTGGTCTTTTTTGGATATTTAAATCATTTACCTTGCACCCGAGCTAAGAGCTGAAGCAGAGTACCACCCTGGGTTCGCTATATATATATATATATATATTGCCAGGGGTTAGGTAGCTGGGACCAGCTTTCTGGGGGTAAAGCAGCCCTTGGCACAATTACAACACGTGAGAGTGCAGTCTCTTTTAGGCAGTTTATTTTCACTTGCACAAAAAATGACAAAATAGTTCAAAATAAAATCCTTGCCACTTAATGGGCTCTAACTAACACAGGTCACTTGTCCTAACTAACCAGGAGCAGGCCTTCTGCCTGTCTCACACCCAGAGAAAAGAAAAACAAAGTTCAAACCATGTAATGCTTTCAAAAACTCTCAGTCAGCTCACACAGGCGGCTTCCCTGTGTCTTTCCCCAACACTGCAGCCCTCTACTTTGGCCCAGGCTGCCTTTTAATTAGCCAGCTGAGATGCCTAAGGTAGACCGACAACACTCGGGCTGGACTAGCAGTCCCGGGACCATTCTTTTAGGAACCTGGGACATATATATAAGCTCCGTCCTGGACTTTCCCAGGTATCCTGACAGTGACATATATATGTTTAGAGTTTGTATTCATATTTTTTAGAATTACAATTCTTTGATTTTTTTCATAAAAAAATTAGGGTCCAATGTGAGGAATCTGAAGTACTCTGCAACCCTACAGTCAGCAAGCTGGTGTAGGCAGACTAGAATTCCATCAGTGCCACTATAGTATGACACAAACTTTATATACCCCACTAAAGCCAATGTGTTCTGCTTGATTGTAGGCCTATGTTCCCCAATCCTTAGAGATCTGTTGTGTGATATTGACCTGTTTAATAACCTTGTATCCTGCACTCTGTTTGCCCTGTGCCTAGACTTGTTCTCATCTTAAACCCTGCCTTCATAGTTTGTCTTTATTTATTTGACACTTAATAAAGGGCATTGCCCAAAACTTGTCATGTACCAACTACGCTCATTAAATTTCAGTTGCAGTGATACTGCTGGAGTTCCTCTTCCTTACTTTTTCATTCCACTACTTTGAATTTATTGCCATTTTACCAGCACCAACAGTGCCTGTCTTGCCTGCTATCTGTGCCAACCATGTCTTTCTTAAATATTACCACCTTGTCTGTCCTATAATACATTGTAAAGTTTCACCTGTCTGTTTGCCAGTACCTGCTTCCTTATTGAACCTATTTTTATCGAGCTCAGGAGAAACCTTGACCAATTATTAATCTGCCCCAAGTATATCAATGTAAAAAACATAACTTACTCACCACTATTTATGCATATACTGTACATGTTTGATCACATTGCTGGCAGACAGATGCTAACAGGACATTTAAAATTCACTTTTTTTGCACTGATTTATGGTCCTATTTGTCAGATTACGTAGCATCTGGTTAAATGTCCCTTTTATCAAAATATCCCATTAATATTTCTCACACAAGAACTTGCTTATATATGTTAAATGTTTACCAGCATCTTTAAAGCCTCTTGAAAGGATTTTAGCATGGTGGGAACACTTAGCTTTCATTGTAGTTTTAAAGAAATTGTTTGGGATCCCATTATCCATAATTGTAAGGAAACTGACAATGACATTTTCATAGAGTTGTGTTTAAATCCATTTTAATTGTGGCCTGTGGCTTTCAGGTCAGTGGTAAAACAACTTTAGTTTTAGGCACATTGCTAAACTTCCCATTCAACACTCATAACTAAAGAGTAAACCTTACAGCAAGTAACCCAATCATTTTTATTACATTTTTTTGCTGGGCTAAATGAAGCACAGACTTTGTCATCCTCCTATATGATACTGTTAGTACAAACAGCTGGATAAAAGAACATTGCAGACAGCTAAAAATGATGTCAATTCTTTCATGTGCACATTTATTGTTAAGCCATTGCTTTGTGTGAATGTATGCAAGTGCATTGAAAAAACACTATAAGCACTTCTGAATGAGAGAACCTTTGTACTGGGCCAATACTAGATAGCTATATCTGCTTATATCAAATACCCTTCCTTGTCTGTCTATCTGTCAGTCTGTCTGTCTAATTATCTATATTAAAGGAGAAGGAAAGTTACAATCACTGGGGCCAAATGTTAGGCACCCCCCCCCCCACCCCATGGTAATTTCTTACCTGAAACCCGTGGCCGGTCCTCCTGTTAGGAGAAAACAGCACCAGTGGGGGTGTATGCGAGAATTTCTCTTCTTCTTAACTCTTACAAAAAGCTGGCCTTTTCACTCAACTGCTCATGCGTTGGCCCCAGGATCACTGCAAAAGGAGTAGGAAGGACAAGGATCGGTTGCCTGCATTTACCACGGGCATTTACCGGAGCCTGTGTGTTTCAGGTAAGGGATTACAATCACTGGGGGGTGCCTAACATTTTGGCACCCCACTGGTGATTTAGGCTTTCCTTTAATATTATCTGAAAATACTAGCAGTTTCTGTATTTTCTTTCTTATGTCTTCCCTTACTACTCATACCATTGAAACAATGTATCAAGAAGTTGAAAGAAGTCACTTTTAAAACCTAAAAACTTTAAAAAGATCATTATTTCAGATATACTTTTAGAACATTATAAGGTTAAAAATAAAAAGTTGTACAGCATTACATTTTTTTTCATCTTGTTTTTTCCATTATTTGTGTAGACATCACCTTTAATATTAGAAAAAGTAGCAAATTTCCAGTTAAAGCCATTTACTTCATTTCAACTTCTTGAAATGTAGATATAATGTACAGTATACATAGCAAGTGATTTCCCTAAATGTGCAAAAGGGCTGCGCAGAAGGTGTATAATGGTAAAAAACGAAAGAGAATCCCCTCAGAGGGGTTCCAAGATAAGAGATGGATAATGGATAATCAAGGTGAGATTCAGAAGATAGAAAACCAGAAAAGATTGGACTGGAATTGTTCAAGGGACCTAGCCCCTCTTTGTGCTGGGGAGGATTTTATTTTATTTAATTAATTAATTTATTTTTTATTATAGAGGCACCCAAGGGCCACCCCCTAAGGCTGCCTAGGCATAGGCCCATCGGTGTCTATATATAAACACGCCCCTGTCAATAAGCAAGTAGTAAATTCTTAAATATATGGTATAATCTCACCTTCTAGATTCATACAGTAACTTGACATTTTTATTTCCTTAGTCATTGCTCATTACATTTACAGATACTTTAAATATAATAATGTCAACATAATCTTTAATTGAAACTAATTCCAAATTTATTGTATTAAACGTATTGGGTTTTTACATTGCCAAGTATTTTTTTCCCCCTTTACTGCTCGTTATGCCTGTGCTCAAGGACATAATCAGATCCAGTTCAGCATTTTATGTTGATTTGATGTGTCATTGTAAATAAGTATGCAAGTTGTAATGGGTCTGCAATTCTATACTCCATAAATTACATTTTATTGGAAATGAACAGGAACAGGTGCATAATTATATTCATAAGATATTATTAAAAGATACAGTGTTTTGTTAATAATAACACGTCTCTGTCCTTTGTTGTTTGCCATTGTCCTTCAGAAATATAGTAAGCTCTCTACATCAGTGCATTTTATACCAGGGTAGGGAATATTCTGCAAAATTGTTGATGTGTCTAAAACTGTCTTCCCTCAGTATATTTTTTATATTTTTTATTTGAGCCTGAACTGCTTTAATGTTCTGCACCATTGACACAGGTAATATATTTTTGTGGTAAAAAAAAAATCTTTGTACTTGATTTAAAGTTTGTCAACTCTCTCTAAGGAGTAATCCTTAGTCATTTTGATTCTTTAATATAAGTTTTGTGACCTCCATTTAGGGTAGTTATTTAGCCTCTAAAAATAGTTTTATATGGCCATAAATTTGAGTTTATTAGTAAACAGATGTTAAATTTATCTTTGCTATTCATATGAAGGATGGGAACGCAAAGCAATTATCTTGACCAATAAAATCATTAAGAGAAATCATACTGGATGAAAACCAGTAACTAACGTCAATATATCTGGTTAATAACTTTTTTACGTAGACAAAACTGCAGCTTATAGGGTTTCTTTATTTACTTAGCCTATGACAGAATAGAATAGAATTTTATACTTCTATAATCTACCTATTAGATATCCCACACAGGAAAAAAAAATGCAATCAGTACAACAAAATACAACACATCGATTAAGATCGATTACCACAAATTCTTTACTAAATCTGTCCCTAATGTTCATATTTATAAAGACATAGTAAAATGTTTTACACAAAAACATTGAAATGGTGTAAAAAGAAGTGTAAAAGCTGTGCATTGCTCCTTTCTCCTAAGCCTAAGTCAGTCGCTGAGGAAAAATTATTGAAAAAAAATGGTGTGAAAGTAGTGTTGTGTGGTGTATTCTAACTCTTTTACACGGCTTGATAAATGTGCCCTTGTGAATGGCTGAAGTAATATTAACAATATTTTAAAAATAATAATACTATGCCTTTGCAGGACGAAAATGTCCAGGCCAGAGTCACCAAGGGCACCAAGAAGTAAGGTTGCTGCATGTTTGATAGGGCAACTCCCATTTAGAAGTTGTACTAGAAAAAAAAAAATCAGGCATTTTTGTCTGAACTACCAGAATTTAAGCCCTTGAGGATTGTATGCCAATTATTTTTTCAAATAGCATCAGTATCCATGTAAACTTCTGCATTATTAAATAATTAAATACTAAAATATCATAGAAATGATGTCCTCAACATATTAGCCAAAGTTAGGCCGTACCACCAGTGCACAAGAAAGTGAGATATTTTATCACAGACGCTTTCATAGTTATATAATTATATAGCAGATTTGGTATAAACAAACAATTGTCCATCAATTAAGGGCATTAATAGTATCAGTCATTACAATATCATCGTGGTATTCCTCAACATCACTGGCCTCACCATTAAGAACCATTTCACTGCTTCAATTGAATGTTCTATTTCAAAAGTCTAAAGGGGTGGTCTCTTGTTCTGGGTCCTTTTATGGGGAAAAAGATCTCCTGCTATACAGTATGTCTATGATGTAATCCAATGTACTTGTAAAGAGATAAAATATACCCTTGCAACCCCAGCTTTGATAGTCTTTCCTCATAGTTCCATGTTAGTTGTTTATCTCTGCACTCAGTACAGCTTGAAAATATCCTTCTTAGGTATCAGGGTGCAGAAATTGCACTGGATACTGAAGCAGAACCAGGCCTGGATTGGGATTCAAAATAGGTCCTGGCATTTGAAATGACCCCCACCAGCCCACCAGTAGCTAGCTATGGCTTTTTATGGCAGTCCTTCTGGCATTTGCCAAAATCCACAGTTTGCCAGTCCAGGCCTTTTCATTCTATATTTTAGGTTGTATTATTGCTTTTGTACATGCTTTATTGGCCTTTTTGTACCTAATCAACATTTTACCTTACCTACATAATTTGAATGCCTTCAGTGCATGCTTGTCTTCCAAGCCTCAATCCTAACCTTTCTATCAAACCTTAATGGTTTTTCATTCTTCATCTTTCCTTATCTACAAGGGGAATATGCTGACAGGTATATGTGTTAAGTGGCCTTTTAAAGGTATTTAATTTTCCTTCTGCATTTAAATCCATGAAAAGTATTTCTCATGCTGTTGGCTACACCACTGTTCATACACCTCTATACACTACTAAAATACAATTAAACTGTTAACTTAACCAAGTGTGTTTGTTTATGTTGGTAAAAAAGGTATTTAATTGTGTACTTCTTATTTCACCAGTATAATGTAATGTTTTTTTTTTACATTCATTGCCATTGTCTATCTTACTGTCTATAAGCTTTATTATAACTTTTTTTTATCCCTCCTTTGTGTTTTGTTTTATTCCCGCTTTTAGAAGCCAAAAAAAGTATAGCCAATCAGTTTATAGGCAAGGAACATGGAGGGTGTAGTCATATAGTAGATATAGAGCATTGGTATTATCCTGGTAATTAAAAGTCTGCTGATCATTTTGAGGCATTGTGGGCCATTAAGTCACTCATGAAATCCATATTATTGAAATATGAAATTACATCACAGGTTTTCAGTTTAAGTTATGAAAAAGGCAAGTTAGGATTTTTATCGTCCATTCTTTAGTAAATTTTGTGACATCTGTATTTTTGGACGTTTTTGTTAAAACTTTCTTATTCTTCTTAAGTTATTTGTAAAAATGTGGATCAGAGTTACAGATTCCCCCAGTATGGTGGAACTGTGCTGACAATGGTGCTAGGACTGGAATTTTTTTTATCTTCCATTAATACCTAGAGAAGCTCAATACTTTAATTATAGTTTAATAATTTATGCCTACTGTGTCAGCATTGCTTTGTAGTTTTCCAAACTGAGTTTGCTTCTGTAGTGAATGTTAGCTTTAATCAGAGATCAAGTACATCAATTCTTTAGCACCTTACCTTGTTTTTTTCATGCTATTATCTTAATTAAATATATTGTACCTTTTTAGTTTTAAAGTTTTGCTTAATCACTAACATGCAAGAAAAATATATTTCAAGTACTTGTCAAAACTCCATTATTATTTAGACTTGTAAAAATTGTTGTCACCGTCTCAATAGTAGTGCTGTGTGCCCAACGGCTGTGGATCCAGCCAAAATGTTAGGTTCTGTTCTCAAATAAATCACCTTTTGGGTTAATGTTATGTGAGTGCAGATTTCTACAGTGGTGCTGGTTTGTATAAAAGCATGTAATCTACCCTGGCAAGCTTTCACCTGGATATGTGAGTGCTGACCTAAATAATGACTTTATGAGGGGCATTCAATAATGGTCTGACCTTTCTTTCTTGAACAGCGCTAAAAGCCACACAAAAAACCCCCAGACATTAGTGGAAATGAGTCATGTGTCACCCTTCTTTGCAGCTTATGAACAACAAGTCTCTATCCCACAGCTGTGAATCCTCCCATGAAAAGGTTGCTTATTAGTTACTGTCATATCAAAAGCCTGTGTTATGTTATCAGGTCACTCTGCCAAAATCCTCTGTGTTCAATCAAATTCTTGTACCATTTAAATATTTTTAGGAAGTGTTTAGTGCACCTCTCTACCAGGGTATTGAATGTTCTCTAGTCATAGAAAGTGTTTATCAATACCAAGCCACTGGAATTCTCAACTATAAGTAAAAATTCATAACAAATATATTGCAAAATAAGGACACACAATCCCTGTTTTTTTTAAAAGGGGGGCATACTTTTTATGTGTATGCACAAAGTGTATAGCTGTCAATCCCCCTTTTTGTTCAGTTCAGGAGTTACCTGAGTTTGGTGGCTCTCCCCCAGTCTCCCCTCCCCCTGCGTTATTCTTCTGATTTTTATTAATTCTACCGTAGTCCTGCTGTGAATTCCGGGCACGGGTAGAATTTGTCAGCTTTGGTGCTGCACATGCAACGTCACTTCTAGAAGCGTGCATGGAGTCTTTTTAAATTCAAGTTTAATTCACTTACCCAGGCTCTCCTTGCTTGGATCGACCTCATGATCCTTCTAGCAACCCTCTGATCAATCCCACATTGATTCATCAGCAAAAGGTTTAATTAAGTTACCATAGGGCTTGAACTTGGGCTTCTTGCTCATTCACTACCCCTAGTGCATATGTACACTTCTTTACGGTGGGGATGGTTAACACACACACACATATATATATATATACATACAAGTAGATGCATGAAGTACACATGAAACAATACTGTATAGTAAATATATATATATATATATATACTGTATATATATATTCTTTTATTGTGTATTTCATGAATGCAGATAGTGGTGCATTGTCACTTAAGCATTTTCAACAGATTTTCTTTGCACGTCCTTTTGGGACTGTTACTGTGTAGCAGCTAAATTATTAACGCTTGTTTGACAACACATTCTGGAGAATTTTCCTAATTTCTGGGATTTCTAAAATGCTAGAAAACTGCTGGAGGGCTTAGCTGAACAGAGTAGCTTTGATTCCAAAGCAACTGATTGTATTAGTTTAGAACCCTTTTATTAAAGTCTGTGTTATGTAATATTGTATTGTTAATTTCATTGTGCCAGGGGCATAACACGAATTACTGACTCCTGACTGTATTGTTTGCTTTCTCCCTAGGCTTAAAATGAATGATACATCCCTGTGCAAATAACTCATAGCATGATAGTGGCAAAAATGTGCTGAAGTTGTGTCAGTGTTACTTCTGCTGTATATAACATATGCTAGAATAATAAAAAACAAAGTATACGACCGTGCAAAACAAAATGTCATCTATACAACAGATAAATAATCTGTTACATTAATGATGGTTTTTTTTAAGTGTTCTTTTGAATGTTCCACAGTCATTACATGAAAAATTCTATCCATTAAAGGTACGTGCATCCTAAGCCATTCCTTGCACTTACATATATAGTTGTTCTAAGCACCATTTCCTTCATCATGCCTTCTGTAACAAATTTTGCACAAATGAGCACGTTGACGAAATGTGGAGCTGCCGCCAGCTCTAAAGGGTTCCTAAAACAGCCTGTGTCAATTGACCCAGTAAACTTATGCCTAAATAATCTGGCACACTAGTCATTTTCATGCTGAGTGCTGGAACTGATGCCACAACGTGTGTGAAAAAGCATTGGCTGCAATTGTGGAAGGCATACTAAAATAGTAAAAATTAATTATTATTATCAGCTGTTGACTACAAGAGCAAGGTTACACTGTCACCCTCTCAGCTGCGACCTCTCAAAGGTGTTAGAGGAAGGGTGGAAGTTGAACTGAAACTCTAAACATTCAAATGTTTGTCAAAATGAATATGTGCCAGTGATTCTGAACCATCTATTGGATTTATTAAACCCAGCTAAGGTACTCCTTGAGTAAAACAAATGGTAAGGCAATACTGAAGCTCTATACCCCCAGAATGAATACTAAACCAACCAATAGTTTATATCATATTAAGTGGCCTAGTAAGAAACTCTATACCCCCAGAATGAATACTAAACCAACCAATAGTCTACAATGAGCCACCATTTTGTCATGGTCTGTGTGCTCCCTCAGAGATCACCTGACAGGAAATAATAATGCAGCTCTAACTGTAACAGGAAGAAGTGTGGGAGCAAAAGACAGAATTTGGTCCACTAATTGGCTGATGTAACCTAACGTGTAGTTTGTGTGCAACGTGAATTGTATGATCCCGGGGGTGGCCTTTACATAGTAACATAGTAACATAGTAAGTTGGGTTGAAAAAGGACATACGTCCATCAAGTTCAACCATAATGCCTATATATAACCTGCCTAACTACTAGTTGATCCAGAGGAAGGCAAAAAAACCCATCTGAAGCCTCTCTAATTTGCCGCAGAGGGGAAAAAATTCCTTCCTGACTCCAAGATGGCAATCGGACCAGTCCCTGGATCAACTAGTACTAAGAGCTATCTCCCATAACCCTGTATTCCCTCACTTGCTAAGAATCCATCCAGCCCCTTCTTAAAGTTATATAATGTATCAGCCAGCACGACTGATTCGGGGAGGGAATTTCACAACTTCACAGCTCTCACTGTAAAAAATCCTTTCCGAATGTTTAAATGGAACCTCCCTTCTTCTAAACGAAGTGGGTGTCCTCGTGTCCGTTGGAAGGACCTACTGGTAAATAAAACATTAGAAAGGTTATTATATGATCCCTTTATATATTTATACATAGTTATCATGTCACCTCTTAAGCGCCTCTTCTCCAGTGTAAACAGACCCAACTTGGCCAGTCTTTCTTCATAACTGAGACTTTCCATACCCTTTACCAGCTTAGTTGCCCTTCTCTGGACCCTCTCTAACTCAATAATGTCCCGTTTGAGCACTGGAGACCAGAACTGAACAGCATATTCTAGATGGGGCCTTACCAGCGCTCTGTAAAGGGGAAGAATAACCCCCTCCTCCCGTGAATCTATACCCCTTTTAATACAGCTCAAAACCTTGTTTGCCCTTGCAGCTGCTGCCTGGCATTGCTTGCTACAGCCAAGTTTATTATCTACAAGGACTCCAAGGTCCTTCTCCATTATGGATTTGCCTAGTGCAGTCCCATTAAGGGTATACGGGGCTTGCATATTTTTACATCCCAGGTGCATGACCTTACATTTATCCACATTAAATCTCATCTGCCACTTAGCTGCCCAGATTGCCAGTTGGTCAAGATCCTGCTGCAGGGATGTCACATCCTGGATAGAATTGACTGGTCTGCAGAGTTTTGTGTCATCTGCAAACACTGATAAATTACTCATAATACCCTCCCCTAAGTCATTTATGAACAATTTAAACAAAAGTGGACCCAGTACAGAACCCTGAGGGACCCCACTGAGGACCTTATTCCAAGTAGAGAATGTACCATTAACAACCACCCTCTGTACCCGATCCTGTAGCCAGTTTTCTATCCATGTGCAAACGATTTCACTAAGACCAATATACCTTAGCTTAGAAAGCAGTCGTTTGTGGGGAACGGTATCAAATGCTTTGGCAAAATCCAAATAGATTATATCTACTGCATCCCCACTGTCCAGCTTCTTACTTACCACATCATAAAAAGCAATTAAATTGGTCTGACATGACCTGTCCTTCATAAAGCCATGCTGATTACTGCTCATAATGGCATTCTCCACTACATAATTTTGAATGTGATCCCTTAACAAGCCTTCAAATAACTTGCCCACCACGGATGTCAAACTTACAGGCCTATAATTGCCAGGCTGAGATCTTACTCCCTTTTTAAATATGGGAATGACATTCGCCTTCTTCCAATTCCTAGGTACCATACCTGATGAAAGCGAGTCTGAGAATATCAGAAACAAGGGCCACTGCAATTCTGCCCCTAGCTCTCTCAGTACCCGAGGGTGTATTCCATCTGGCCCAGGTGCCTTGTTTACATTTATCGTGTGTAACCCTTTAAGCACCATATCCTGTGCCAACCACTGTGTAGTTGGAGCTGAGGCAACAGTGCAGCTATTGGGTGGGACTTGGCCCACTGGCTCCTCTACTGTATACACAGAAGAAAAGAACTGGTTAAGCACATTTGCCTTTTCTATATCCGCTGTAACCATATTGTTATTATAACTCAATGGGGCCACACCCTCAACCTGCATCTTTTTACTATTAATATACTTAAAAAACTTTTTGGGGTTAGTCTTGGCCTCGGCCGCGATGCGCTCCTCATTTTCTATCTTTGCCTTCCGGATTGCTGTTTTACAACACTTGTTATAGTGTTAAGCCACATAAGGTGATTCTTAACACTTCTACTTTTTCTTATTAATGGAATGAATTGAGAACAGTAATGATTTAATATAATTTTAAATGACAACCATTTCTGCTCTGTGTTTTTATCAGAAAACATAATGCCCCAATCTATGCCCTGAAGCGCTGCCCTTAAGGAGCTAAAATTTGCCTTCCTAAAATTCAGTGTCTTTGTTGCCCCCGTGTAAATTTGTTTCCTGCACCAAACATCAAATGAAATAACATTATGGTCACTATTACCCAGGGGTTCAACCACTTGCACATTTGCTATACGTTCTGGGTCATTAGAGATCACTAGATCTAGTATAGCATGGTTCCTGGTTGGCTCCTCAACAACTTGTGACATAAAGTTGTCATGCAGCAAGTTTATAAACTTGTTCCCATTTACTGTCCTGGCAGTACTATTGCCCCAGTCAATATCAGGGTAATTAAAATCCCCCATAACTATCACTTGCCCCAAACTAGCAGCCTTTTCTATTTGCAACAGGAGCTGGGCCTCCTCCTCTTCGCTTACATTAGGGGGTCTATAGCATACCCTTACAATTAGTTTGGTAGATTCTTTACTATCTGTGAGAAGCTCAACCCATAAGGATTCAGCTCCTTCTGTTACCCCCATCACTTCCTCCTTAATATTTGCTTTTAATTCCTGCTTAATGAACAGACACACTCCTCCTCCTTTAGTACCCAAAATGGCAGTTTTCCATTTAGGATTACCCGATGGCACATGCTACTAAAAATGAATATTTTTATGAAGCAGGGTTTTACATATGAGCTGTTTTGTCCAAAATATTTTTAAAGGAGAAGGAAAGGCTAATAAAGAGTTGATCTCAAACTGCAGGCATACCTACAGTTGTCTCAATAGTGCTCTTAAGTCTCCCCATATTTCACCTGTTCAGATGATCAGAAGCCAAGAAATCTTTTGACAGAGAACTCAGTGCAGCGTTTCTGTGAGTGCTTATGGCTGTATTTACATAGACCTTTCTGATAAAGCTTACTTAGCTTTTATCTTTCCTTCTCCGTTGAAGAGACCTATCTTGTTCAGGGTATAGTTTTTCCTAAATATTGCAGGTCTATAAAAATATACCACATTAAATAACCCATATGTAATACACTGTTTCATCTAAATAAAGCCTTTTTTTTTTAAATAAAAATATACTTTTCTAGTAGTATGTGCCATTGGGTAATTCTAAATGGAAAACTGACATTTGTTAAAAAAAAAACTGCCATTTTATTCTGTTATGCACAGTACTCTGTAATGATAAATGTGAGGATTTTTTTTAAAAAGACATATAAAAACAAATATAGTTATAAATTGAATCTCACCTACATTATGCTCACATTTTAGGCTCATATGCAAACTTAATATCTCAACTATTAAGCAATCTGTCACTATTTATTTTTGCAAGACTGTATATGTTCTTTATTTAATCCAAGTATGTCATTAGTTGTGTGATGTCTTCCGATCTGCCAAAATTTTTATTTTCATTTTTTAAATCCATTAGAGAAACCCCAATACAGGTATAATAATAACGCCACAGTAACTCAAGCTTGATATTTATCTCTGGGGCCACTGAATATTTATTCAATCTAATGTCAGCACTTCAAATATATTTTCCCCTTATACCATTTGTGTGGCAGTCGGTTAATGTTAAAATCATTAAAAAAAAGCCATCAGCATGATAAATCAAAAAGGGGCAAGTTTTTGTGATACTGAAAACATTATCCTGAAGTATATATATTGTTGTTATAGGATGTACCCAGATGAATCATGCTTTAGTTTCTGATTTGTTTCACATTGCCAAGATCTGAAAGTTGGCTACATGAAATAACTGCCAGTTTGTTAATTAGCTTCACAACTATCACTTAGGCTAATTTCATTAGAAACTGTAATTAAGATGTGAAAACACTCAATGATGAAGCATTTAAACAGTAATCACTTTAAAAATATAATATTTTTGAATATTACATGAAATAATTTTTGTTGTACAAGTATTCTTGGGATTTTAACTGGGGATAAAAGTGTTACCCTAAGAGGCAATAAATATTTTATTATGGTTAACAAACTATCTTTATTACACATCTAATGAATACATAGATGAAGGTACTGAATCCTTATTATTAAATAATACATGTGGAATGAAAACACCCCTCTATGACAACCTCCTATAAGCAGTTTTCAGGCAATTACATCCTAAAAATATGATATGAATAGCTGTAGTTGCAGTTATTTTTGAACATTTTAATTTTGCCATTTACTAACTTTTTAAAGATACAAAGGTACATAAACAGAACCTTTATCTGTCACTGGTGGAACCTTGTATTTTACAAAAAAACTGTACCCAGTAAAAAAAAGCTTGCTCATCGCTAGTCTAGAATATTTTCTCTGAAGAGCTTTACCAAAATATTTGGAAGGACAGTCTAAATATAGTAGAGCATGGGTTTATGCATGCAAAGCTGAACATAAATGGGTTTAAGGTAGTTCTAAAATTTTCTAACAAATACTAAAGTTTGACACAATATTTGATCCAAGGAGCCATTGGGATTCAGTATTTTTAGTAGCAGAGGATGAGCAACAGATATATATTATATCACCACTATAAAAGTAGTTGACTTGTGGCCTTGTGCCTTTACTTTATATGATCACGAAAATCCTTAGTGACATTTAGGGGCCCATTTACTTACTCACGAACCGGGCGAATGCGCCCGATTGCGTTTTTTTCGTAATGATCGGTATTTGGCGATTTTTTCGCAAAATGATCCCGACTTTTTCGTTGCCATCCGAATGTTGCGCAAAATCTGGCAATTTTTTCGTAGCGTTAAAACTTGCGCGAAAAGTCGCGCCTTTTTCGTAGCCATTCCGAAAGTTGCGCAAAATGTTTCGATTTTTTCGTAGCGTTCGGATTCATTCAAGCTTCAGTATGGTGACTTTTCTTGGGCCAGGTTGGAGCTGCAGGGTGCCATTGAGTCCTATGGGAGGCTTCCAAAATCATGCTAATTCTGAAAGTTTCGCCCGCCGCTTACGATCGCTCAATACGAAAAAGTCGCGACAAGATACGAGCGAATCGTAATGGCTACGAAAAACTTGAGTTTTTTCACGAAAATCGTATTGGTAACGAAAAAGTCACGACAATTTCCGAAAAGTCGTAAAGGCGCCGAAAAAAATCGCAAAAAATACGAAAAAGTCGCAAAATGTTTGTTTTCCAATCTGAATTTTTCCAATTCGGATTCGAATTCGTGTCTTAGTAAATCAGCCCCTAAGGGTAAGAACACATGGAGCGGTTCAGTTACCCGCGATAGATGTCTGCTATTGCGGGTAATTAACAACTCTGAAATGGCTTGCTAACGGCAACAATAGAAGTCGCCCTTCACATCGCTTTGTTTTCCGAAGTTGTGTGAAGTTGCCTGCAGGAAGAAACTTCTCACAACTTTGGATTATCAAAGTGATGCAAATGGCTTTCAACTATTGTTGCTGGTGGAAAGCCATTTCGGAGTGGTTAGTCGTCCGCGATACCAGAGATCTATCACGGTGACTGAACTGCTCCGTGGGTTCTTAAACTTACAGTAGTACAATTCACATTTTGCTACCCTCATGCCATTTCATTTATCAGAACTTTCATGTTCTTGCACCTGTCTGCAGTGGCCAATGATTCAGAAGTTTTAAAGACGCGACTTTTTTATATTGAGCACTCCTTCCTGTCCTTCTGGCTGCAGGTTGTTTCCACAGTTTTGGGTATGTATTTTCTGCTTTATTTGTACAGTTACAACTGCACACTCCTGTTAATCACAGCTACAAGTTGAAGCTAAAGTAGTGGGAAAAGGTAAATTGTACAGACCAATTTTTTCAACACAATTCCTACATGTTGAAAACAGTTAAAAAACAAACATCTGTTATATTAACACATTGCTTTGTAAAATCACTTGTGCATTACCTAAATATTTTAATTTTGTAGCTGAGCTGTATGTTTAATGCATAAAAGCTATATGTGTAATGCATAGTATATACCAAACTATAATCATATATAAAGATACAGGTATGTATAACACATAAACACCCCCTATAAAAAATACCCTATTAACATAACCCAATCTAATGTATAAGAACATCTTCTTTTAGTTCTCAGTTAAATGATGTTTAGAGTTCAATAAAATGCAAAGTCATTGGAATACTCATTCTCTGTGCCTTAATAATACTGACACTGCTAAGCTCTTTGAAAAACTCATGCCAAATTACACACAATTCACAAAACACCATATGGCTTATTATAATTCATGTTACATTTAAGGCTTTCTTCAGCATTGTAAAAAAAACCACACAAATTAAGGGTATGAGGATATAAAATGAGTGCCAATAAAATTACTTATAACAATGGGAAATAAGATGTTTTACTGAAAATTATATATGTGATATATATATATGTAATATTATTCCTGTTTGTTAAGTTAATATTCAGGGACACTATTGATGTATTAACTATTTGGAGAGTGACAGAAGTGGCAGCAAAATCAAAAGGGATTCTCCAGCTTCAAAATACATCTTTATAACAAATTATATTTCCTTTTTCAGCTAATGGAAATGTTTTGAATACCCTCTGTAATCCTGCTGAAAACATTAGTAGTAAGCAACAAATAATGAGGTTAATACTGAATGCAGGGTCTCTTGTCTTTTGACACAGAAACTGAGAATATAGTTATTGTTATAGTTATAAAAGACAACACAAGCATAGTTTATCTGCAAGTAAAACTACGCTGTTTCCAGTTTCATAGAAATGTATATAGTTATGTAGTACCAGAAGTTTATTAATATCTTGCATTGTTCTTGGCCAAACAGGAAGGTAATGCAACTAGTCTGTTTTAAACTTGTCAATATTTGTTCAGTTTTCAGTCCACAGATGTCAACCATTCTTTTACTCTAGGGGCGCCATTTACTAATGATTGGATTTTTCTTTCCCATTCGGATTTTTTAATGCTAAAAGTCGGCAAAAAAAAAAGTTGCAACTTTTCCAATATTTACTATGCGACAAAACTGCAAAAAATCCAGATCCAACAATTCGCCAGCTAAAACGTGTCAAGATTATGTAGAAGTCATAGGCAGATGTTCCTTCCCTTCCCTGGAGGATAGTTCTTTGCTTCAAACTTTAGAGGTTTTTGCATTTTTGATGCTGATTTTTTTATGCGACAGTTTGAAAAGTAGAGGTTTTGGTGTGACAACTCGAAAAAGTTGCAGTTTCATGACTTTTCTGCGACTTTTTCCTGCACATAATTTTTCAGTTTGGACTTTTTAGTAAATGTCAGACATTACCGTAAATTAGTTTATTCAAATTTTTAACAATAAAAAGAGTTTTAGTAAATCTGCCCCAAGTTTGAAGACACTTTATGTAAAATATTAAGAAAAGCATATTCAGTGTGAAAATAATTATAATTATTCTTGTGTTTTGACATTTCAAAAACATATTATCACACCAGGAGGAAATTTGATTGTACTTTAATGCTAGAGAGAACGTGATCATTTGTTCTTCTGTACTTTCTACTGGGATTAGCACCTGTGAATCAGTTACAAAGGAAGTTTATTAAATTGGTACACTGGTTACAGCAGCTATAATTTAATTTTAGTCACCAAGGGTAGTGGCAAAAATGGATAAAATAATCATTCTACTTTTAAGCATGAAATTATGGAATTCCTTTCTATTGCAATTTTATCCTCCAGTGTGAGAGGGAAGAATGCCAAAACCTTCTATTAATTGCTAAGACATTCCAACTGAGATATTCTATTGGGATTCACTACAAATAGAACATACTTTATTCACTATTGACTCTGGAAAGCTATAAGTATTAAAACTTCAGGTAGAATGAAGAAAAAGAAAATTAGAGGCACAAAACAGAGAAAGAGATAGAGAGGTAGAGGTATGTTAGGTTCCATTCCTGGGAAAAATAAAAGACAACATTAAGGTTTCTTTATCTTGGATAACATTCTCAAGAGCACCCTTAGTAATAAATGATTATATGTAAGACTGATATATAATTATATTGTCTATATATTGTTAGCTTGCAGGATCCAGAACAGGCAGTTTGTTTAGTGCAGGGGTGCTTATTTTAGCATGCATAACATAAATCAAAAAATAAATCTTTCCCACTGGGCATACCTTGACACATTTGCTAACTACAATGGGCCCCTTGTGGACTATCAGTAAGAAAACACATGAATGTTTAAGGTCACCCTTGTACTCACAAAACTCCTTTTAGGGGATTGCACTGCCTCCTGGCTTTTCTCAATTCTGCAGACTTTCTGTCCCTTGGTCAAAGGCTCCCACTACTCCTTGCAGTGGCAGGAAGCACCCCAGCCCTTGTGGGAATTTCAGGTAGCCTTTCTCTCTTTTCTGGAACTTTCAGAAGAAGGTATTCATCTCCTAACCCTTGTCATGTGGAAAGGTTGCCTACTGTTTAGAACCTGTGTATATAATGTAACTTTTCTCAAGTATGTAAAAATATTAAAATTTAAGTCCAATAATTACTTTGGTGAATTTGGATGGTTAAATGAATAATCTAGCTCTAGTTCCCTATATATAATACAAAATACAAAATACAAAAAAAATCTTCCCTTATATAAATCACAGTTCTGTAGTACTCTTTTTATAAATATTATATGCTTTGCATTGCTGTTTTGTTTTGAAATAAATCATGAGAGCAGTCACTAAGAATTCTATTAAGAAATGGTTTTAATGGAGAAGGAAAGGTTCAATCACTGGAGGCTGCAAAAAATGTTAGGCACCCCCAGTGATTTGTAATCACTTACCTGATAACCTGGCCTGGTGCTGCTGTTAGCAGAAAACTGCACTGGTACAGGGTACCTTCAAAGTGAGTGATCCTCTTCCTTCTTCTTTCTTTGCACTGCTTGTACATGTGAAGTAGAGTGAAAAGCTGAACTTTAGCAAACAAGTTGGCTTTTTGTTACTCTACTGCCCATGCGTCAGCCCTGGGATCAAAAAGAAGGAAGATGGAAGAAAGAGGATTGTTAACTTGCAGGTTGTTAAACCTGTGGCATCTAACCAGTTCTCCTTAAATCTACAACACCTACTCCTGTCATCATAGATGGTCAGCAGGAATGTGAAATCCAAGCCCCCTCAGATGATCTCTTTAAAACCTTTAAAATCCACTGGAAAGAGTTTGACCCTGAAGAATATTTCAGGGTCAGTCACTAAGAAGCTCACAGAAGGTTTACTAAAAACCTAGCAGTGGAGTTCCTGTGGGACCCTGAGAAAAGGGAATATAGGATCATGCATCACACTACATTGTAAAGTCACATGTCACACTGGGGTGTTTTATTCAAAGTAAAAACACACCAGGAACCCCTGTTCAATCCTTTTCCTGACAGCAAAAGTAAAATCTTCTATTGCTGAATGGACTGTGCTGGTTATATAAGGAGACATGCATTACCAGCGCAGTAACAGTGAGAAGTGTGAGGGAAGTGCAGCAAAAACACATTGTGGATAACCACTTTACTTTGTGCTATATGATAGACTTCCTGGCAAATAACCCTTCGTCATTATAAACCACTGTTCACTCAGAATCATGTACATTTGACAGGGATAGCCAAAAAAGTCATGTGAAATCTCTATTCCATACTCTTTTTTTAACCTAAGTTTAACAAGCTTTTGCAAAAGTACTGGGACACTGGATACAATTTTTGAAATCCAGACCCGACCCTGACCCACAGCCCGCAACTTGCATTTTAACCATCCTGGACCCACTAACAGACCCAACCCACAACTGCTTTATCCACAACATGATCCACGACCCGCTGACTACCATTAAGCAGAAAGTTCTGCTGATACAAACCGGTTGCATCATCAGTAGAGGGCAGGGGTAGAAAAAAACATTTAAAAAATTATTTATAGGGGTAAAAAATAGATAATACAGATAATATCAGAAAAATAGATAAGAGCCGTAAACCAACCTGTAGACCCCAGACCCACATCCAAAAACCCTACCCACAACCTGCAGGAAACCTGCTTGTTTTGCAGGTACCACTGCAGGACTTGACATACTTTACAATGAAAACTGCTATAAACACAAAGATTGCACTGAACAGAATATAGGTTGTATATTTGTTGTGGTAGAGTGACCCAAAAAATAAGTAAAAATGTGAACTTTCCCTTTCAATTTTCCATAGTGAGAGATGTAAGCTTCAAAGGAGATGTTACTTAACAGAAAATGCTTTCTCTGTTTAAATTTCCTTCTGGAAGGAACAAGCAGACCAGGCGATCCATTCCACTAGTCCAGCTCACATAATGGAGATCACTATCCACAGGAAGGCTGTCCTGTGGAAAGGTATTTAATTGTATGGACACAGAGCAGGAAGGATACCTGTCTGTGTTTAGAACTCTCATAAGGGCTGGGGGTGCTGCCTGCCACTGAAAAGAGCAGAGGGAGCCTTGACAAAGCAACTGAGAGACTGAGTGTCTGAGAGGAAAGCCCCCCAAAGTAGTATTGTGAGTACAGGGGTGACCCCAACCATTTGTGTTTTTACTGGCAAGTTCACATTGTATATCACCACTGGCAAGTTTAAATTGTATATTACCACATTTCACTTCTAATCACTGTTTCCCAGTGGAGTATTTAGGAATTATGTTAAAAAGTTGGCAAAACTTGTCAATCCTCATGTACAAAAATCTTCAAGGTAGTGGCAAATATCTAGTACCTTTTTGATGTCTTATTTATACTGGGAAAATGACATTATGCCATAAGCCTTATGCAAATTAGCAGGTTAAGCATACTAATGCACTGAGAAAAAACCCAGGTATAAGAATAGAATATATTTGTTATAAATAACTGCAATATGTTGATTATATTTAGAAAACCTTTGTCATTTGCCAAGACAAGGAAGGACATATGCTAGTTCCCCAATGACGACCCTGCTTTCAAAGAATCTTCAGCTGTCATGTCTTGACTATGTTCATTCATACATACATCTAAAACACATCTGTGTGATCTGTTATGTGGAAACCAGTTAAATGAAGCATAACCTCATTTTGATACGTTAACGGTTAACCACATATGTAAAGACTAGTGGCAATAGGTTATTGTTTTACCCTAATATTTCTTAACCAGGGAAGATGAACTTGATGATCCAAATAAGACACCCCTCAGAGCACACATATGCACCATATATTTATCTCTTACTTTGACTTACTTACATCTATTTTTGAGAAAAGTCAAGAAATGCTCTTTCCTGTAATATATTTTTCCCATCTTTATACAAATCTGCAACTTAAAATGAAACTCAGTTAACCATATTATAGGAGAATATCTATGAACAATAAGCACCTGTTTACTAAATAACACATTATAAAGTATACTATAGCATGTACTTCCAGGTATTAATTGTGGGAACAACCAATTTCTGGAGATTTTATCAAGGACAAAAAGTTCACAGATACTATGTGGAGTACACAAAATAAATGCACTGACTAAAATAAACATATAAAAAATTCGCATTTTCCCCCCTTTAACTCTGGAAATAACAATTCTCAGTAGATGTTGTTGCCTAAAGCAGACCGGTACATACACTATATTTTATTATTACAAATCGTGTTCTTTTGCCACAGGTTTTCTTTAATAATTTTCAGAAAACTAAATTAAAGAAAATATTGGTTGTAAGCAAAGTTCATTGGCATATTTTCCTTGGAAAACAGATGCAGTTTTAATAAAACACTAGTTAAGTAAATTTCATAAATGTAATAATTATTGTGCGAGTTGTTGTTTGCTGCTATTATCTATTTGGACAGATGTCCAAACACAATACAGAGAAATCATTTTGCTTTTAGTCAGGCTTGCAAGTGTACCTGAAAAATAACATAGCAAGTTATAATACTCATATCTTCAATTGAAACCTTGGTCTTGCCAGAGCAATATAAAATAGTACATTATGCAATCGAACAGGAGGGCAGAGTTATCAAAGGCCAAGGCATCTACCAATTGCAATCAGATGGCTAACGAGAATTCTTGAGTTGTATTAGTAAATCTATTCAACAAAAGCCTTGAGAACAAGGCACCTGAGAAAAAAAAATATGAGAAATGAAATATATGGCTTCTCTTTACTTTTTGGCCAATCAATGGATATTTTAATCAGCTACTATCCTGGATTTTGCATTGAAAACCCAGTGGGTAAGCATTAGTCTATAGGATAAACCCATGTAAATGGGACTTTTCTAAGAGCCTAAAGGAAGTTCTTCCCAGAATCCTGTTATGACTTATTTGCATACGTATGAGGCGGTCTCCTCAACCCTTTTAGCTTGTTTGTGTATCCCAACTCCTGGCTCTACCTAAGCTGAAAAGAAAACCCTGCACTACACTGATGAGCCCCAAGAAGGGCGAAACCGGTCTGTAGTTGGGAATCTGATCAGCTATTATCCTGGCTTTTGCATTGAAAATCCAGTGGGTAAGCATTAGTCTATAGGATAAATCCATGCAAATGGGACAAGCCCATGTAAATGGGACTTTTCTAAGAGCCTAAAGGAGTTTCTTCCCAGAATCCTGTTATGACTTATTTGGAAATTTTAACTCAGGGCAAATAATCCTCAATGTACCAGGTTTGCAGTTTTATCTGTTAAAAATATATGCATGGCCAGCTTAAGGTAAAACATTTTGATCTAAATACTATTTCCTTGAATGTCCTGTATAAGTATGCATAGGCCTTTCCACTCACTATTCCCTTTGGTGCCAGTGGAAAGGCATTTCAGAGAGGTTAGTTGCCCATGGTAACTGATCTATCATGGATGGCTAAATCTCTCTGTGCAGCATTAGCCTTAATGTAATATTTAATTTTTATCAAACTGTTCCTCAGATTTACATTTATATTTATATACACATACAGTATGTGTGTACTGTATGTGCATGTATTACACAACAAAATATACAGTAATAGCATCGGGTTGATCTCACTATACTATAATTAAAGATGTTTCGGAAAAAAAAAACATACTTTGTGTATTTTTTTTTAGGAAAGCATTTTTGGATTCTTGATGTCGCCTGACTGTTTCTTTAAAAGGAAACCTTTGTGTTTTTACATGAGAAGGGCCTGTTCCAGCAATTCCTGAGTAATAAGGTAAGATTTCAGTTGTGTTACAAGGGTCAGGTTTATGCAATAATCCATTGTGCTATTCTTTGTGCCTTTTAAGAGTCAGATTCCAGTCAACTTACTTTCTTTTCATAAAAGAAGACCCTCATTTTTACCTGGAAACAACTGTGAAAGCCCATGGGCTATTGTGCAGTTGATTAAAACAATATACTGTATATATATAATGTTTTTCTCATCTTTGTTTTTGTACATTAAGAAAGAAAAATGGGACGGTAAGGGATATAGGGGCCGATTCACTAAAGGGCGATAACGCTTATCGCATGCTTTTTTGTGTTAAAAAGCACGCAATAAATAAGTCCCGATTCATCAAAGTCATTTTGCATGCGTTAAGACACATATCACATGTGCAAAAAAACGCACTGCGTTATTTACCTCGCATTGAGTTAACTCTCGCATAGAAATAATACTAACACATGGTTCACAAACGTTAAACGTACTAAATATTGCATTCGTCTGTGCGAATATTAACACCTACTTGGGGCAGGCGGTACTTAAAGAAAATTGTGGTTCGTGAGCTTTTGGCAACAAAACATGGACTTTGCAGTGGGATTTATTCAAGTATATGTTGGCCCTAGAGTGATGCATCCTCCAGTTTTCAGGGAAATGGTCATTTTCAGAACAGTAGTTTTCCGAAAGTAATGGTTACGTATGTAAAATTGTGTGTTAATATAGCAAGCAGCGATATATATTGCGCGCAGCGGGAAATAACGCATGCGCCAGGAATTAACGCAATAAAAACGATCATCGCGAGTTAAATAATGCAAAGAACATCGCTACTTAATTATGACGCGTGCCCTTTTAGTGAACCGAGAGTTATGTCGAAAAAAATAAGAACCGATAAAATTTTTAACGCATGCTATAAATAGCGCTCGTTTTATCGCCCTTTAGTGAATCAACCCCATAGTATGAATAATAATAATATGTTTATAATAATAAACAGGTGCCACAGGTGGTAACCAAAGCCTTTACATATCAGAGACTTTAAAGGAAAAGGAAAGTCATTTTGGTATTTTACTGCCAATAGATTTGCCACATTAGTGCAGCCTAAAACAATATATTTATTCTGCAGAAACCATTACTATACCTGAGTATACAACTTTAGAAGCTTCCTCCGTTTGCTTAAGAAAGCAGCTGCCATTTTAAGTAGCTTCCTTCCTGCAGTCTAGCCATTATAGCTCAGATCACACATTCCTAAGGGAGAGGGGAGGGAGTTTTTAGCATTCTAATGGGAGGGGGAGCAGGAGAGGGGAGACAGAAGAGAATTGTGCAGACTCTGGCCGCAGGAATTTAGGATGTTTCTGAGAGAGGAGTCTTAAAAAAAAAAAGACAAGAAATCATGTGTTCCTTTTGTCTTGGCTTTCCTTTCTTTTTTAACTTCTTTTTAATTATTTCATTTCTAACCTCGACACTTCCTAAATTTCTCTGATTATGTTTTCTTTGGTAGTGGGGTTCTTAAAACGGAAAACTTTCAGTAAAAAGAATCTAAAAATAAAAATAATGAGTATTTTGAGTAAGAAAGATTTTAGGACAGTGACAAAGTATGTGACATTACCCAAAGCTGCTTGATGCATAGCCTACTCTGCATGCTATCATTTTACTAAGCTCACAGAGAACTGATTCATTGTTTGTTAGATTGAAAATGATTGCTTAGTGCTTTGATAAATGTATACACTTTGGTCTGGTAAACTTTATTATTATATTCATATTCAGTTTTTGTTTGATACATGAAACCATCTATGTAGCCTTTACTATTTGGCTTTACAGGTGGGGCCAGATTGGAGACACTTTTTTGTGTTTCAACAGTGTGTCCAGATGGGAGACCTCTACATGGTATTAAAATGCTGTGAAAATGCCCCCAGAAAATGGTTGGAATTGTTCCATATTGCTACAGCACAAACTTTAGCCAGATGGTTAATTGTTAGCTTAGACACTTTTGGAAGTAATGTTGCCCCATGGCATGTTTCTGAGGGAATGTTGAAAAGCCAGCCTCCATTTCTGGATAAAGGGTTCACTGAAAGGCAAGATGAGTGTGCTTTCTTCTACCAAAACACATCATTATGATGATTGTTATATAACACCACATGATTATACTGATTTACTTTTTGCTGGGATGAATACTTGTTTTTTAAAGTTTTTTTTTTATTATTTTGATTAGTCTTCTACTTTTGCAATATAAATACTCTTACTTTTGTAATGATTTGAATCTTTTTTTTGAAGGAACAAGCCTTTTCTTGTATTTATAATATATAGCATCTGTACCCTAGCAATCACTTCACCCTACAGATCCAGGGGTGGGCCATCTTTCCTGAATGCTTTCTGTTTCAGTGACAACACATTTCCAAACACCCATAATTCATTTTTATTTTAACTGATTTTGAAATGTGCTCTTGCATACAAAGAAAATATTGACAAATACAAGCATAAGTTAATTATGTTAACATTTTCTCTATTAATTTACATTTCCTATAACCACTGTAAGGATACATAATAATAATTTATAATTTACTTACTAATTTATTTAATAATTAAATGATGTTACATGAATAAAATTGGGATGTTAATTCTGCTACAAGAAATCATAGCTCTGCTGTTGACCATTCCTCTTTCTTTTCAGAGAGTCTTTCTGTAGTACTACTGTGATTGTCAGATGTCCCTATGCTTATTGGCTTGCAGCAGGCAAATCATCAGAAGAAACAAATTTATAATAACAGTAATGAAACCATGGAAATACTGATTTATTTTAGAGGTGCAGTATTACATCAGTTTTTCTGCCCTAATATTGCACCCATTTGATATTAAAAATAGGAACTGCCAAGAAATATATGCAGAATCAGGAGGAAATAAATTGGGGCACTGCCATAATCCATACCTTTCATGCTGTACTGATTGCAGGCTATGGGCTATGTATGGCTCTGTGTATGGTTCTGTGAGTGCAAGCTGTGTTAATTCTTATGGTTTATAGAACAGATTGTGTTAGCCTAAAATCCACTGAGTGTTTTTAGATGGTGTGACTTATTCAGAGTGAAGTTCATCCCAGACCTGCCCAGTATAAAGCTAAAATATTTCTTTGATGTGAATCCAATTCAATGTCACGAAGAGGGAATGTTAGTTTCTGATAACAATATACTGTCACTGTGAATATTATATGGGTGTATAAAAACTCATCCAGGTCCAACAAGGTATTAGTCAGCATAAAATTACTGTGATTTCAGTAATATTCAATGCATTTTAGTATGTTTTAGATTATAACAAATATATACTGTGTATTCAAAATATGAAGAGAAAAACTGAAATGACCCTGCATTTCAACAGAGGAGAACAGTTTGACTTGGTTTGCAATAAATCTACTAGGCAGCAATGAACTGTTTCACGTTCATAAACTAGCCTTCATGAGTGTTAGCAGGTCATGAATTTGGATTATTTCAAATCAAATGAGGTAATTTAAACCCAGCGTTCTGACTGATACAATTGACTTGCATGTTGACAGACATGGAAACTGTTTCCTGGGGACTGCTGGTATGGATTTATTTGTACAGTATGTTACAAAGCATCTGTGTGCCATAATAATAGAGGCTGATTTAATAATTTATGTGAAAGCAGTTTGTCACAATTGGTATAAATCTTGGCAAGAAAACGTGATCACATTTTTTTCTGGATTGCGTTTTTTTTTCCAATCACATTCTTCTCCAAACTCTTAAAACCGAATCTTGCAAGGTGATAACATTTTTATAACCTCGAAAATTAACAATAGGTTATGAAAGCTCAGACTCAGGCACAATGCACTGAGATGGTGCCTACACACCAATATTACAACTGGAGTTTTTTTTTTTTAATTTTAAATGTTATTTATTTATTAGTTCAAAAATAATATTTTAAATTGTAAAATGGATTATTTGCTATGTGAACAGTGAAATATATTAATAAAAACTATGCCATAAAAATCCTGACACAGAAAGACGGTTGGACCTAACTAAATATCCGTTCCTTTTTATGCAGAGCCAGCAAGGTGCCTGAGGCAACCCATTTGCCCCCCCCCCCCCTGCAAGTGTGTGAGTGCACATGTGCAAACTAGCGTTTGTGTGCAGCCACGCTGAAGACAGTGAGAGGGAAGTAATGTGGGCATGCAGGCGGTGGGGGGGACATGCGGGCAGTGGGGGGGGGCAGACTAGGGGTCCAGACCAGGAGTAGGCTAAAGAGGTACGTGCCTAGCGCCCCCCCACCATTGCACCGCCTCTCTTGCCTACCACTAATTCCTAAATCCAGCCCTGGTGAAAAGTTAACCCACTGGCTAGCAAATTTTCACATTTTGTCTCACCATGTCCAGATGCCATTTTTTGAGCGGTAAATCCTGCTTCTACATGGTGATAGAGTGCAAAGACTTGCCACCAAAACCCAATAGAAAACCCCATAGACTGTACGCCACCTGGTGGCGAATTGTGGTATTTTTTACCCCTGTGTTAAAGGGGTGGTTCACCTTCAGGTTAACTTTTTTCTCATTTTAATTTCAGGCAAGTTTATTGAGAAGTTTACAACAGTATCAGCTTATATACATCAAGTTGTAATGCAAATTACACAATGAAATTAAGTTTTGGTGTATTACATATTCCACAGTATAGAAAAGCAATTGCATTGTTATTTAAAGTGCATATTTTGCACTTTCCATTTTAGTACCTAGAGTTTCCCCTTATATTTCCACCCCTGCCCCAAGATGTTTAGACCCAGTGCAGTTATCAGTTAGGTTACATTAGCAAGCTGAGTGGATTTTTCTAGGAATTTACCCCATATTTTTTCAAGTTTCTTAGGTGCTCCTCTGGTTTTATATATTAGACTTTCAAGTGTGCATAGGTGTTCAACCTCAGAGAGCCATTGGGCCTGATTCACTAAAGTGCGATAAAAATTATTGCACGCTTTTTTGCGTTAAAAAACGCAACATAATTTGCGCGCGATTCTCCATAGTATTATCGCGTGCGAAAAATCGCCATTTTCGCATGGGTTATTTCTCGCACTAGTTTTACCGCATGCGTTAATTTCCGCGCTGAAAAGAATACGATCGCATGATTCACTATAACTTTTGCGCGCTAAATATCGCATTTGGCTATGCGAAAATTAACACCTACTACAGGCAGGCGAAAAATTATACAAAAGTACAGTAAATCATTTTTTGCAATAAAATATGGACTTACAGTGTTATTTATTCAAGTATGTGTTTCCCCTAGAGTGACGCAGCCGCCAGTTTGCAGCGAACTGTTCATTTTTAATACAGTAATTTTCTGCAAGTATTGGCGTGTATGGCTAACATGGCGTGCGTTCATTTGCGCGACTATTTATATTTGGCTACAAGTGATGAAATGTTTCGCCAGGCATGGATTCGCAGCAAATTTTTGGACGTGCGTTGAATTTTTTGCGGCAGATTTTTTCATGCGTTTCGCAAAACAATCCGCCAATGGCAAAACGCATGAAAAAATTTGCCATGCAAAAATTCACCGCACATACAAAAATTTATACAAGCGTCAAAAAATAATAGTCACAGCAACAATTTTTTTTCCCGCACAACATTTTTGCCGTTTCGGGGATCTTTCGAAAGATTTGCTAATTATTCACTAAAGATAACCAGAACACATTTGCTCATCACTAGTGGCTACTATTTATAAGCATCTACTATTTATATGATACTATTTATATGTGGCTAATATTTATATACACCATTTATATGTGGCGACAATTTTTATACACTATTTCTAAGCTAATATTAATATGCGGGACTATTCGCGGGCGTAATTTAGCACATGTACCAGCAAATACCGCATTGAAATAGTCTTCGCGAGTTAAATAACGCATGCAATATCGCGCGTAAAAAAGCGCGAGTATGCTTATAGTGAATCGTGCGAAAAATCGCCAAAATTAAGCCGCGGTAAAAATTTTAGCACACAATAAAAATAGCGCACGTTTTATCGCCCTTTAGTGAATCAGGCCCATTGTGTGTACTTGGTCAGTGTTGTGTCTTTCCATTTCCTTCTTATTGCTTTCATAGCTAAAAAGAAACATTCTCTGGTAAATAAACTAAGGTGTTCCGTGAGTATTTCTTTAAGGCCTACCCCGAGCAGACACACTTGAGGAGTTTGTGGGAGTTTTTGCTCAAGGGTCGAATCAAGCTTATTCAGGACTTTTGTCCAATATTTTCCCAGGGTCGAACATTCTCATACCATATGCATTAGTGTGGCATTTTCTGCAGGGCATCTAGGACATACTGCTGATGTTCCTGGGAATATTTGATGCAGTTTGGAAGGGGTATAGTATGCTCTATGAACAAAATATAATTGTATCATCCTGTCCCTGTAGTTAAGTGATGCCATAAGGGGAGATTCCAATGTTTCTTCCCAGCCATCATCATTTAGAATACCCAGATCTACTTTTGACTTTCCTCTTAGTTTCTCTAAGGGTTTATTAAACATTTTATCATGCAGACAAGCATATAGTGAAGATAGTAGCCCTTTTGTGGAACCTCGCATTATTTGATCTACTGTTGAGTTTTGGGATATTTGAATGGTTTCTCTATTGTTTTGTATTGTAGATTTCTTTTGTACCTGCATATATTGGAACCATTGAGAGGAGGGAAGCTGGAAGGTTTCTTTAAGACAATTAAATATGACCATTGCCCAATTCTGCCATACGTCCCCTATTTTGTAAATACCACAGTTCTACCAGATTGGTTTCTCTCATAGTTTGGCAACTTGCGGGAACCAGTGATTATACCACAGAGGGGTTTGCGAAAGGAAGCCTGTGAATTTGAGAATTTGTGCTGCTTTGACCCATATTAATCAAGCATTTTGTAGTACTGCAGTTTGATGTCATGCTGGGAGGTTTTTAATAAACAACCATTGAAAGGCTGTATATTTGCAGCCCAAAAGCAGCTTATTTAACTAGAAAAGAGTTTGTTGTTGTGCAAAGTAGCAAAATGACTCATTTGAGCCACTAAGTAATACAGGTAAATGTTGGGGAGTGCAACTCCTCCTTTGTCTTTGTCCCTGGTAA
The DNA here is from genome assembly GCF_000004195.4 of Xenopus tropicalis. NCBI lineage: Eukaryota > Metazoa > Chordata > Amphibia > Anura > Pipidae > Xenopus > Xenopus tropicalis. Next base: position 62,857,239 of record NC_030679.2, read on the forward strand.
GAGTATTTAGGCTCAGTCTAGGTCGGGATCTAGCCCATATTAACTGACGAAATATGGCCTCTAGTTTAGTAAAGAATTTTTTTGCTATTCGTAGGAGAGCAGGTAGTAGGACATAGGTTAATTTTACCATTAACCTCTGGACAACCAGTGTGGCAGGTATTGAAAGATTTCAAAGAGGCTGTTCACTGATTACATTTTTGTGTGTGGGGTTTACATGTCCTTTAAGTCTAACACCCCCTTTAAAACCTATTATACATTTTATTAATAGAACTTTATTATAGGGTTGTATAAAGGATTCCTTTTGATGGTGTATTCCATGTAATACACCGTATATTCTGTGTATTTAACATTATGTATGTTGTAATAGCATTACAACATACTTTACAGTTTTTATTTGTGATGTTCTCTAGGTTTCCTTTACAATGCTAGAAATAATTGGTAAAGGTACTTTGTAACTGTGCTATTTATAAATATTGAATGAAATATTTCCTATTGATTTCTTAAAAAACTGTATATCAAAAGTCATTCAGAGGAACCACTGAAAATGAAGATAATATTTTTTAATTGCATGGATTATGCCAAAAAATAAAAATATAACTCAAATCATGTACAGTGTTGGCTTTGGTTATTCTGGTAACGCATGCTGCACAGATGGATAATGGTTTATTAGCACAGATGGTATACAGAGAACACCAAATCCATTGGCACTCCTACAGGCTATATAGAAAGACATGAGGTAAAAGAATAACAAGAGGCAAATCTCTATATTGCAAGTAAAAGGATGCATTTGCCTCACTTTATTTTCTAATCTTACTGTTTCCCAGATATTTTAAAAGCTTACAAAGCTTGCTCAAAGAATTTAGCGACTACAGAAATCCAATGAGGTACAGAACAAATTTTTTATTTATATGAAAATAGCAGCATTTTAAAGCATTTTTAACAAATATTTGTGTATTATATGTGTATATATGGTCCTAATATTATGCTTAATAAAGGCATAAAGTTTTTAAAAAGGGTGTGCCAGTCTAATAAAATTGGTTTATAAATTGGCTTTGACTGTGCACCCCTCCAAGTGAGTTTGTGCATTTGAGTGCAGACACTCAACAGAAGTGATGAGCGAATCTGTCTGTCTTCGCCGTAAAATTCACGAAACGGCAAGAAAACAGCAAAAAATTTGCAAAATGCATTTGTAGCGCAATCTTTTTGTCGCCCGTGTATTTTTCGTCGCCTGTGTCGGTTTTTTTGTTGACCGTGCTTTTTTGACACGACCGCTCCCAATTCGACGCACAATGACATTTTTTTACGCACAGTGAATTTTCACGGTAGTTTCACAAAACAACTCGCCAATAGCAAAATGCAGAAATTCGCTGCGAATCCATGCCTGGCAAAAAAATTTGCTCATACTCATACATATACTCAACAGTGTATATATAATTACACTGTCTGCCTATCTACAAACACACAGGGTATCGGTATAATTTATAAAGACTGGGCAAATTTGCGCTCACTGATTGGTTGCTATAGCTTACTGCTTACGTGCAAATTTGCCCAGATTTATAAATGTCCCACATAATTAACAAGAAAACCAGTCCAGACAGGGGACAGGGTGGATGATGCTGGGGGGGGGGGAAGGTGTGCGGATTATGTCATGGGGCGGGGTGGTGATACATTATGGGCAGACTTATTGTATCAGGGGGCAGAGCTATGATGCAGCAAGTCCTGCCTGCATTTACTTGTAGCCCACTTTTTGGTTATTCTGTGCTGCTACCTGCTGATTACTGGTTCTTGGCGCTACAGGAGTCCTGAGCCCCCGCTTACTATGGGGGTTAATAAGGATTTCTCCCTTAAAGGCGTGCCTCCACCCAGGGATGGTGTTGTGGAACTATAATCCACCCCCTGGGAACTTAACAGTCTCTAGTACCTCTGCTTGGGATCCACACACAGCCCCCAGTACCTTGCCCCTCCCTGGGGTAGTAGCTTACCGGCAGGTAGGTGATCCTTGTGCAGGAAATAGTCAGATACACACGGAGTATGATGAATAAGATGAATCGTTTATTAGGGCAGGACCTCTCCAGGAGTGGCACATATTAATTCACACAGCATGCAGGGCTTTATCTCCTCACTACTCATTGAGTGCTTTCTCCTGTTGGGCAACTCACGGTACTCACGCCAAGTGTCTCCTTCTAGGTGATCTCCCCGGTACTCACGCCAGAAGGCACCCCCTCTTGGGGTCCTTCCCGGTACTCACGCTAGGCAGCCTCACCACAGGCAGCCCACCCCGGTACTCACGCCTAAGCCCCCTCAGATCCAGCCTCCTTGGGTTAGCGGTGACCTTGTCCACCTACCTAACCACTTATGGCCCTGCACTCCGGCTGATGTAATGCCGGGAGGTCTTAACCTCACTTCCACTCCTGGAGGGGCAATGTCCGCCCATTCTAAACTCCTGGTGTCCTACATATTACTCCTAGAGCAATCTATTATATAACTTCTAACACTAAGCTGTACCTGGGGTACTCCTTACTGGAGCAGTCCCCAAAATGTCTGACCCACAGCACATGGCTGCATCCCCTTATATGGGCCTATGCACCACCCTGTGGCCAAATCCCGAACTGCAGGTATACACCCCATTAACTGTTTAACAACCCAGTCATCCCAGTGTCCCTGTTTCCCAGCACCACCCTGTGGCCTGTCCTAGGGGTTCCTGTCCTAAGGGCCCATTTTTGGTAAACCCCTACATACTTATTTGGAAAACCGGGCAGGCAGTTCTGACACTGACAGCCCTTACGAAAACTGGGCTGTCCAGAGAGGTGGCAACCCTAAGTAAGCTCCCTCTTCTTTTAGAGTAAGCTGTGTATCTAGGACTGAAGAACTAAGCAAATTCCAAGTAAAATTGAGTTGTTTGAAAAATCTGTTTTATTAGGAGGGGGTTATTCTTCCCCTTTACAGAGCGCTGGTAAGGCCCCATCTAGAATATGCTGTTCAGTTTTGGTCTCCAGTGCTCAAACGGGACATTATTGAATTAGAGAGGTTCCAGAGAAGGGCAACTAAGCTGGTTAAGGGTATGGAAAGTCTCAGTTATGAAGAAAGACTGGCCAAGTTGGGTCTGTTTACACTGGAGAAGAGGCGCTTAAGAGGTGACATGATAACTATGTATAAATATAAAAGGGGATCATATAATAACCTTTCTAATGCTTTATTTACCAGTGGGTCCTTCCAACTGACACGAGGGCACCCACTCCGTTTAGAAGAAGGGAGGTTCCGTTTAAATATTCGGAAAGGATTTTTTACTGTGAGAGCTGTGAAGTTGTGGAATTCCCTCCCCGAATCAGTTGTGCTGGCTGATACATTATATAACTTTAAGTAGGGGCTGGATGGCTTCTTAGCAAGTGAGGGAATACAGGGTTATGGGAGATAGCTCTCAGTACAAGTGAGGGAATACAGGGTTATGGGAAATAGCTCTTAGTACAAGTTGATCCAGGGACTGGTCCGATTACCATCTTGGAGTCAGGAAGGAATTTTTTCCCCTCTGCGGCAAATTAGAGAGGCTTCAGATGGGGTTTTATTGCCTTCCTCTGGATCAACTAGAAGTTAGGCAGGTTATATATACAGTAGGCATTATGGTTGAACGTGATGGACAAATGTATTTTTTCAACCTAACTTACTATGTTACTATGTTATTATGTATTTTGCCTAATATTGACTGTGTATCCATTCAAAAAGGCAGGTTTTTATGGCAGTAGAACTGGCAGTTGTTTGCTTTTGCTCCACTGAGGATTTAGAGAAGTGAACTGTAATTTTGTTTTGTTTGATTAATACATAATAAAATCGAGGGACAGTCCTACTTGAACTTTTTTCTCTGTCTCTTACCTGCAGGAAAATGGGGCTGGTGCTTCTGCTAGCTGACTGAATCTCCCAATATATGTACTGATATATATATATATATATATTGTATAAATATATATATCAGTCCTTATAGCACAGCCAAATTTTAAGTATTTAGCAATAAATGTTCATCGCGTGCGTTAAGTCGCCATTTTCCCATGCAGTATTTTTTGCGCTCGTTTTAACGCATGCGTTAATTTCCGCGCTGAAAAGTATACGATTGCATGATTCACTATAACTTAGGCGCGCTAAATATCGCATTCGGCTATGCGAAAATTAACACCACTACAGGCAGGCGAAAAGTACAGTAAATGAGTTTTTGGCAATAAAATATGGACTTACAGTGTTATTTATTCAAGTATGTGTCTTTTTACTCAATTTCACTAAAGTCTTGGCATGTATGGAATTTCGCTACTATTATACAGTACAATAGTGGTAAAAATTTAGTCGCCAAAATATACAGTACAATAGTGGTAAATATTTAGTCGCCAAAATATACAGTACTATAGTGGTGAATATCTAGTTGCCAAAATATACAGTACTATAGCGGTGAATATCTTGTCGCCAAAATATACAGTATAATAGTGGTAAAAATTTAGTCGCGATATTATACAGTACAATAGCGGTAAATCTTTAGTCTCACAAAATACATTACTAGGTATAATAATTATAGAAAAGTACAGTAAATGAGCTTTTGCCAATAAAATATGGACTTTGCAGTGCTATTTATTCAAGTATGTGTTTCCCCTAGAGTGACGCAGCCGCCAGTTTGCAGGGAAATGGTCATTTTTAATACAGTAATTTTACGAAAGTATTGGCGTGTATGGCTAACATGGCGTGCGTTCATTTGCGCGACTATTTATATGCGGCTACAAGTGATGAAATGTTTTGCCAGGCATGGATTTGCAGCGAATTTTTGGACGTGCGGCAAATTTTTCCGCAGCAAATTTTTTCATGCGTTTCGCAAAACAATCCGCCAATGGCAAAACGCATAAAAAAATTCGCCACTCGAAAATTCCCCGCACGTCCAAAAATTGACAAAGGCTTCACAAAATAATAGTCGCGGGCAACAACTTGCGTTAATTAGTACGTAGCGTATTTTCTGCTGAGTGTGATAACTCTAGCACTTTTTTTTTCTTACTTATATTTTTATTGGTTTTTGGGGTTTTTTTTTTGGCAAATAAACATTTATACAGCACCTCTGTAGCACTCTGTGCTCTCCCAGGGCAAAATGTCACCAATTTTATGCTGCCAATTGTCGCTTGCGTAATGTCGCGACAATTAGCGCATGCGATAAACAGCGTGCATGCGAAAAATACCGTGCACGCTATTTATCGCGACAAAAATGTTGCATGAAATACCGCGCGTAAAATAGTGCAAGTATGCTTATAGTGAATCGTGCGAAAAGTCATGAAAATTAAGACGCGATAAAATTTTTAACACGCGCTATAAATAGCGCACATTTTATCGCACTTTAGTGAATCAGGCCCATTGTTTTAAAAGAATCCAACGTTTCGGTCCTCAATAGGATACTTGAGAAAGGTCCTATTGAGGACTGAAATGTTGGATTCTTTTAAAACAATACAGTATGTCTTAAATAAAATTGATAAATTTTAAGGGTGTGCCGGCCACTGAACATTTATTGCTATATATATATATATATATATATATATATATATATATATTGATATATTGGTTTGGACATGGCAGCTGGTGATAAGACTTAGTTCTTTCATTGTACAGACTGTTTGACCTATAGTTGGATTTGCTCGCAGGCTCGATTTGGTCGCAGGTTCAATATCAGACAAGACTTACTTCTATCAGCTCAAATGTGCATATTTGGCATGGTGCCTTGTGACCTTGCTTATGTGGCAAGGCTTCCACAACTTATGTGTGCACTATTGCAGGTGTGCTATTAACTATGCCCTTGCTACAGGCAAAGCTGACTAACCAGCAACTGGGACAAAACTGTTCAGTTAGTTTGCTTTTGATCCTTAGCAAGCAGGTCAGAGCTGAGCTATTGGAGGTTCCAGGGCTAAACTGGAAACAAAATAATGTATTTTAGGAAAGGGGCAAAATGTTCCACCCATATAGCACCTCCAGAGTGAACTGACATTTCCCATCTAGTTTCCTATTTACATGACATGCATAGAGGGCCCAAGTACCATCACATACATAAGAAACCTGCATCATGATTAGGCATTAAGGAAAGTAAAAGGCATGCTGTGCACTCTGCCTTTGAATGCATCCTCCCATGTCTGTATATTGTGGCTCACAACTAGCATATATTTTGTTGGTAAAAGACTTTTTCTGTATCATTGTATGAACATCTAGGCATAACATTAACTATGCTGAATTCCTCATGTTTTCTTACTCGTGTAGACAGAAAAAATAACAGGAAAAAAATCTTTGTTTTTAACAATTAACACAAATTGGTTTTAAACTAATGACATATATTGGAAATGCAATAAACTAAATGTTTTAATTGAGTTCATTATAACAGTTGTCCGATCTGTTCCATAATTTAGGAGAAACAAATTTCAACTCTCCAGCATATAAACCAGCATCCATAATTGTCCACTATAATTTTATTACTGTCGGGCTTTACAATTTGTTTAAGCTTTGAAGTTAATACTGCAGAGTAATCAAGTTGGAGAAATTGAAGCCAGCACAATATTTCTTAACTGCCTGATGCTGTCAGATCCAAGTTAATTCATTTTATAATCGCATTTCTTAGATAAAAGTCTGTTACACTGTCAAATAGGAAATACACTGTGAAACGCAAACAATTACGCCCGCAGAACTTGGACATTAACAACTTTCTAGCTATACTATATCTATGGAGGTGCTAGCTAAAATGAGTAACAGAAGGAGTAAGTAGCTGTATCCAAACAATATCTGAGAACTGAATCAAAGAAGAACTGTTTAAAGGGGATGAACCGTAAAGCTGATATAAAAAAACCATGACTAATGCAGCGTCGAGCCTGTTTTGCCCCTTTCCCCTCCCCCTGATTGCAATAAAACAACGGACAACTTATTTTGGAGAGAGAAGGCCGCAGTTGTTTATTATCAATTATTTTATATAAATCAGCAATTATATAAACAACTATAACTTTTATTAAACTGTTTGAAAATCCAAACATTGAACAGCAGTCAAATTACTTATACCTCTAAAGAGGTCTGACCCTGAGCCCAGGCCCGGAGCCTGTGTCCTGTCTCCTATCCGAGTCCCATTCTGGGATTAACCATCTCCCTGAGGACCCCAGGCCTACCCAGTTACCCACTCACTTTTCCAATTGCCCTTTTTAATTTCCTCTGGGGCTCAAAGTCTACCCCACCCCCCACACTGCGACTATTGTGAACCGGCCTATTAGGGAGGGAGGGATGCTGTCGTTCCTGCTCCTTCTCCCGCCGGAATCTGGTAAGGTCACATCCGGGGAGGTCCTGTTCTTTTCCCTGCCCTGCCTGTAACAGCTAGGATATCATGTGGGAGGAGGGGAGAGGGGTTGCCCTCCTAACTTAGTCAAGCCCTGCTTCCCTATCATTTTACTCGGGTCATTGGGCTCCCAGATGCAGGCCCTTTTGATTAATGAATATAGTTTACATGTATACATGTTCATTAATACTCCAAGCTGAAAGGAGTACTGAAACTAAAATAAAAATGTAGTCTAGACATTTTATGCTGTAGAATTCTGTACCAGCTCAACGCCAGGACAACCCTTTAGTAGGGAAAATCTGTGCCTCCAAATATGACCCTAGTAGCTCCAATCTTCTTTTCTGGTAGCTGTTCTGAGTCAGTTAACTGAGCTAAGTGACATACTCACAATATATAATATATATCCAAAATATATTATAAAAACCTGATAGTAATGAATTCAGATTTACGTTACATGGTAGCATAGAAACCAATGCTTTCTGCATTCTTCCTTTAAAGGGGACCTATCACCCAGACATTAAAAGCTGTATAATAAAAGTCCTTTTCAAATTAAATATTAAACTCAAATTCCTTTTTTATTAACACATCCATCCATTATAAAGGCATTTAAAAATATCAGCTGTCAATCAAATATTGTTTTCTCTGCCTTAAACTGGCCATACGCCTACTCATAAAATCGTACAAAGATTTTCGGACATGATCATTTTTGTATCATTGATCGGTGGTTTAGCCGATTGGCCAGGTTAGAAACTTTTTTCCGGATAACGATAAAATCTAGTATTATTTCTAGGTGTATTAGTGTATTTAGTTCTCTGTTAATAAATAGTTCCTTCATTGCAGACAGGCACCATAGTCTGGTAGCTATCTACTTCTTCTTGCAAGCTTTTAGATTAATCTACACTGTCAATGACCTCTGTGCTCTAATGATCTCTAGGTGACCCCGTAAACCTGCCCAACATCGGTGAAAATGGCTTCTGCCAGTGGAACTGTTCAAGTAAAGATTTCAACGATCCATTGATAAGCTTATAATAACATTACTTCTCCTTTAATAATCTTTAGCTGCTTTAATATAATATATATTCACTTGCTTGTAAATTATTTTGCTTTCATTTCACTTAATATGTATGCACAATGCATTGCCGTTTAGAAGTACCCATGAAATACATGCACAAATAAGATTGAAAGAAGAACGAAAACAAACATAAGAAATAGTTTCCAGAAACTAGAATTCAAGTATGTGTTCTGACTCTTGAGGCAGTAATGTAAGCAGCTGGACACAGATGGTACATCTCTCTTTGCTATGATTAAACTTCTTATGAGTCAGCCGTAGAGTACACTCTGCACCATTGCTTGACATGTAGGCAGGGATAACTAAGTCTTAAGAGGACTAAGCCTTTCCAAAAATAGACCAAATGCCATAAATACAGTACTATGAGTTAATGTAAATCTTAAACAAGTCCTATAAGTTTTTGTCTCTCTGCAGCAGAATTGATGCAGTGATGTTTATGGTTCTAGAGGACTCAATTACAAAGGCAAGTGAAAATGGCTAAATGCAGCATTCTTTGATGCTATTTACATAGGTTCTTGGATCCATATAAGCGCCTTGCAAATGCATCAAGAATAATGGTGCCTGTTATGACAATGCAATTCTCGGAAAAAAAACTTAAAGACCATCAGGTTCAGGCTGCCAGTAATTCTGCATTAAGGGCAAAGACTACAAATCTGTAAGTAAGGTGGTGTGCCGGGATGCCTATGTGCCTGCCTCAGCCTGCCCCTCATGAATATATTGCTACTTAAAGGGGTTGTTCACCTTGAAATTGACATTTTATATGATAATTAGTTTTTCAGTTATTTAGCTTTTTGTTTAGCAGCTCTCCAGTTTGGAATTTTAGTTGCTAGGGTTGCTTGTTTACTGTAGCAACCAGGCAGTGGTGTGAATGAGAGACTGGAATATGTAATAGAAGAGGGACTAAACAGAAAGATAAGGAATAAAAATGAACAACAAAAATAAAACTGTAGCCTCAAAGAACAAAAGTTTTCTAGCTAGCAGGGTCAGTGGACCCCCATGTGAAATCTGGAAAGACCAGATGCAAAGTTGCTAGCAATAGTACAAACTATATCATAATAAATTTTATCTTAAAGGTGAACCACCCATTTAATGCTGGCTGCACTGTATTCAGTTGGGAAAATGCAGGTCTGCACATTGTGTTTGGAACTAACCTAAAGGGATCATTTATACTAACAAATTGTCTCACAAAAATGGGTTCACTCATTGCGCAGACTAATGCCATTTCTTAATGGTACTTGAATTCAAACAACACTGTGTTCTGAGTAAAAAACATGGTGAATTGCATCCAGAATTGCAAAGTTAATTCAAATCAACTTCCCTATATTATCCCAGTATTTGAAAGGTATTTGTAATTGGTATGGAAAGCAATATCTTTCTTTTGTTATACTCTGCACTGCTGGTTCGACTACATACTACTGAAACCAAGACTCAAGCTGGCCATATACAGTATGTACTGATAAAATTGCATGAAAGAAGTTTGTATCATTTTGATATATGTATGGTGCTTTTAGCTGTTCTCATCTTTCAGGCTCTTTGTCCAAATTATTGGAAGAAGTATGCAAGACATTGAGGGCAACTGAGACTCAAACTGAAAATGTATAACTAATGTATATTATTGCTTAATTTAAAGTGCTTTCAATATGTAAATGTTATATTTAGCTATACAAGGCAGACTGTACCAAGTACCTGCTGTAGCCAGATTTGAGTTTTAGTAGATCTTTCTGTTGCAATTCACAATATGTTAACATCAATGAAAGCTTTATATAACAAATTCACAAAAATATTATAATTAGAATATATTCCAGTTTTTGCTGTCAAAATTGGTATTGCAATTTATATATTATATTTCGACAAACAGCAGAACTGTTGCTTGGGCAATCGTGTTAATACAGACTGGACAAGTGTTAATTTAGGGGAGGTATAATTAAAAAGAAAACTAATTATCACGTACATGTCTTCTGTTGCCTCCTTTATCTGTCATGCCCCAAATAACTGAAATCCATTTTTCTTCTCCATGCAAATTAGTGTTTTACAGATCTTTACATATTCCTGTGCTCCAGAGAATAGTTTTTGAATCATTAAACCACATAATGGTTTTCAGTTCGAAACTGGGTGCTAAATTTTGCAAAGTAAACCTTGTGACTTTTATTGCTTTACCCTTTTAAAGTCTTTATTGGCCCTGACACCAATGAGCATTAACACCATTATGTAGCCCTGTTTTCTGTACATCATTGCAGTAAGGGGTGCGGATTGTGCCCTCCATAAACCAGGTTCTTACCTGAATGTTCAGATTTACTACTGTAAGGTTCCTGACCGCCGACTGTAAATTTAGTAATCCATGGGAGCCCTCCTGCCAGGACAAAGACGTGCACGGGAACAAGAAGGACACAACCAAATGGGAGTTCAAACTTGTTCAATTTATTGTCAAGTGATCATCACTTTTATAACCTTCGGTGCACACGTAACTACATAAGGGTGTGTTATAGCAAATAAGAAAAAGACTATTGTTGCTTCAAAGATGGCCTTCAAGGATGGCTAATGCGGGACAGGAATTTTAAGGAGGACACAAGGAGTAGAAGAGGCGTTTCTCAAGGCTTATATTTCGTTATGTGCAAGCTGTGCCCATGGTACTATTTGGGAAAAACAACTATTATGGGATGTTCAAACCTTGCTGTTTGCTGTTACAAAATGGAGATACATTTCTAAAATGGAGTATGATATGCTAAGCATCAAAGTGTATCAAAATACATGCATATATGAATATATGATTATATGAATATGAGAATATAGGGTATTATATCAAACCTCACAACTACCTGGTTTCAGTCATGCTGTAGGAGAAAGTAAGGGGCATGTTAAAGTATATACAGCCCTGTATAATAGTCTGGTTCAAAAATGGACCAGGCCATTATGCCTTTTCTGGAAAAAATATTTGCCTAATTTTAATTAAATAAATGTATATTTTATGTATATATGTGTTCTGTCCAAGCTTTGTGTTAGAACTGTATGTAAGTCAAGCTTCTCTACCCAGAGGAAATGTATAAACTTGTAGTGAATCACATCAGACTGCTTTTACAGTAATTTAGATTGAATTATTTTTCTCATAATTCCCTAAGCAAATAGAACATATAGAAGCTGTATACGTTATGATATGATATTAAAGCTTTTTGCTATATTGTTTTTTGCACAGAGCTTTGTTTGATTTGTTTTATTAATAACTTTGAAAGCCTTGAGAATAAAACATACAGAGTAAAAAACAAAAATGAAAAGAAAAAGAAAATGGTTATTTCTTTGCAAATTTACACTATATATATATATACTGTATATATATACAGTATATATATTTAAATTGGTCAGTGAATAAAGTATTTGACTGCACAATGACCCAGTTAATATACTTATCATATATCTCACTTGTCTCTATCAACACCAGCCTTTATGCTGATTTGCAATTTGATATACATTACATTTTTCCAGCTGGATTGTTCTTTATACAAGTGAATGACTGTGATGGCATAGATTTATGGTGTCTCTCTAGCATGCTATAAGCAAATTTCAGAGCAGTCTTTCTGCTGCTGCTATACCTGGTATATTCCATTACCAGCCACCTTTGTTCATTGCCAGACCACACCACAAACTCATCAAAGTCAATAGGCGATTTTTTTATGTGCAACAATTTTTACATGCAACAAATTATTACACGAGTGACATTTTTTACGCGCAACTTTTTTTCTTACTCCAAATGCCTTAAAGCCAATGGGCATTTTTGCAGCGACTTTTTTTGCCACAATTTTGTCTCTGTGACATTTTTGTCTTGGCAATTTTTTTCACCGCAGTTTAGCAAAACAATTTGCTTATGGCTGTGAATCCATACCTGGCGAAAAGATTCGCTCATCACTGCAAGGGATAGCTCTATGTTATAATACTAGGTCATCAGAAAAGTTGTACAGGTATAGGACCCATTATCCAGAATGCTTGGGACCAAGGGTATTCTGGATAAGGGGTCTTTCCGTAATTTGGATCTCAATACCTTAAGTCTACTAAAAAAACAATAAAACATTAATTAAACCCAATAGGATTGTTTTGCATCCAATAAGGATTATTTATATCTTAATTGGGATCCATTACATGGTACTGTTTTATTTCTACATAGAAAAAGGAAATCAGTTTTAAAATTCTGAATTATTTGCTTATAATGGAGTCTATGGGAGGCAGGCTTTCCGTAATTCGGAGCTTTCTGGATAACGGGTTTCCGGATAAGGGGTCCGATACCTGTACTACTTATGTTACATGTATTTGAGCCTTGAGTAAAACTGCTGCCACATTGCAGTACTGTCACATTTACTGTTTCTTATGGTTTGTGACCACTTAACACTTGGAATTCTTGAGCTGACTTACAGGCGTTCAGATGAGCAAGCCTCTTGTGATTTATTTCACTGAAAGTTCAGTTTTGCTATAGGAAAATTTGGGTTTCATAGAAATGTTTGCATATTTTTTCCCCAAACCATTTGTTGTCATTGTTTTTAAAATCAAACCTTTTGCGAGTTTGTGTCAGTAAGTGAAAAGATACCATTTCAGTATATTTATATGGTGCCTATCTAGTAATAAATGTTCTATGAACCACACTCCCTCATTGACAGTCTGTAGTGGTGCTAAACCACATTAGTCTTCATTCCAGAATGCTAGACATAAAGGTCTAGAATGTCTCTGCCTCAAGGTTTCCTCTGACTAAACTACCCTGACCACTGTGTCTATGCCACCCTATCTTGTGCTAATCTACAATCGCTATTACTGTCATAAATATCAACTCTTTGATAGTGTAACAATTAAACAACTTGTTGCAGACAATTGATAATGCATTTCCAAATTTCTCTTGTTCTCTCTTATTTTATGTATATTTCCTCTGTACCACCGTAGGTAAATCTTGCGCATTTTGTTGCCCCTGCTTCCCCATTTTACTAAAGTGTACATTTTTCCCCATCTATCCCTGTCTTGTTTTCAGTAATTTGCCTATGTATGGACAAAGTATTGTAGTGTGTATATTGAAAAGGGTCAAAAATATTATTGAGCTACGCAGTGAAAAAACTATTTGTACAATGCTCCTTTAAAAAGATATTTCATCCCACCCCTGCATAATTAACTCCACTCTCTGTACCTATAACCACACAATTTATTTGAATTTACATATTATTTATATATTTATTTTACATATTATTTATTGCTCTATTTTCTGAACATAAAGTTTGAGGGCAAGAAGAATGTTTAATGTAACTAAATAGTAGACATGAGGCAGACCCCTAGGCAACATGACCGGCTACTCCCCCCCCCCCGCGCGCATGACGAGGTGGTGCCCCTCCTGCCTACCGCTAATTCTGACTATCCATTTGCCAAGGTTGGTGCCTGATATTTTTTTCCTACAAGCACATAGAGGCTGATATTCTAAATTCAGTTTTCGTACAAATGTAGAAGAGCAATTATACTGCTTGCAAAAATGAAAAATAGAAGAAGAGCAAGGAAAGGAAACACTGTACTAGCTCTATTGTTTTATGCTTTTAATATCACCTAAATGTTATGAACAGTTAACAAAATGTTCCTTCATAATGCACTATTGGAAATGATTTATAGAAACAAATAACTGAAAGAGATTCTGGCCTGCACACTCAGCTTTAATCAGAAGGGTGATAAAAGCATAATTTGTAAAATAAATTTTTATTATCTCACATTTTTATTTTATAGTTTTCTCATAAAAGTTGTATGGAAAAAAAACTAATGGCTTAAAGCCTAAACACGTCAATAATAGTGTACTTATTAAAAAAAGCACATTTATGTTTTGCTTCCTATATAACAATATTTACATGTGGCAATAGAAGAATTTCATCTTTAAAGTAAGAAGACTGTAGTAAAGTATAGAAAATAATGGCAATTCACATGTATTCGTTTAAGGATCTAATATTGGAGCGTTTGAAGGCATTACTTATGTCTTATTCCTTTTGTATGAAATACAGAATGTGGTTGTTGAGTAATTCAGATTCAAATTGTTATTTTGTTTCCAGAACAGTTCCAAGCTTGTGGTGCTCCTGTATAGTAGCCTATGCTTTTTGCTTTTGGTTTCATCAGCTAAAAATTTGTACTGGAAAATAACATAGTAATCAAAGGTCTTCCATATTTCCAGTGTCAGCCAGGGCTGCAAAAGTAGCACAGTTTGTGCTACAACAAATAAAGAATAAAGGCCACTCTTAAAAATGATTCAGTGACTGGAATGATTACAGTCACTGAATAACATTAGAAAAGAAGAACAAACAAGTGTGTTATACCTAAGATACAAACTACATTTACCCTATCAGTCAGGGCCGTATTTATCATATAGGCATTTGAGGGCCTGTGTGTAGGTTGGCAGTTTTAGGGGGGTGGCCCTTGGATGCCTTTATGGTAAAGTTTTTTAAGAAAAAAACCCCTTTCCACTGCCACTGGATTCTTTCCTATTAAATCCAGTGACGGAGGTGGGGGGTACCTGTCCGGCGCTGCACCTGAAAGTGACTTCACACACCGAGAAGTTGCACATTGCATCATGACATAACTTCCATTGTTTCATTGATGAGCACAGCAGTGGTCTGATGCCTAGGGCAGCACTGGACTGAAATACACCCTTATGTTACAGTGCAATTGGGAGCTGTAGCACAACACAGTCTCAGTTGTGGTTACATTCTCCAGTACAATTGAGAATAGTGATTCCTCAAAAACGCAACAGCCACAGTTGCAGCCTCCAAACCCCGTAGGGTACAGAGTGCAGTTGAGAGTTGTAGTTTCACACAATCAAAGCAATCATAATTGCACTTTCTAATGTTGTTCATGTCTACTTCCATTTTAATAAGGAAAGAGAGCTGCCAATCATATATTACCTCCCACACAAACCGTATCAATGGTCCTGTAAACAGGCTTTCAACCAGGTTCAGAGATACACTTTGCTGCCCTGTACAGTTGGTGAGTAGAAACATTTAGCAACAATGTTACAACTGCTGTGACTGTCACAACTACAACTCTCAATTGCACTCTGTGCCCTGCAGTGTTTGAGAGACTGCAACTACGCTGACTGTGAATGAATTCTATTCTCAAGCTAGCTCTTGGTTACTACTACCATGGCCTTGAAGGCAGAGCCACCTCTTTGGCTGTAAGAGCAGTTTTTTAAAGATAACGTTATGCTCTCACACTGGTAACTCCCATAATGTTCCCATGACTTTGACCTGTCTAAGGGTCATTTCTTTGTTCTGAATTCTGACTTCTGAGTGCAGAGGCCTTGTAGCTACTTGTGACAGAAAAGCTTCATCTTACACCTCATATGACCTCTGGCATCTGCCGCTGCTGCTTAGGGAGGTGCCCCCCTCACCCGCTCCATACTTACTTCTTTGGCATCAAAACAGGTCAAGGGGGGCTGCATCGCTAGGGCAATTTATCTCTTAAAGTAACCAGAGGTGGCTTTTTGCCAACACTGGTAACTACCTGTTCACTTCCTCATGGCATGAGGGCCTTGGTGGTTCTACTTCTATTGTGGCTGAAAAAACTTTTAAAAGCTCTGTAACAGAATTGTGCTGTAACTAAACATCCAATTAGAAATAATTTCTGATGAATTTAAGGCATGGTTATGGCAGACAAACTCTTAAATGTGTGTGGTTTTTATTTTTTAATTTTTTTTCTTTGAACCAGGGAACAACTTAAAAAGTGTCATGTTATAAAAAGTTTGCCTTCATCTAGTAACCATACCAACCAATCAAAACAGCCGCTATATGCTACCTGCTAATACTATTTATTACATTACCCTCATTATTTTAACATTATTTGCAAATGAAGTTGTAACTGAAAGCAGTTTCTGTCCTTTGCTATTGCCTTTTTTCCTTTGGGCACAATTAATATATGCCTTGCCAATACATTTTATTGTGGCTCAGTCACCAAGGATTGCATACTGTTGTTTATGCTAATGTGCAGAGTATGTAATAAAATAGGCCAACTTTTATGCAGCTTTTAAAAATGCATAGTGCTCAATTAAAACCTACAATGCTCTGTACGTTATAGGGAGTAGTAGTATATTATTAAATTAAATTTTTTATTTTTGTGAATATTTATTCTGGTTACATCTTTATCCCACATTGCTAAATGTTTCAGAAATCAGCTTTAGCCAAGACACCAACTCTCTTAGGCCAGTGGCACATGGACTGGATCGTCCACTTTACTCTATCTGAGTTTTTTACCCAGACGGAGAAAAGCTGATCCGCTATTATGTAATCCTTTCTGTAATTCCATTGACAGGCTCGGTGTAGATCTGTGTGGAGCTACACAGAGTGAATATCAGTGTGGAAATTATAGTATCTGCTCTATACAGGCTGACGCCATGCCTGTTAAGGAGGGAAGCACACGGCAGTGGATCTACTTTCCTCCTCCAAGTAAAAATATGGATAGTAAAAAGTATGTAGTTTAGAACTAATAAGGTTAATGTGCACATGTTCAACATGGGTTCAATTAAAGAGGGTGTATGCTGGACATGGGTTCTGCTCATTGTTTTAATTCAAATATATTGTTTTCACATCCTTGGCTCTGTATGTGTGAGGGGGAGAAAAAGGTCAAATTCTCCTTCCTGATTATACCCCTTCTATAATAAAACCATCTTTACTTGAATATAAGGGGAGATATTAAAGGTAAAAAACACAAAACAATGGCATAATATAATATATACAAGCTCTGTTTTTTTGTCTCCTACATAGGTGTACATGCCCTCTTTAATGTAACATTAAGGATTCAAAATTTATTCTGATTATTTTACATTTTGTGTGTCTTCCTTTGAACACGCAATTTGATATTTGTTTTCTGTTAAGATTCTGTTATGTACTTACAGAAACATACTTTAGATTTGTTTAGTTAGTTTTGACAATATACATGGTCTTAAAGAAACATTAACCAATGTCTCCTTCCTTACCATCTTATAGCCCTTCCTTTTTTATAGAGGCCACTGTTCTATAAGCATGTGTGCATTTATTATTGGGCGATCATTTTTGGAAGAGATGGAAATTTCTATTTTTCCTTTTTATAGCATCATCATATACCTTAATGAAAGAGGAAAGGGCATCGTTTTCTTTGAAAAGCCATTTTAATGGCTTTAATCAAATCCAAAATTAACTGTTATTGCTATACTGTACGCTTAGTTTTGTGTTATTATGGATAACAATGTTATCTACAAAAAACAGAGTATTATTTGTCTGGCATCATTCCCAGCTTTGCTCTGATGTGAAATGTAGGCAGAGCTGGAAAAAACCCCTGGAGCTATATCCGCAGTGGCAGTATGACATGGGATCTGAATGACCTGCAGGCAGATCAAACTAATTTTATTCTGACAGAGACAATGTTAACTGTAAATCTAAACCAAGAAGCATAGAGTTATCTGAGTAGATGATTTAGCTGGGTAGGGAAACTGTATAGTAAAGAAAGCTAAGTTTCCAGGCTTTTGAGAAGGCTTTTATATAAATGTAAACCCTCTTTTAATTTTATTTTGTATACATTTTTCAGAAAGTAGTGGTAAAGAAATGCCGGTGTAAAACACAGTAAGAAAATACAATGGTTATAGAATAATCTGTTAAATTGGAATAGTGGTAGACAGTGGAACAACAATACAAAGTATTGGGTAAAAGAAGTTTAAACACAGATGATTAGCTTCTAAATCAATTAAGTTTTATTATATTTAGGGATGCACCAAACCCAATTTTTTGGGTTCGGCTGAACCCCCGAATCCATCATAAGGGATTCGACCGAATACCGGACTGAACCCGAATCCTAATTAGCAAATGCTAATGTGCACCATGCACTAGCCATGGTGCACCATCCACTTAAGATGGTGTTTTGGCAAATGAAATGCCCAATCCCCAAAATAGTCTATATACATAGTACAGGGATATTGGTCAGAATTGGTACAAGGATATTGGTCAGAATTGGTAGGGCACCATACATGTCCAGATAAGTTTGTCTGTGCATGTATGGCTACCCTAAAGGGTGCAAAGGGCTCACGGCTCCCTTTTACAGAAGTGTGCTGCTTTCTAAGCTGGGACCAGGCACAATGAGGAAACTGCACACTAATTTGGGTTGCAAATATGCCTGGCAATAATTAATTGTTTTAATGATAAGCAGTCTTTCTGCCTTGGTATAAATATACACCCATGAGGTGGGGTGTGGATGCCTCATAATTATTTTTCTCAAATAGGTTTTGATTTTTTTTTATAGTTTTTAGATTTTACCCCCATATGTAATAAAATCCCCTAAGTTTGCCCAGTAGCAGTAACCAATAGCAATCAATAAAATGATTACTTTTAAACAGGTGACCAGTAAATGCTTCCTGCTGATTGGTTGCTATGGTTTACTGCTCTTTGGCAAACTTAGTGCCTTTTATTATTAAACCCCTCAATAGTTTTTTAGTGTCCTTCCTTGATGTAACCTTTTTATTGCACTGCAGACAACTGGAATTGGAGTTATCCAACTAGGTGAAGTTTGACTTAGGGGGGGTTTATTAACATTTGGATTTTCGTGGCTTCACCTTTTTTAAAAACCACAATTGAAATCATTTCCACGAATGCCACTAAAAATCACAATTGAAAAAGCAAAAATGGAAAAAAGTTGCGAAAACAGCGACAAAAAATCAGAACCAAAAAAATCATGCTGTAGTAAATGCCCCATCAAGTGTGTTGTTTGCTGTTGTAAAGAAAGTGTTTAGGAACTCACAAATGAATCATGCAATATATAAACAAGTGTAAGAAAATAATATTGACTATTTTTGATAAAGATTTATTAAACATCCACAACAGTTTGGTTCATTTTTTTAAGAGCGATGGTTTCCCTTTAATCAAAATATTGAAGGGTACTTTTATACAGAAGTACAGAAAGTACTTTTGGAAATGTATTCTAATTTGTTGTTGAAAATTAGGCTGGATAATGTATTTCAATTTCTTAAAGTCACCAGGGTAATAAGAAATGGATGTGCAATGCTGCTAAGGTGTAATTCTTTGTAGAAAATTAAATCTACTGTATGTGCTTGAGGTAGCTGCATAAAAAGGTAAAATCTGAAAGACATAAAAGCTTGAAAGGTACCTTAAAAATCAAATTAATTGTAGACGTGATATGAGCCCTAGCCCTTCCATTTATAACTGAACTTATGAAACACTCACAGATTCACCCAAGAATATTATCTGGTCATTTGAACTCATTCCAACAACTCACTTAATCTTCGTATGAGCCATTTTTTTCCCTGCTACTGTCATTATAGCATTCTGTTCAAGGCAGATTATAATAACAAAAGAATCATCAAAATGTAATACAGCTACAGCATAGGGTTCCTAATTAAGGCATGAACCACATAATCTATAGATCATAGTTACCTTACATATCAGTCATAGCAGCTGTCTGTCTTTGCTGCTTAGATATTCTGGGTCTTTCCCAGAAGATGATTAGTTCATTACTTCCACTGCTTTCTGAGACTGTCTAACCTTACAAATCTCTCATTTAGATCAACGTGTTCCTGTAATTCTAGATCGGTGATTAAAAACTGATAGTTACATATCCTCTTGCATTCAAGATTTTTATTTAGCTTAACACTCACCTGTGACCTTCACCCCAGGTCTGCCTTTGACTCTGCTCCTGTTTTGCATTGCATGATACCTCACTCACTTAAGATTTGTTTTCCCTGTGCCCTTTGATAAATCATTAAAATCCTGCTCTGGTGCAACCATGTTATTAAGTAGACTCCATGCAATTGGAACAGCCTGTCTACATCTCCAGTAAACCCAGTTTCCAGAATGCCATACTGTACTTACTGTCACAGCTACTAAAACAAACAATACTGAAAATTGCCTCTATGTGTGTTTTAGAAGAGGCAATTCTCAGTATTGTCTATGGCAGGGTATTTTCTGGCATTTAGTAGCCATGACAAGTAGCTGCTACTAAGTAGCTCCTTGTGTCTTCCCCCTTATAGGAAATGGCTCTCAAAAAGATACAGAATTGAGATGGGAACAAGGATCAGAGACAAGTAAAAAGTGTTTGAATTCATATGTTGCTCTGTAATACATGCAATACATACAGCTGAAGATCCAAGAGAGGTGGGGGACACATAAGCATCCCTGAGGCAGGCAGTGAGGACAGGGCTGTGCTGTGCATTCCGATGCTGCTCTCTCTCCTGAGTACAGTTCATCCTGCATTCAGTGCAGAGCAAACCACACAGGCAGGGAAAAATCCCGGTGGGCCCTGGCTCTAGTGGGTCCCTGCTGCCCAGACCCAACCCTTGCCAGTGCTTCCTCTGCCCGACCGCTCCTCCCCTGATGCGTTAAATTTACGCACTCAGGGGAGCACGTCGGATGGTGGGCCCTTCAAGGGGGGTTAGGAGGGAGCCCCTATGGGGGGGGGGTTAAGGGACGTGGCTGGTGGGGGCACATGCAGGGCCCCAGGGGTGGGAGCCCCGGTGGGCCCTTCACCCCCCAGTCCAACCCTGCATACTGGGGAGTGCAATTGTTCCTGGAATGAACACTAAGGGACACACTTTTATGCCTCTTAGTGCTCTTGCACTTGCGCCCTGTCAGGGTAAAAAATTCCCCTATATATCCTTTTAATCTGACAAGAAATGTCAAAAAGGGCATTTCAACCACTTTTACAGAACAAATATTTGCTTTATTTTAGTTTAATTTACTTTAATTTTCGAGTCAAGCTGCTTCATGTAGAGCCTGCTTTGAAGGGAGAATATACCCTGAGTAGCTTCAAGCACACAGAGCAATTGATAAAGCAGCCATACTGAGCTGAGGTTCTGAGGAACAGACTAAGAAACTAACATTAGGGGTGATAAGGACCCTTATCAGAAGTTCTTTAATTCTTCCACCAGGCTGTACTGCACAAGAAATAGCTTAGTTGCAAGACATGTAAATAGATACTGAAGACAAAACAGGATGAACCATAACTATAATAGGATTAGCTAACAGACAAGACTGAAAAATTACAGAAATAGACCATACAAGCAGGATGGGAAAATCTAGCAAGGGAAATGGAATAGAAAGGGAAGGCTAACTACATGGCACAAGGGATATATTCTCTACTAGCAGTGTCCCAACCCTTCTGAGGAGCAGTTGGCTTTCCTTGAAATTGCCTGTAATTAGCAGCTATGAGCAGATGTAAACACTCAAATGCACATTTTTGTAAAGGTTATTTCTATTAAAACTAATAACAGGTTACTCAGCTAGGTTCAAGACACCTACCCTGGCTGAAACAAATCCAGCCGAAAATTATGCCCTAAGCCTTAAATGATAGTGTACCTGAAGAGAAGTAAGTAAATGCTGCATGAGGTAGTAATACAAATAGTAGGCATTATTACACATAAAATGCCCATTTGGTTTACAAAACAATCCAAAATGTAAAAAAAATAAATCATACCAAAAGGACAGAGGTTCCTCAGTGCATCATGGTCTCTGACCTACTTAGACTAGGTGTGAGATTGAAAGCTAGAAAGCAACCAAACATACATTAAAATTGGTTTGTTGGTACATGATTTACAAAAAAGGACTTCTTCTGGGACATACCTAGTTACTTTTCAGTCACATCTTTGCTGTGGACAATGTCATAGAATTTTTTTAAGCAATGTAAAAAAGTAATTTTCCTTGAGTGCTACCTACTATTGCTGGGTTTCTGTAAGTTCAAATAAAATATTTAGAGGCCCATAGTTTGAAAATTAGTTTATATAGGGAGAATATTTACTACAAAGACTAATGTAACAATCTAGATGTGGGCCCAGTAAAGGGAAGTCTACGGCAAGCTTTTAAGCACTGTGGTGAGGTTGAAGGACTCCAATCCATCTTGGAGCAGTGCAAGTAAAAAGACAGGAAAAAAAGTCCAGGCCAAGGTGTCAGAGCAGGCAAGAAATGTTCAAGTTCAAAACCCAGGCATAAGTCAGAGTGGGTAATAGAGACACAAAATCCAATAAAGTCAACAGCGCATATTATGAAAGTCTTCTAAAAAATAAAGAAAAGGCTTAGCAGGTTATGGTTTGAGAAAAAGGGGCCTGTGATAAGTAAAAGGCTCTTTGCAAGTGAAGTAATTGAAGCCATGCAATTAGCACATTGGCTAGGGTGAAATAGCCAGGAAGCTGTAGGTACTCAATACAGTATGCAGATCAGACTGGGTCGGCGGGCACTGGGAAAAAAAATAGGTGGACCCTGCAGCCCCCCCTTCCTGCTCCCCCCTTCAGAAACTGTGTGCACCGGTGCTCCCACCCTGATTGTGAAGGGGGGTTTAGTATGTGGCGCAGGGGAAAGCTTGCGACTGGGGTGGGAGGACCCTCAGGCTGCAGCCCCGGTGGGCCCCTGACACCCCAGTCCAACACTGACAGTATGAGTTCAGACAGTCAACAGGTATGTCTGTTCAACACATACAACAATATCCAAGTACTTTAAGGGATGATACAGTAAATAAAGGTACGCTGTACTTATATATATATAAAAAAAAAAAATACATGTAATATTTATGTTTGAGCATCGTCATGTAACATGACCAGAAGTGAACAGCAGATTGTGTGAACTGTTCATTTGTAAACAGAACTCAGCAGGCTATAGCTGTGTGATTGGCCAAGAATGGTATAAAAATGTAATATCTGCTGCTATTACTGTGATGAATAAGGATGGTGTTAATCTCATTTAACAGATGTGCAAAATAAATAATTAAAATGAAACATTTCTCTTTCCAGAGATACAACAGAATAGTAGAACATGATCACTAGTTTGTAAATATGAAACCTTATTAAAAATATACTGTAAAAAAGCAAGCACAATGTTAAAACAAGGAAAGGAACTATAAAGAATAAATTGCATGCACAGTGGAAATTAATATTTACCCCATAGAAAAAGGACACACAATGCATTATGCATAAATACTAAGGTTCAGAAATAGTTCCATGTTCTTTACTTTGTAAAATCATATTCGGGGGTATGGGCGGAAGGTGTTTCAATGCATTTGTTTTCAAGGGCATTGTTGAAAACGCCATGCTGTATTACAATCTTTCATTATGCAGTCACAGAACTATAGGAAAAATAATTTACACAATAAATAAAATCCATTTAAAAGCATCCACAACGATTGAGGCAAAATGCGTTTCCCTCAATCATTTACATATTTTACATTACTGCGTTTTTCAGCTCACTGGTTTTCTAATGTTACATTCATAAAGAGGCCCAGACAGGTTTGCCCAAGTTTGAAAAATAGCAAATAATTATTGACAGTGCAGTTCATATACAGGCAATACTTAGAATCATATTAACCACACACATTTGTACGTCATTGCCTTCAACTGTAGATTTAAATGAAATTGGAAGAAATGAAAGTTATCAAGTCTCACATTATAAGCATTTTAATCAATACCAACAGCGCCATTGACACTGATTAACTCTTTTATAATGTGTTATAATATCACTAAACCAGCACTTACTACATATATTTAACTTACTGTCCTTACATTGAACACAAACGCCATTATTTGTAATAGGGTTTAAACAGAGTTTGCAATTCTTCATGTACTGTAATGTACTATATACCTTAGCTGTAACAACTGTAATAATACACTTTCTTTGTGCCATGATTACTCAATATACCCAAGCTAGGGTAAATATGAATGTTACAATATAAAGGCACCTATTTATAAAAACATTCAAGCCGAGCTTTGAATAAATCTGTTATTTTAACTTTACACGAGTTACAATCTATTGGGCCTTTTTACTGTCTAAAACACTACTACATTACTACTAGAAACATTACAGTGGGATCATTTATAACATAAAATGAACAAAATAGCTTGTGGTGTGTTGAAGTTAAAGTTAATCAAGTGAAGCACATAATTTTCTTTAACTTTTTACTCGAAATATTAGTATATCATTTAATGATTGTTAGATTTTCTTTCCTGTTTTTTTTAAAGGAATACTGTCATGGCAAAACATGTTTTTTTCAAAACACATCAGTTAACAGAGCTTCTCCAGCAGAAACCTGCATTGATATCTGCTTTTCAAAAACACAAACAGATTTTTTTATATTTTATTTTGAAATTTCACATAGGGCTAGCCATATTCATTTCCCAGGGTGCCACAGCCATGTGACTTGTGCTCTGATAAACTTCAGTCACACTTTACTGCTGACCTGCAAGTTGGAGTTTTATCACCCCTCTCCCAGCAGCTGATCAGCAGAACAATGGGAAGGTAGCAAGATAGCAGCTCCCAGTAGGTTTCAGAATAGCTCTCAATAGTAAGAAATCCAAGTCCAGCTCGGGACTCCACCAGTTACATGGGAGTAGGAGAAACAATAGGTTACCTGAAAGCAATTCTAATGTGTAGTGCTGGCTCCTTCTGAAAGCTCAGACCCAGGCACAATGCACTGAGATGGCTGCCTACACACCAATATTACAGCTAAAAAAACACATTTGTTGGTTCAGAAATAAAATTTTACATGATTTATTTGCTATGTACACAGTGTAATTTAGAAATAAAAAGTACAACACAAAAAAATCATGTCAGTATCCGTTTGAAGATTTCCTAACCAGTGAGCCTTACAAATACATTGTGCATAGTGCAATATCTGGTTATAAATCACCATGTTTTTTCATGTAACATGGACCAATCAGTTCTGGTAAATCGCAGGAAAATTGCAGCACTAACTGTTTCACCTGTATTTGTTTTGATGTTAATTTTGGCACACAGCATTGATAATAGCATTACCAGCGTCCCATTCACTTGGCACAAGTTAGTGCAACTACTGACCCAGTAGTGTCAGGGTTTTGCAGCATCCATTGCAAAATTTCACTTCACTTTCAAATGTTTACCATGAAAAACAGCAAGACAAAGCCATGAAAAAAAAGCCTTCAATGAATTTTGCCTGAAATCCCTCTGACTTAAATGCATTTTGTGCAAAAATAAACACTGCAAAAAATGTTAATTGACTTCAATGCTTTTTGCAGATTTTCTGTTTCACAGGACAGATTTGCTTATGATGATGTTTTCCTAAACTTTGTCAACACTGTAACCATAGTGCATTGGAATAATAATATCTCTTTAATCTACTCATGTTCTTACTCTAAATACATACAAGTTGGACAGTTTCTTCTGTGTTATAATCCTCAGAGTTTGTTCCAGGAAGAAAGGTCAGTAGATATACCTGGAAGAGGAATGTCTGATCCCTTCACCTAGGAGGACACAAGCATTATATTCCTTTCCCATTTTAAAAACAGTAATCCTCAGTGCTATTGCAGAGCTTAAAGCACTTTAACCAGACTATAATGTCACCTTACCATTAACTTCAATGCATTCAATGCATCAAGTTTCACTCAGCACTAGTCTTCAAAGTTCTTACCCAGGCTTTCTCTATGTTAGGCAGCCCCAGTGAATATAATAGCAAAGGACCTATGTGCGATCACCATTATGCTTCTTCTCTTGCCAGTGCATGCACAGTAAAGTGAAAAGCTGACTTTAATGCAACATCTGCAGTATTTTTTTCCATTGGGAACAAAGTAAATATGCTAAACAACTATGCTTTAAATATATAGTGTGACAAATGTTGTGCATTACAGGGACAGCACTATGCTAATCATGAATGAAATTCTGAGAACATTGGCATAGGACATGTTTTGTAGGCACTACTAGGTAAAGGAGTTTAATCCACCGACATTCAAGCTACTAATTTAACACAGTCAGGCCCGGACTGGCAGTTAGTAGTGAGTGCATATTTTGGCAGGCATGAATTTGAGGCAAATTTCCACAGTTCAAAATCTGCAAATTCTTTTCATGAATCAGCAGCAAAAATCTGATGTGAAAATTTTTCGAAAAACAATTCAAATAAATGCCTTGAGAAAAAACATCCGTTGACTTTAAAGCATTTGGAGTAAGAAAGAATTCCCATTGACTTCAATATATTCTATGTGGGAAAAAAACAAAAAAATGTGCAAAAAATGACAACTCATTTCAATGCAAAAGCTCAATTACTTCAGTTTGCTTTGCAAATTTTTCTGTGAATTTTTGGGTGAAGCAATCTGTGGACTAGTCCGTATGCCTATAAACAGATAATTACTGGATATAGTAGACAAGCTTGAAAATACAACAGGGCTAAAGTTAATAGGAATGAAGGCAAAGATCATGTTCATTTAAAGGTAATGATTATTTTCATTTTAATTCCCCTTTGCTACTACTAGTGATAGTTACATAGTTACATAGTTACATAGGGTTGAAAAAAGACCATTGTCCATCAAGTTCAACCCATCCGAGTAAACCCAGCACACACAACCTATACTAACCAATCTATACACTCACATACATAAACTATATATACAACCAGTAATACTAACTGTAGATATTAGTATCACAATAGCCTTGGATATTCTGCTTGTTCAAAAACTCATCCAGGCCCCTCTTAAAGGCATTAACAGAGTCTGCCATTACCACATCTCTAGGAAGGGCATTCCACAGCCTCACTGCCCTCACCGTGAAAAACCACCTACGCTGCTTCAAATGGAAGCTCTGTTCCTCTAATCTATAGGGGTGACCTCTGGTGCGCTGATTGTTTTTATGGGAAAAAAGAACATCCCCCAACTGCCTATAATCCCCTCTAATGTACTTGTACAGAGTAATCATGTCCCCTCGCAAGCGCCTCTTTTCCAGAGAAAACAACCCCAACCTCGACAGTCTAACCTCATAGCTTAAATCTTCCATCCCCTTTACCAGTTTAGTTGCAGTCTCTGCACTCTCTCCAGCTCATTAATATCCTTCTTAAGGACTGGAGCCCAAAACTGCACCGCATACTCAAGGTGAGGCCTTACCAGGGACCTATAAAGCGGCAAAAATATGTCCTCATCCCTTGAGTCAATGCCCTTTTTTATACAAGACAGCACTTTATTTGCTTTAGTAGCCACAGAATGACACTGCCTGGAATTAGACAGCTTGTGATCTACAAAAACCCCTAGATCCTTCTCCATTAAGGATGCCCCCAACACACTACCATTCAGTAGATAGTTTGCGTTTATATTATTTCTACCAAAATGCATAACTTTGCACTTGTCAACATTGAACCTCATTTTCCAGTTTGCTGCCCAGTTTTCCAATTTTGTCAAATCGCTCTGCATCCTGCATGGAACTTATAGTTTTGCACAATTTAGTGTCATCAGCAAAAATAGAAACAGTACTCTCTATGCCATTTCTCTGTCCCATTTTGCGAATTTTATGGCGTTTAGCAAGAAAATTCACTAAACAAGAAAAAGTTTGCGAAACGCATTTTTCGCGAAACAATTCGGCAAAGGCAAAATGCAGAAATTCACTGCGAATCCATGCCTGGCAAGAAAATTCACTCATCACAAGCTACTACTGGCTGGGCTGTGCTATTCTGTCATATACTGTATATCACTGGTCAATTAAAATCTTCCTGAATTAGCAGTTATGGCTAACCTCTTATACACTTGACAAGGAATTGCTTTATATACAGGTATAGGACCCGTTATCCAGAATAATCGGGACCAAGGGTATTCCGGATAAGGGGTCTTTCCGTAATTTGGATCTTCGTACCTTAAGTCTATTAAAAAATCAATAAAACATTAAATAAACTCAATGGGATTATTTTGCATCCAGTAAGGATTAATTATATCTTAGTTGGGATCAAATACAAAGTACTGTTTAATTTTTACAGAGAAAAAGGAAATCAATTTTAAAAATCTGAATTATTTGATTAAAATGGAGTCTTTAGGAGACAGGCTTTCCGTAATTCAGAGCTTTCTGGATATCGGATACCTGTAATAATATCAAAATGCAAGAAATCTACAAACAACTAATCAATACACCTTTGGTGCTTTCAAATACAAGGGCTTTCTGCAGATCAGGAATGTTTTAAACAAACTGGTAGATTTACAAATGTTTTGTGTGTTTTACAAGTGTGCTAGTGCATCAGAAATGATTGCTTTGAATTGCTGAATTAAATTATTTTGTGTTAGAGTTCAGCAACAGCAATAAATCCAAATCAGTAAAAAAAAAATGTTTTCCCATAAGTCATTTTTTTCTGATCTCATTGTTACCAGTGCCTGCTCATTAAGTCATTATTTGATACATTTCTCAGCAGTAGCAGCAGAAGCAGCAGAAAAGTGCCAGCAACTAATGTTTGAATGTGTACTAATCACTCAGAGATTGTAGCAAAGCTCCAGAAGTATGCTAGGCTAATACAGCTGAGAAATTGACTAATGAATCAGATTTAGAGATTTGGGAGATGGTTACCTGGCTTAAGGTTCTTCTGCTGGGAAGTATCAGACTGGAAGAAATAAAACTCATTCATAAAATTTTAGTGCTGTACTGTTTGAAAACAAAGTTTTGTGCAGATGAACTACCTTTTTAATTTCAGGGTTCTTTTATGTCTTTGTGCCTTGTACTTTACACCTTGTCCGTTATTCATCAAAGCTGAAACAACTGCCAGTATGACACAGGGTATGGAGGACAAGTATGAAAAACGTTTGGATGCATGCAATTTAAGGCTTTGATATTTTCATATACCTTCATAATATCTGCAAAATTTAAGTGATTGTCCAAAACTGTATTATAATTCTTGCATTCAACCTTTCCTCACAGGTGATGGACAAATTTCTCATCCATACATTCATCCCATCCAGACTGCCATAGCTTCCTGTTCTCCATCTGTCTAAATCACATATGTCAAACACAAGGCCTGCGGGCCGATTCTGGCCCACCTGGCTGTTTTATGTGGCCCTTGGTGAGTGTGTCTGACTGTCCAACCTGATCAATTTCCATTTTCCTCACATATTAATTAAGACTTAGGGGCACATTTACTAAGATCTAATTTTATTCTGGGCTTAAAACATGATATGGTATAAATTCAGAGTAACTACGATAATTTCTGAAGTTCTAAAATGTCATGAAAATGCTATTATTGTTCATACGAAAATATCGCAATTGCTTTCCGAAAGTCACAATATTTTCATGTCGAAAAGTTTGTTATGACACGAAAACCTTTCTGGCTTTGATGCTTTCCATGTCTGGCTTTGGAAGCCTTCCATAGGACTCAATGGTACTCGACAGATAAAACCTGGTGAAAAAAAAAAAATGTTCATATTCTTTGCGCAAAGTATGATTTTTTTCTGTAGAAATTTACTGAAAACCATGAAAAACTTTTGGAATTTTTGTGGAGTTTTGCGAAACAGTCGCCAATGGCGAAATGCGGAAATTTGCTGTGAATCCATGCCTGGCAAAAAAATTTGCTCATCCCTATGGATGAGTGGTAACTATTATTCAGCAATGCATTTGAATATTTCTAGATACAATGCAGAATGATTTTATAGATAGCACCTTGCCTTGCACTACTAAAAACATTAAAAAAATAAGACTGATTTGTCAATTTGTGCAAAAGTTAAAAATGCAGTGAAATTAAATACACATTAGTATATGGATTTTTTGCAGCAGTTTCGTGAAAAAATTCACCAATAAGCACACAGAAAATAAGTCATGTTCTCATCAAAAAAAGTTGCGGTTGCGTCAAAAAAGATGTTTCATGAATTTCAGCAGTTGCAATTTTTTTGCTGAAGGGAAATGGGACAGATTCTCTCATCATTACTTGGATATTGAATATTATAAGTGGAGAGAGTCATATTGTTGGGTACGGTTTTTGTAGGTTGACAGAGAGATTCTGACATGATGCAAAGGTTTTACAACAGACAAATTTAGAGCATACTAGGCTTGGATATTTTCTGTTTGGAACTTTAGTATTTTCTGCATACTGTAATTCACTTTTCACAGCATGACTGCTTTCTATCTGCAGAAGTAATTTTATGGTTTATTTTGTACCTATTTCTCCAAAAAAGTAAATCAGTGAGAACCTATCATGCTTTCAGAGCAAATAAATCAAAACAGCGTTGGAACTGGGGCTTATAATAAATACAATGTCCATAGCTCATAACGGTGTCAAAGGACATACATTTCATTCACTTGTTTACAATGCTTTGGATATTTTGTAACATCATTTGCAAAGTATGTAAAAGAGCTGTATTTGAAAAGTCTCGTAATAAAGCAATTTGTAAATGAATGCCATCATTTATTTAAAAAATTAATTTGAATTAAGTAAAATTGTTCAAAGAATCTCAACAAGGGGCTGCTTTATCAAGTGCAAAAAGATTCAAAACAACTTGAATGTAAAACTTCAGCATCTAAAAGGTTGCAAGTTCATGTAGAAGTCAATGGGAGTTGTCCTAGGCAAAATGTAAGGATTTTTTTCAATTTGAGTTTTTTTGCTTTTTTTTGACAGTTTGTAGACCATTGGAAATGAGGAGTAGAATACAAATTTCATGCATTCAAGTTTTTTTTTCACAGTTTTAATTGGCAACATTTTCGATTTAAAATTTTGAATGAATAATCAAACATTTGCGTTTGGTAAAATTTCATGTTTATTGGTATTGAAAAAAATTCACAAAATTGATTTTTGATAAATACGCCTTCTTTGGAATATGAGATATACACTGCTCAAAAAAATAAAGGGAACACAAAGATAAGACATCCTAGATCTGAATGAATGAAATATTCTTATTAAATACTTCGTTCTTTACATACTGGAGTTGAATGTGCACAATAGAAAATCACACAAAAATTATCAATTGAAATCAAATTTATCAACCCATGGAGAACTGGAAAAAAACACTACAGGCTGATCAACTTTGATGTAATGTCCTTAAAACAAGTCAAAATGAGGCTCAGTAGTGTGTGTGGCCTCCACGTGCCTGTATGACCTCCCTCAAATGCCTGGGCATGCTCCTGATGAGGTAGCGGATCTTCTTCTTCTTCTGAGGGATCTCCTCCCAGACCTGGGCTAAAGCATCCACCAACTCCTGGACAGTCTGTGGTGCAATGTGGCGTTGGTGGATGGAGCGAGACATGATGTCCCGGATGTGCTCAATTGGAATCAGGTCTGGGGAACGGGTGGGCCAGTCCATAGCATCAATGCCTTCGTCTTGCAGGAACTGCTGACACACTCCAGCCACATGAGGTCTTGCATTGTCTTGCATTAGGAGGAACCCAGGGCCAACCACACCAGCATATGGTCTCATCTTGGTACCTAATAGCAGTCAGGCTACATCTGGAGAGCACATGGAGGGCTGTGCAGCCCCTCAAAGAAATGCCACCCCACACCATTACTGACCCACTGCCAAACCGGTCATGCTGGAGGATGTTGCAGGCAGCAAAACATTCTCCACGGCATGTCCAGACTCTGTCTGTCACATGTGCTCAGTGTGAACCTGCTTTCATCTGTGAAGAACACAGGATGCCAGTGGCGAATTTGCCAATCGTCCTGCACGGTGTTGGGCTGTAAACATCCTGCACGGTGTTGGGCTGTAAGCATTACCCCTACCTGTGGACGTCAGGCCCTCATACCACCCTCATGGAGTCTGTTTCTGACCATTTGAGCAGGCACATGCACATTTGTGGCCCTCTGGAGGTCATTTTGCAGGGCTCTGTCAGTGCTCCTCCTGTTCCTCCTTGCACAAAAGGCGGAGGTAGCGGTCCTGCTGCTGGGTTGTTGCCCTCCTACAGCCTCCTCCACGTCTCCTGATGTACTGGCCTGTCTCCTGGTAGTGCCTCCATGCTCTTGACACTACGCTGACAGATACAGCAAACGTTCTTGCCACAGCTCGCATTGATGTGCCATCCTGGATGAGCTGCACTACCTGAGCCATTTGTGTGGGGTGTAAACTCCATTTCATGCTACCACTAGAGTGAAAGCACTGCCAGCATTCAAAAGTGACCAAAACATCAGCCAGAAAGCATAGGAACTGAGAAGTGGTCTGTGGTCACCACCTGCAGAACCACTCCTTTATTGGGGATGTCCTGCTAATTGCCTATAATTTCCACCTGTCTATTCCATTTGCACAACAGCATGTGAAATTGATTGTCAATCAGTGTTGCTGCCTAAGTGGACAGTTTGATTTCACAAAAGTGTGATTGACTTGGAGTTACATTGTGTTATTACATTGTGTTCCCTTTATTTTTTTGAGCAGTGTAGTAGATGTTTCCCTTACTAAGCAGAAACTTATTGGTCAAAAATTCTAATTGCTGCTTTTTCAAATGACACTGGCAGAGACACAGCGATTACAATGCTTTTTAAAGTAAAAATATTTTTTTAACTCAGCTCTTAACATTAAAACATTGTCTCTCTCCCATAGCTCCAAATTTAGTATTGGTACATGAAATATGAAATTAAATTTTGGAAAATATGACATAAAGTTACATAGTTACATTGGGTTGAAAATAGACCAGAGCTCATCAAATTCAACCCTTCCAAGTAAACCCAGATGTGCTGGTTGTTTTAATGGGAAAAAAGCATCCCCTGTCTGCCTATAATCCCCTCCAATGTACTTGTACAGAGAAATCATGCCCCCTCGTAACCCCAATCTTGACAGTCTAACCTCATAGTTTAAATCTTCCATCCCCATAACCAGTTTAGTTGCAGTCTCTGCACTCTCTCCAGCTCATTAATATCCTTCTTAAGGACTGGAGCCCAAAACTGCACTGCATACTCAAGATGAGGCCTTACCAGGGACCTATAAAGGGGCAAAGAACAAAGAGATAAAGAAATATGTAAGAACTGAACAACACAAGGGCAAGGGGTGCATTTACTAACATTTGTATTTTTTTTCCACAATTCATGTTTTTTTGTGCTAAACATGATTTTTTGAATGCAAAAAAGTAACATTTATTATGCATTAAAAACACAAAAAAGCAAATGTAAAAGGTCACATTGAAGTCAATTTACTTCGAGGTATTCAAGTTTTTTTTATATTTTTTGGGGAGCTATTCATGCTATTTAAGTGATGTAAAATTCGCAATTCTAGGTTTTTGCATTTTTTTTTTAAACATTTTGGCGTCCACTTTTTTGACAGTTTTTAACAAAAAAAGGAAACATTTGTCCTTTTCTCCTTTATGAGTTTAGTTGCCATAGAAAAAACACTAAAACTACACAAACTCAAATTTTCTGCAGGGATCTTACTTGCATGTTTGGGTTGATTATGGCTAAATAATATGGCAAATGACCTAAAACTTTTGCAGTAAATGCAGTGCATTTTTTTGGGTCCTCTTGCCTGACTTTCACCTAACCTTGAGACAGCCTTGCCAGTTTGTGTACATAGCAGAGGGTGGGTGGTGGTCGCAGTGACATGTGCATTATGTATTTTGCGGGCCCCTGAGGTGAGGTTTTCTGTTGGGCCCCAGGTACCCCAGTCCGACACTACCTACTATCATTGTTTCTTCATCTGTATCCACCAAAGTTACACCTGATTATTATTAACAAGGGCTCGGTTGCCTGAAAGATGACTGCCAGTATGAACAGTTTGTTTACAGGCATCTGCTAAAATAGCCTACAAAAATGTTAACGCTGGCAATTCAAATTCAATGCTTTAGACTTCTGGCATACACTGTCACACCTTGTGTTCTGTGTGCACAGTGTGAGCCGGATGAGTTTCTTTTGAAGAATATAACTACACATTTTATATTCATATTGTTCAGAAAAAGTATTGCTGTAGAGGTGCATTTAGGGCCTCACATCTATGATTGATTTATCGTTGTACCTGTTCTTTAAATGTCATATTGTCATTCTTCTTGCAGACTCGATGGACATTTCCACGGCTGCAGAACTGCTTATTACTGAAAGTTGGGATTTTTTTAAAAACTTTATTTTTGAAATTGTTCAGTGACTTTTTGCTGTATAAATTTGAATTATATTCCCTTCAAAGGGCAACTTCAGTGTCACATGTAATCCATTTCAGAAAAATATATAAAGTGGTAAAAGGAAAAGCTTAACTTCCATCATAATATTTATTTAAGATTATTCTTTCAGCAAGACAAAATGCTTTGCTTAAAACATACAGTGTTATATTTATTAATTGAGATATTTTTTAATACAAAAAAATTGTCTTTTTCTTCAAGAGAATGATTTGATAAATGTATTGCTTGCATTTTATCACCTTTTTTCTTTTTTCTGATTATGTTTGTTGTGAGTTTAAAGATATTTTTCTTTTCTTTTAAGTGGTGCTTCATTTTCATTCTTTTTTCCAGCCCCAATAATATACTGTATATGCAAAACCAAGAGCATTTAATGCGTTATGAATTCCTCATTATATTTCTAATTTTTTGTTATCATTGTAACAATTCCTTAATATTTGTACAATCTCTGCCATTATTTTAAAATATGTATGTCTACTGATATGTTTTATTTTGTCCATAGTTTACCTCTTCTGTATTTAAAATTATCATTCTCATCCAATTTTTTTTGTAAGGCTAGATAGCCATAAATTGTTTCTAATGATTACTCTCTGTCTGAATATGTAATTTTACTTGCACCAGTTCACTCAAATAAATTCTCTCAAAGAGAGTCATTAATATCAATGAGCAGTCTGTCAAGATTTCTTCCCATTGTGCCCAAAGCTCACTTTCTGCTCTGTCAACGGAAAGGAATAATTACAGCCTAAGTCCCCTGGAGACCAAGTGTCTCTCTAAATATTTTTCCCACCGCATTACTTACTGTCTAGAGCATCTATCGGTCTAATATCTTATGTGGAACAGCTCAAACATGGTGCAGATTCTACCATACAGGTATGAAGTCACCTAGTTACATGTAAAATAACTCCGGCTGACTTTGCTGGAGCAGATGAAGTGAGAGAGATAACTAATAAATTACATGGGTGGGGATAGGATGATATGATAAGTTAGTCTTGGGCACTGAAATACAATCTATATACAAGGAAATAAAGGCCACATCTATATTCATGGCTCTCATTTGTATAATAAGTGATGAATGTAGTTCTCATAAATTTAGATTCTTTTCAAAACTGCTATCTTTGATGTAGAGATCAGATGCTACCACCTTTACTCCAATCATTAATTAAGTGTGAAATTCACCAGAAACTAAATTCTAGGTGTGCCATAGGCCTTATGGCTAGAATTCAGGATAAATATGTAATGGACTATTTAGACCATAGTAATTAAAGGTTCTGATTGTGCATTTCATTGTTTACATGAATGCAAGAACTTAAAAGTAGTGATGGGCAAATCTGTTCCCAAAGCATATTAAAGTCAATGGGCAATGTGACTCTTTTCAAACTTTTTTTTTTACAATATGGGCATCTATGGATGTTTTTTTGTTGCAAAACCTGGCCAAAATATTGCTCATAACTAATTAAAAGGATTCATTTACTGAGTAAATCAGATAAGGAAGCTTAGAAAAGCAAATGAAACAATTAGAGCAGCTATCAGATATGTAATTTTATTAAACAGTTTGTAGTAATGCACTAACAATAGAGATATTAAAATTAGAAACTTGGGCATAATGGCAGAAACTAAATGTCTATAATATGGGATCTAAAAGTATGATGGATCTATTTTAAGTGAATTCAGCTGGTCTCTACAGTTTTCTAAAACAATGCAGTAATGCCTTAACAAAAGTTTTTAAATACAATATATCCACAATCAAATACCTGAACAGTAGAGCTTGCAACCCACTGTAGGCCAGCATTTATAAGCTCCTGTGGTTCAGAATTCCATCTAAAATCAGTGAGCTGTAGGTATAATTCAATACAGTTCTGAGTGTAACAGCATCCCAAATGACATTACTAGTAATCCTATTTTAAGTTACTATTTGATGATTTTTTCATTACCCCTTTATGGTATAAAGATGAAATTTTCATTTCACTGATCCTAGTTTGTCAGAAAGTCTGACTTCTTGAATGTCTTTGCTGTCTTGTACATATTGCCCATTCTAACATCAGCACTTACCTTGGTATAGAATTCCTTTGGGTAAATGATTTCAACTATGATTAAAAAACAGCTCATTTGGCACCTATGGGTACCTTAGGCTGATGCCACACCAGGCGTAGGGCTGATTTTTTCGGCAAGCGGAAAAACGCTTGCCGAAAATTCAGCCCTACGCCTGCTACTTGTGCCTGCACCCGAATGAATGGGATACGCTCGGGTGCAGGCACATGTAGCCGATATACGCACGAAAACGCGAGAGAATGCAAAGTCTCGCGTTTTCGTGCGTATATCGGCTACATGTGCCTGCACCCGAGCGTATTCCATTCATTCGGGTGCAGGCACAAGTAGCAGGCGTAGGGCTGAATTTTCGGCAAGCGCTTGCCGAAAAAATCAGCCCTACGCCTGGTGTGGCATCAGCCTTAACATGAATAAAGGGGCAATTAATATTTAACATATGTTTCCGTAACTATTGGTCAGGCTGGATGAACGGAGGCCTAAATCAGTCTAAAGTCTTGAGTCTAAAGGTCATTTGGAGATGTTCTAGGATTCACATCAAGATCACTGATATGACAATGTTTTTCACCAAGGGGCCAACTAAAAGCTCAACTACAAACTGGAGCTACAGCACAAACTATTTTGTTCATCTGTGTACAAGCCTTTTGTTAAGGTGATAAATACAGTGTTTAGAGGACTAGACAAACTTGTAATCTGTAAAAAATGAACATTATAGTCAAAAATCTAGACCATCCATACCTAACAAAAGTATTAGAATAGCCAGAGGACTAGACAAAGAATTGGCTTCACATAACTTTGGGGCTTTTATGATTTAAATGTGAGCAGAAACAACCAGAAACAGAATAAAACAACACGCCATATGAATCTTTTATCTATGTGAAATGTATTGAATGAATATACTGAAATTTATTCAGGTATTTCCCTTCACATTGAAGCAATTAACTGGACAAAACAACTCTTTTGTTTCTCAGCAGCGACGTTCAGCAAAACAAGATCTTTTCTATTCTTGCCTTTGATGATATAACAAAACAGTATACAACAGATGCATCCTTTTTCAAAACAGAAAGTTACGTCCAAGGAGGCTAAGGTTTTGAAACTAAAACTGAAGATGTTTGGAATATGAGAAGGTTGGCAATTTCAGCATACCCAATAGAAACATTATTTTATAAATAAGTATATGAATTGTACCACAGCACTGCTGATATCTCCCTGAAGGTCAGATGAGGTTAGACCATTTTGAAGAACTGTCATTTTTAGAATTGCATTAGGAATTGTAGCTTACCAAATAGCTATTTCTAAGCAGCTAATTTGACACAAAATGTGAACAAACTCATTTTTATTAAGAATAAGACAGAAAATTACAGTTTACTGTACTAACATCCACTAACACCACTTGCATCTCATGGTTACTGAACAGAACGGAATGGTACATTCAACATTTGCCAAAAAATTAATTGCATGTAATAAGCATGAACATTGATTTTAAATGATACAGATGGCTAATAGATAAATAAGACAAATAAATAATAAGACAAATAATAAGACAACACATATGCTTAGCTTGCACAATAATTCTCAGCCATACACACTTAAATTACACACTCAAGACAACACAAATACAGTTTATTTGTTTAGGGAAAAGCTTTTTATTATAAATTTAACTATTTTCAGTTATGTTTTCACATCTGCTTGGGGCTTGAAAATATACTGCCAGCAAATCCTGTTTGTGCGTGATCCTATGCACTGTGCAAAGCAGATGAGTGATTCCCTGAAGCTTTTTAGGGAAACCGGTACAGTGATTAAAAGAAGAATTCAAGGGTGTTTTTCCTTTGCATTTTGTTGATAATTGCTCAGCATCTACTGTAGATGGAAATATCTTGTGACCTCTGTACAGCTGATCACTGTGTAGGGAATGTACTTACACTTTGCTAAATTGAGGTTGATATTCTTGTTTCTACATACAACAGAATTCCCAGTATCCCAAAAAGTATGTTGATATATAAGTTACGTTTTGGCTGTCTATGCTCATGTTTGTAAGGATGCACTGCATGCGCTTAGCATTTAGTTGTAAATGAAACATGCGGTTTAAAGAACTTCCAAGAAATAAGTAGTATTAAACTATGAAGTCTGTGTATTAATGGCTTTTGTCACCTTCAAAGTACCGCTAGTTCCTGAACACAGCAGTTGCACTTAAGAAATGCATTAGAATCATTAAAAGCCTACAAATCCTGCTATACAATAATGTATGCAGAAACTAAACTTAAAACATGATTTTCAAATTGTTCACCCAAGGTGATATAATTCTGTAAATAAGATTAAATTGAACAAACTATTCTGCTGTTTGCTAAGTGATTTGATTTAAACAAGCAGTGCATTTATCCCAGTCACCAAAATGCTCAAACAATTGAGATGTTATTGGTAATCGGATGAGGGTAAGTCTTTTGGGTTCTACTGTATTTAAATGTAGAGATTAGACTTTTACAAAACAAAAAAATGTTCTACAAAATGTAGAAAATATATAAATTAGGCAATGTTGATGGCTTGGTATAGCAAAGCTACAACTATGTTTCAGATATTCCAGGCTTTGTGCTTTTTTAGCCAAACTTTTTCTCAGTATGTCTCAGCATGAAGTGCATTAAAAGGCAGAAGTCTATAATCTTGCATTGACATTTTTTCTGAAGTTAGCAGTCAATCAGTTGGTCAGATTTAATATGTAGAATTCAGTAAGGGTTGCACACAAGTCAGTTGTTCAGATTTTTTCCCCTGGCATATATACAGGTATGGGATCTATTATAAAAATAATGAACCCCAGAAAAGCTCTAAAAGACAGGAATGTAATTTTCCATAGATAGCTATTTCAGCAATTTACCTTTTCTCTGTAATAATAAACAGTACCTTTGACGTAATGTCAGCAAATTTATCATAAATCTATGCTGGTGGCAAAGCAATCCTGCTGGAATTTTGTAAATTGTAAATGTTTTACTAGCCTAAAGGAACTGTGCTCCATATTATTTGAAGAATCCTTATCTGGAAAACTCTTCCAAGCATTTCAGGTTATAGATCCCATACCTGTATACATGCATATACAAAGTATACATTGCCATAGTTTTCTGGTTTCTTATCTTGTTATTATAGGCATCCAAAAATGTTTCTCTGCATCTCAGTGCAGGAACTGTATAACTTATTATATGCATACTTTTCTCTTTAGCATTGATTTTGACAGATTATATACATTTTTATTTAAAAAAGAAAACTTAGCCTGAGTTTAGACTAAAGACTAGGGCACACATAAGAAAGCTTTTGCTTTCTTCCTTCTGCCAAAAGACTTATTATAGTAACTTCTTCAAACATCTCTCCATTCATAAAGGTGTAGCCAGTTACCTTGATTCTGGTAATCACTGCTGCCAAGTCTCTCTCTCCAGTACTAGGTATATACATCAATATCAATCAATCTGTAAGCCTACAAAGGGAGATCAAGTTAGATAGGAGTGTTTTTATAGAATACATTTTAGTTTAAAATGAAATTTGGCAAATTAAGACCACACCATGCAAGTGAATTGTTTAGATAATCTGTGATTCATCATTTTATTCATATGACTGCAAAGTTTTCAACTATTACAATACCACAACTCACTGAGTGCCCTGCTGTAGCCAGCTATTCCATTAGGAAAATGTTAGATCCTGCAACGTTTACTCCTCAACTTGTGAACCATGTTCTTTTGCACAAATACTATTAAATACTATAAATTCTGTTCACACACTACTACTGTTTAAATCAGCAGGGAATGTTAAGTAACCCAAGTGGATGATTAAATCTTAATGAACATTATCATATATTAACTGTTACTTGTTACTTACAGTTTCTGATTTTCACATTGAAAAATATTTATTTAAATGGAATACTGTTTTATATGGTGCAGTCTTAAAAGAAGATTAACAGTATTGCACATGCAGTATATCTATAACTGGTGCAAAAATTCAATATAGTCGCCCGTATTTATTAGCATATGTTTGAGTCCATGTATGGATCTTTTTGCTTTTTCTGTTGTGGTGTGAACATTTGCTTTGCTTATGTTGACTTAATGCTCAGCTTTTCCTGTAAACATATTATTTCCCCCGTTTTCCTGAATGAAGCATTTTAACACATACATGTTTACAATATTGCTGCCACAATAATCAAGTAAATGGCCTTCCGTACAGTCAGTTCTGTCTGTAAAATGCTATACGTCTTAAGACAAACTACTAGCTGTGCGACTTGCTTTTTCCACTTGCTTACTCTTGCCAATTTTATT
This sequence comes from Xenopus tropicalis, assembly GCF_000004195.4. Taxonomy (NCBI): domain Eukaryota; kingdom Metazoa; phylum Chordata; class Amphibia; order Anura; family Pipidae; genus Xenopus; species Xenopus tropicalis. The sequence continues at coordinate 62,897,751 of NC_030679.2, forward strand.
TCCTTTACTGATTTATATTCAAAGCTCTTTGATCAGTGCTATTTCTGCAATGCAGAGCACCTGCTGTGGATTAGCATGAATAACACTGAGGTAATTTCAATTTAGGCAGGTAGGGAAGCTAAATCCACTCGTTGGTGCACGTAGAGCTTTTGTTGTTTTCTTTAACTACAATGAAAGCTGACATGCATAAAACAAATCAGAGCTATTTAAATCAATTCCTATCATGGTAACTTTTTGCAATTATAAATAAAACCATTTTTTAAAATGCATTATGTATTTATAGATTTTGTCAAATTTGTAACTGCTGTCATGGCAACATCATGGACACAATAATCCAAATTGTAAATAAAAAAATAAATGAGCAAAACCTTTTTATTCTGTTTGATTAACACTGATAGGCATTTTTGTCACAGCTTTTAACAACACACATTGCATTTTTTTACATAGTTCTATGAGCAATTTTGGCCAGAAAAATGTCACTTTTCATATGCATACACAAAACAAGGATATTTTCATATAGGACATAGCACTTATAGAAAGAATATAAAGAAGCCTCTAGCATATAATTACTATTATTAAAATCACATATATTTATAAAGCTGACACTATATGACTTGGCCCGTGCGTAATCTAAATTTGCTTAATGCTAGTATTCTGTACCTATGTGGGACTATTTTATTGCATTTACAGCTTTTACCTTCTGAACATGTGAAGGCTGCACACTGAGCGATGGTGTTATGATTTGATGTAAAATAGTCACTCACTGATGCAAGAAAGTACAGCGCTTGTGTTAAACCTGGTTATCCCAATTGTATAAAAATAGTTTGGGAAATATTTGGTGGAGAAAATGTCTGGTCCCATCAGAGATTTGAGTTTTCTCAACATAATGAGAGATGCTCTCAAACCTGTGTTATTGGAGCTTCTGTAAGGAATAATTGTATTATTGCATGATTTATGATCACTAGTGCCTTGTTCAAAAACTGGTAAGAAACTATAGTGAATTTTACATGCAGTATTCAGAGGCAGAATATATTAAATGTAGAAGATGCAGAAAGCAGGAATCCAACTGTTCTAAAAGGGATGTAATATGTATACCACAGCAGGATGAGTAGAGTATTCGGGATAATCCTTAGTCTTTCTCTGCTGAAAATAGTAAGAATTGCTGTTCTTTGCTTTTAAATATGCGTACCCATTTTTTTGAATATTATTCTGCTCACATTGGTGTTTATTTTGCCTTTGTCTTCATGGACCAAAAAAATGAATTTCTTACAGCAAAGTGTTATGACTGGGGTAATGTAATAACAGGGGAAACGTTTGCTTCAGTTCTAGCCAACCAATGGGCAGTAACATTTAATGGTCTGCTGTTTGAGAACAAACATGTAACTGCTTGCTCCAGATTACTAGAGCTGTTTGCTGATTTTGTAAGCAAATCAGTCCACAAAAATACTGCAACCAAATAGTCTTTTAGTCTACTACCATGTTGGTAACCTTATAATATAGTAAATGAGAGCAAGGGCATGGTCATTAGATGGAGGAACCTTTGAATTACAGTTTCATCAGAACCATTTTCCTGTGATAACATTTCTCGATGAATGACTGCTATGAACTTATTTTTGCTGTTATTTTGTGACATTTTTTGACTGTTTATTTTGCTGGCAGATAGGGCACAACCTTACCTGTTATCCATTTATACAACATCACCAAGTCATTATGGCCATGATGTATTTTAAGTCAGACTTTATTTCAACGCATTGTAAGTAGCTGAACAAAACACTATGGCAAATTCATTATATTTTGCAGTTAAACATCCTTTACATCTCATTGTTTGAATGTTTTAAATATTCAGCTTATGGTACGTATAACCTGTAAGTACAAATGAAAGCTTACTTAATCAAGAGGCTTACTAACAACCAATATAAAAGCAAAATAATTGAATAATTTAGCCAGCTTCTGTGCATTTGAAGTAGAGAGACCTTGAAATAAGTGCACACAACTCATTATATTTTATTAATGTTTATGGTAAAGGAACTAAGAGGAAAAGGTGTTTTGCTAAATTTGTTCCAATTCATTTTTAGTTATTTTTTTTTCACATCGGTGTGTGTGTGGGTAATATCTCAGCTATTTACAAATGATAAGATCAAAATCACACTTGGCCTTTAAATGCCATGCTTGCTCTTTTTCTGTTGATTAAGATTTTGCAAGATCTAGGTTGTGCATCAGTCAGAGCAGGATCAAAACACATTTCCTCCCCTACTGGGATACAAGCACTTTGCTGAAATCTATCCTTCCCAAGAGTTCTCTTGGGAAATCACCGTTTCACCGCAGTATTGCATTTGGTGCGGTACACTTTTCCTGCAGAATCGAAGAATACAGTGTACACTTCACTAGGTTAAAAAAAGACCATCTTTTTAAATTGCTTTATAAAAGATCCTACAATCTGCACATCTGCAAGAAAATGGCATATTTATCTATCCATCTATCTATAACCCAGTTCTTGACTTTACAACCTTTTTGTATGACTAATTACGTGCAAAACATGGTGTATCTCCAAATAGCTATGTGAGCAGTCCCTAGAAGTTTCCATAAATTATGAAAAATAACTCCAGTGTTTCTTATATGGATTATATTACTTAAATAGCAGGGACTTTAAAACACATCTGCACAATTGACAGACACTATACTATTTATTGCAGACTGAAGCTTTTTGAAAACAGCACAGTATTTTTGTCCAACAAATCATGCTTTATGCTGAAATGCAAATCAATGTTGTAATGTATTTTATCAAATTTATTAAGTAGAATGTCTGAGTCTACAAAAATACCTTTAAAGTGGAAAATTAGGAATTGCTTATTTAAATGTTAGACAGGACAAATGACATAGGATATTTTGGGCGCATTCTGTATAATGGCATGTGGGATAATATGTCCTGTATCATTATGTATAAAGGCTTGTACTAATTTATTGTTACCTGCTATTGACATGATAAGTGTCCTGACAGCAAGTGACCAGTGAACACTGGGGCTACACTGATCTGCAGATATCTGCTTTAGGCACCTTTAAACAATGCACACATGTCTATCTGTATCTGACAGAACTACCTGTGCATGACTGCAGAAGAATTTTAGTCATTACTATTACTAGAGATCCAGTATTCAAGGGCTGCTTGTAAACCACAGGTACAAGATGATACAGCACTTCTGTATTTAAGGCAATAAAATGTATTTTATTATACACTTATCTTACTTGTACAGTATGAAAGGCAGACAATCAATATAACAAATATTAATACAAATTACGGAAAACTGTCTAATACATAATACCTACAATTCAGTCTTACTTTTTAATGCATATTAAAACTACAGAAGGTTTGACAACATTTTTAAAATAATTTTCTTCATATTAATATAGGTGTTTAGAAAACTTTGAAATAAAGCAATACAACCCCCCCCCAAAAAAAAGGTGTTTTACAATATAAACAATCAAATCAACTCTTAGAGAGCTCTTTTTTCATTTGTTAGATGTCATCTTAGAAAGAATATTGCAGTGACCATCGTGTATAGATCTCATTCCTGAACAAACTAGAAGGTTTGGCAACACATCATCAATCTCTGCAATATAGTCATTTTATCTTTTAAATAAGAAAAATGATCTGGTTGAAACATATACAAGGGAATGTGATACAAAACATTATTGAAACATTAGACTTGTTTTGCTCTACACCTGTGTATTATTGTGAAATATCAATAGATTTCTCAGCACTGTAAAAATACAGCAGTAAAAATGTAAGACTGACAAGCTTGAAATCTGCAAGGGAATAAGTAAAACATGCAGTATGGGAAGAATTTGTTGTAAACACTGGAAGAGATGGTAGGGGTGGATTTATATGTTTATAAGGTAGATATAAAGATTTAGGCAAGGGCACAGCAATGTAATTCATGAAAACTAAATCAGTTTGTGTTGTACAGTATAGCAGGAATCATCTTGTCTGTGGAAAGCTAACATTGGAAAGAAATGTGGCAGATCGTTGGTAGAGAATAGGTATGGATACCATACACATGCACCTACCAAAAACTGCATTTATCTGTGCTTGTAAGCAAACAAAAATCATAAAAACAAATTCTGTAGTCATTTCAGTACAAAGTTGGGCACCTTATGGACATGATAGAAACACAACAAGTCCGTGCTTGGAGCCATATACCTGTATTTATGTAAGGGATGCTCTGTTTGGTGCTCCTGCTGCTCATAGAAGGAATGTATAATGACAATCAACCATAATCCAATTGGCACTCACATAAACAGCAATGTGCAGTGGTTTTGATGCTTTTTTATTCAGATCTCAGCAGACAGAGTAGAAGAAACCAAAGGCATGCTCACTCCAAAACTGCATCAGAACTCCCTCCATTAATTTATAGTTATCTGAAGCTGGAACACCTATGATTTCAATGTACTTTATACATTTTATAACTGCTAAGCTCCTGTGGGATCTTAAACTATTTGGCAATGTAGTCTTTGGGAATCATTCACATGGAGCCTTACTGCTCCACCCTTTCACCTCCATGAAGTAATCCACTAGGTTAGAACTGCCCAACTGGAAAGTTATTTTAGTGCCCCCTGGCTGCCTGTGGACTCTCCGAGCTTCTGTGTATGATACAAATGGGCCCAGATATTTGTGGCTTTGTGGAGATTTTGGAAAAACTGTGATAAACTAGAAATAGTCTAGTGTATTAGTTTTCTCACGTTTCTGTTTCAAGCTTTCCTTTATATGGCTGTATGTATATCCAACCCATTACAGCCATTTTCAATATGGTGGCATCTCAAAATCCTCATATTTAAAGCTCTTCATCAATTTGCCCTTAATTTTTACATAAGTTAGGGAAAGTCTATTGTTTACTTCTAGAACTGATTCATGGAATAACCCATCGTCCTAATTGCCTCATGCCTCTTCTATATTTAGTAATTCAAGTTCGCACTTGCTATGCACTTTCTAACCCATGCACTTAAATATCCCCTTACTGTGTCTCACCTGCATACAGATTCCAAATGCTTTGAAATAGGAACCTCCTCCCTGCAATGTTCTAAATGTTCAGCACATTTGTATTACATTCTATTAATGTGCGTATGAATATGTTTTGCAAAATGCTGAATACTCTTTTGATTTAATCCATAATGCAAGACAATAAAGGATATCTAGTAGAATTAAGTCTAAAACAACTGGACTTTTCTGAGTTTTTCCTTGAAAACGTTTCACCACTCATCCGAGTGGCTTCTTCAGTTCAAATGACTGGTAGGGAATTCCCCGGTATTTAAACTCTTGATGGTAGTAGAGCAGAGGAGGGGGGCCTGAGACACCGCTTGTCACCAACATACAATGGCGCGTTGACATCCTTACCCCGGCAGTTTCACAACAGTTCACACTTCCAGTCATGTACTTAACACCTTCATCAATGAGAATCTTGGTACCATTGTGATTGGATCATACCTTCTTACACCTGTCAGTTTCAGCTAACACCTGAACTGAACAAGTTCAATGGAACCATTGTGATTGGATGTCTGTGACTCTACTACCATCAAGAGTTTAAATACCGGGGAATTCCCTACCAGTCATTTGAACTGAAGAAGCCACTCGGATGAGTGGTGAAACGTTTTCAAGGAAAAACTCAGAAAAGTCCAGTTGTTTTAGACTTAATTCTACTAGATACTGTATATCATGACCTAGATGAATGAGAATCTTCATAGACAAGACAATAAAGGGTTAATTAATATCATTTTACTATGTATTCTTTCAATGCTAAAAAAGGACTGAAATATTATAGCACAAGCTGAAACACATCGTTTAAATGTTTTTACAAAGGTTAACTTACAGAGATGGATTATTGTTGCATTGAAACAAATACTAAATTCTTAATTACTTCTGTCACAAATACTGACCTAGAAAAACCCAATTAGGAAAAAAAAATCAAAACATTATGAGGTTACTAAAATGTATTTCACAGATAAGAAGAATTTCAGATAATAGTTAAAGTAATTAAAGTCACTTTAACTTAAATGCCTGGGTGCCCAACTGTTATTAATACACTTCTTAAATGGACAGTAACAACTATAATATGAAGGGTTTTTACATATTATGTATTGTAGCTCTGCTTTAGTCAAAAGAGGGCTCTTTCTTCTGAATCATTAACATAGTTTGTATAAGTAAGGGCTGCCATTCAAGTTCTAAAGCATATTACATAGTTACATAGGGTTGAAAAAAGACCAGAGTCCATCAAGTTCAGTCTTTCCAAGTAAACCCAGCACACACAACCTATACCGTATATACTCGAATATAAGCCGAGTTTTTGAGCACTAAAAATGTGCTCAAAAAGTATCCCTCGGCTTATACTCGAGTATGATATTTTGTGCTGACTGTGCCGATCCCCCAGACGTACTTTTGTCCGTGCGCCCGCGCTCTCCCTATGTCAGTTCCCAGAACCACCATCCTGCTACCTGTGCACTCTTCTCCGGTGCGCTCTTCCTCTCTGCTTGGCGCCGCAGTCGCGCCAGTGACGTCACGCGCCCCCTTCAGTTACTCACGGCCTGATCTTACAAGGTCTAAGATCAGGCCGTGAGTAACTGAACGGGCGCGTGACGTCACTGGCGCGACTGCGGCGCCAAGCAGAGAGGAAGAGCGCACCGGAGAAGAGCGCACAGGTAGCAGGATGGTGGTTCTGGGAACTGACATAGGGAGAGCGCGGGCGCACGGACACATTAAGATTGTTCTTAGAATATGAATGTAGGCTTCTTTAAACTTCTTTATTTTGAAAGCATAGATGATTGGGTTCATTGCAGAATTGGCATGGGACAATAATATAAACTTATTTATTTTGAAAGCATAGATGATTGGGTTCATTGCAGAATGAACCCAAGTCACAACAAAAGCTGATACGAACAAGTCATACTGGAGTACAGGCCCAATGTTTGCCCTGCCATACAAGTCATTATGGATGTTACAAGCTGAGGCATGGGCATTTATATAAAGTTATATTTATAATGTTGAGTAGGAGATTATCTAAATGTTCCGTCCTGCTTTTGTCTGTCCTGTTTTATGCCTGTTCCAACTTGCTCCTACCTGTCCTGCACTTGTCAGGCCAGTTGGTCCTGTTCTTTTCCAGTCTCTCCTGATCTTTGCCCACTCCACCTTGTCTAGTCCCTTTCTAGTACCTTGGGCCACCACTGTCTAAAACACTCTATACCCTATATATATTTCTTAGGCTAGACAGGGGGCAATTTTTGGGATAATCAACTAAACCAAAGTTTGAGCACACTTTGTGTGCTGGCTCACTCGCACCAGCCCTACTAGGCTTATACTCGAGTCAATAGGTTTTTCCAGTTTTCTTAGGTAAAATTAGGTACCTCGGCTTATATTCGGATCGGCTTATACTCGAGTATATACGGTACTTACCAATCTATACACTCACATACATAAACTATATATACAACCAGTAATACTAACTGTAGATATTAGTATCACAATAGCCTTGGATACTGTGCTTGTTCGAGAACTCTTCCAGGCCCCTCTTAAAGGCATTAACAGAATCTGCCATTACAACATCACTAGGAAGGGCATTCCACAACCTCACTGCCCTCACTGTGAAAACCCCCCTACGCTGCTTCAAATGGAAGCTCCATTCCTCTTATTTAAAGGGGTGACCTCTGGTGTGCTGGTCATTTTTATGGGAAAAAAGAACATCCCCTATCTGCCTATAATCCCCTCTAATGTACTTGTACAGAGTAATCATGTCCCCTCGCAAGTGACTCTTTTCCAGAGAAAACAACCCCAACCTCGACAGTCTAACCTCATAGCTTAAATCTTCCATCCCCCTTACCAGTTTAGTTGCACGTCTCTGCACTCTCTCCAGCTCATTAATATCCTTCTTAAGGACTGGAGCCCAAAACTGCACCGCATACTCAAGGTGAGGCCTTACCAGGGACCTATATAGAGGCAAAATTATGTTTTCATCCCTTGAGTCAATGCCCCTTTTTATACAAGACAGCACTTTATTTGCTTTAGTAGCCACAGAATGACACTGCCTGGAATTAAACAACTTGTTATCTACAAAACCCCCTAGATCCTTCTCCATTAAGGAAACCCCCAACACACTACCATTCAGTAGATAGTTTGCGTTTATATTATTTCTACCAAAATGCATAACTTTGCACTTGTCCACATTGAACCACATTTTCCAGTTTGCTGCTTGGTTTTCCAATTTTGTCAAATCGCTCTGCAAAGTGGCAGCATCCTGCATGGAACTTATAGTTTTTCCCAATTTAGTGTCGTCAGCTTTTAGTTTTAGCAGCAGTGCCCCTCTTTAATCACTTTACTGACATTTACCTCAACTTTTCTGTGCCCCCACAGCATGTCCAGAACTACAGAGCTGCTAAACAGCATTGGTCCCCCACCTGTTCCCAGCAACCATCTTGGTGATCAGCAAACAGCACATGCACTCTGGCACCCAAACTAAGATACTGGGGTACAAGGTTGAACTGGCCCAACAGGGCACTGGATAAAAACCCGGTGGGCCCTAGTCCTGTTGGACCTCTATTCTCTGGGCATGTTGGTGTGTGGGCTGGATTGCTGTTGATCAGTAATAAGTAGGGGCTAGAGAAGAAGGTGTTTAGACCCTTAAATCTTGTTACAGAAGTGGAATTACACAGAAATATAGAAAACATTAGAAAACCCAGCTTGTCCAGAAAAAAATGATGTATAGTTTTCCCAATCAAACTAAAACTACCCTTCAGGAAATGCCCCCAAAGTGAAATGACAAATGGCATATGAAATGCAAAATCCTGCTGGTAAAATCCATATCCCAAGGCTCATGTGGATGTGGGACTGGGTTTGATGATACCAATAACAGTAAAAAATTCAGTGAAAATAAAACCACATTTTAATGGCTCAAAGATTTTTTCAAAACAAATTCAAATATATACTATACCAAACAGTGGCAAGGTGCATCCTAGTGCCTCTCCTAACGCGTTTCGCACAAAGTGCTTCATCAGAGGAGGTTTGATGATACCGACCGACTACTAAGAGCTAAAATCAAATTAATAAAAAAATGTCAGTAAAATGACAAAATCTGAAAACTGTCTGTTTTAAAGACAAATTCACAAAAAGTGGAGATAGAGATTTGGGAATTAGGTGGAAAATCTGACAAATCTATATCTACTTTTATTTTGTCTCAATTTCATCACTTTTGTGGATTCCCCCCCTTGTGTCTCAACACTTTCTCCTTATAGATTATAAGCTCTTTTGGGCAGGGCCCTCTTGTATCAGTTATTGATTGCTTTATATGTTAATCTGTATGTCCAATGTATGAAATCCACTTACATACATGTTGGTGCTTTATAAATACGTTATTAATAATAATAATAATAATACTACATTTTTTGTTGTGTGCAAACCACTATCCTGCAATTATCTTTGCTCATTTTAAGAGCAAAAGCTCCCTCAATATCCCCCTCTCAATATTGTATCTATTGCACTTATGTTTAGGCAAGCGGTCCTAAGGTAGAGTTATCATTAGTTTATAGAGATAGAATATACGGCCCCTATATGGGTGTGGGTTACTAAGGATTTTTTCAAATGAGGTTAAAGGGCCCATCGCTGAGTTACCTAGCTTAGCAATTATAAGGTAAAATTCATACTCCATTCTCCCTCTGATTGTGACATAAAAATAAAGATTATTCGTTAGGCTGTAAGGGTAAGTGATGAAGAGGTGCCACATAATAAATACTACCTCTAATATTGGTTCCACATAAATACTGTAAATGTTTTTGAGGACTAGAGATGTAGCGAACTGTTCGCCGGAGAACTAATTCGCATGAAAATCGGGTGTTCGCAAATTCGCAAGTTCGCGAACTTTTAGCGAAGTTCGTAATTTTGGGTTTGCCTTAGCTGGAGCCAAATTCTGACCTCTCACCCCAGAGCCAGCAGATACATGGCAGCCAATCAGGCAGCTCTCCCTCCTGGACCACCCCCAGACCACTCCCTTCCATATATAAACCGAAGCCCAGCAGCCATTTTACATTCTGCCTGTGTGTGCTTGATGAGTTAGCATAGGGAGAGAGCTGTGCAGGGGTTTGAGGGACAGTTTAGGTAGCTTTGCTGACTAGTAATGTACTTTCTACTGCTCTGTATGTAGCTGCTGGGGACAGCTGTCCTACTGATCTCATCTGCTGTAACCCAATAGTCCTTGTAAGGACTGCTTTTATTTTCTGATTACTGTTACTCTAGTCTTCTTTTCATTGTGTACTGCAGCTCCGTCTGTGTGTGTTGGAGAAAGGTGTGCTGCACATAGTAGTGCACTAAGCACCAACCACACATTGAACCGGCTGTAACCTTTCCACGACTTGATTGACATGTAGACGCCGGACGTTTTAAAGCAGTTTATTACACAAGTTTAGAAATGTAGTGTGATTTCTGCCCTTACAGCACAAAATGCAACGCTGTGTCAACAACGTATTTTTCAGATACATTTTTGCCCTTGATCCCCCTCCTGCATGCCACTGTCCAGGTCGTGGCACCCTTTAAACAACTTTAAAATCAGGTTTCTGGCCAGAAATGGCTTTTCTAGGTTTTAAAGTTCGCCTTCCCATTGAAGTCTATGGGGTTCGCAAAGTTCGCAAAAGTTCGCACTTTTTGGCGGAAGTTCGCAAACGGGTTCGCGAACTTTTTTTGTGAGGTTCGCTACATCTCTATTGAGGACAGAGATGGGTTTTATGAGTGAATAACAAATTACTTAGGTGGTAAAGATGTTAAACTTAGGTTTTAAGGATGTGTTTTACATTGTTTAATTTGTGCCTGTTTGTCGCTTGTATCCAGGTCAGGGGCTGATGTAAGTCTACTTTATAGTATTTGCAAATGTCTGGCATAGTTGATGCTTACTTGACTGTAAAACAGATAGCAATATCCTACTTTAAGTATTAATACTTATTTCTGACTATATTTAAGAATTGTCATGGGGATAGGTATTGGCAGGGTTTCAAAAAGATATAACAATTTAGGCATGGTATTTACTGTTACATCTGCCAAACACTAGTTCCAAGCATTTTTCTTAAGTATAAAAAATATTACAAATCTAGTATGTGTATGGGATCTCCTAGCTGGAAGCTCAATTTCCAGAAAGCTCCAAATTACAGAAAGGCCATCTCCCAAAGAGTAAATTTTAAGTGAATAATTGAATGTTTTAAATTAGGAATGCAGGATTCGGTTTGGGATTTGGCCAAGATTTTTCCCTTGAAAAAAGGCCATAACGGCCTGAAACATTGCGTGTACCGTCCAGATCTTGGCCACCATGGAATAAAGGCCTCGTATTCTAAAATAAATTTTCCTGACTGGTGCTGTTCATTGCGGACTTTTTGTAACACGTGATTACTATTGAAATTTGCACCAAATAATTGAAAGTATTGGTGTGGAAGAAGTGTGCTGTTTCCCCTTTTCAGCAGGATTCAGCTGAATCCATAGTCCTGGCCAAAAAGAATCGGAATCATTAAAATCATGTGACTTTTCATCGCATAAACAGGAACGTTGAAAATTTTTTGCAGCACGCACAGTTCTTTTTAACCCTTCAGTGGCTTGATTTGCATATGCATATTAGGATTTAGATTTGGTTCAGTATTCACCCGAATCTGTCAAGAAGGATTTGAGGTTCGTTGAATCCCAAAATACTAGATTCGGTGTATCCCCTAATTTTTTTCTTTTCTCTTTAATACTAAAACAGTATTTTTTACTTTATTGTAAATAATCTCCCTTAATTAATATTGGCTACATAACAATCTTATTGCAAAGTTCACATTTAAATGATTTTTTTAGTAGATTTACAGATATACTTGAAGATTTGCTTCTAGATGCAACGTGGCTCTGGATGGAATGAAGAATTTCATCCAGTCATTTTTTATTCCTATAACATATAATACTGTATAGTATGCAAGGTAAAACATATGATTAGATGCACCATGTCCCTAATTTTTTGGGTTTGCCTAAGTACCAAATCCTCCACAAAAAATCTGGTGGAAAACTAATTTGCATATACAAATTTGAGAAGAGTAATGGAAAAATGGAATTGTTTGTAAACAGACAATTTTGCTTTCAGTTGTCCATAGCGTTAAAGTCATGTGACTTAGGTTAAGGGTTGTCCTAGTTATCCTAATACAAGATACAGTACCTAATACCTAATACCAGAATTTAGCTGGTGAATGCTTTAATAGATGAGATGATGAAAATATCTGCACAGTAACTGGCTTAGATGAAAGACATAATGAAACAATGCACATGAAATCAGAGAAAATCCCTCAAATTAAGCAAGATTTAAAATGTAATATATCATAAAATATATTACTGATATGTATTGTGCTGGTGACTAATAAAGACATAGGAGAAAATGAAATTAAGCTTAAACAGAAAAAGTATATCTTTTTGCAATTTGAACAAAATGGAACTCTAAATCCCATCTCAGTTTTGCAATTATATGTCTTTTTTGTACTATAAGGTTATTAATATAGATTAGATCACTTATTCCAGTGATTAATAAGAGGTAAAAAGGGTAAAATATATATTGGCATTTCTGAAACTGTAAAATCCGGTATTCAAATAATAGAAATACTGAAAAAAAATGCTGAAAAACTATAAATCAGAGAAAAAAATAACATAATTACACTGTAAAGATTATATGTGTTTTTTCCATAATCACGTTAAAATTTATGAATGTGAGCCACAGTCAACTGTAAAAACAAGCATCATAAAAGATTATGGCGTTGCCAAATAAGGGCTAAGATTGGCTATTAGGCAGCCTCTATGCACACTATCAGCTTACAGGAGGGTTTGTCCGGTAGTAAATTCTGTTTTTATTCAACCAAAACTTGCCTCCAATCCAGGCATTCAAAAATATGCAGCTGCTTTGGGGGCACTGGGAACGACATTCAAGAGGATGGTGAGAAACACCAAGGACTGGTTGGGCATCACTGGCCTAGGGAGTGGCCAGAAAAACTTTGTACTATTAAATATTTGTCACCAATCTAAGGTGGGGCCACAAAACACAACTGGCAGAAGAACAGTTATAGAACTTTGTAACTAATCTCAATTTGTGCTGTATGTTTAGGTTCATTGAAGCACACACAAGAGGCTGACACAATCATGATTCTGCTTCCCAATCACAGCTTTATATTGCAAAAGTGCAGTTGTCGATACAAGTTTGAAATTAAAGCAAAGACCTGACTGTTTTGCTGTTTTGCAATTTTGTTGTTTAGCCCTATGTTTGTAAATCAGCCAAAGCAGCACAGCTGTGTGACAGTAAATCAGAGCACAAAGGTATACTTTTTAAAAAGTAATTAGCAACTGTAGTGTATGTTTTATAATCAATTCACAAATAATTTTATTTTTTCCTACGCCTTTCTTCAACCTAACATTTTTTCCTGCTTCAAGTAAATAATGAATTGAATAATTCATGGCAATTTAGATGCATGTTTATGGCATGAAATAGTCTGGCATAATAAAAATTACCAACTATATAAGTAAAACTAATAATAGTACTCATCTAGCACATAGCTTTTTTGGTTCCTTGTAACATTAATGAAAGCAATTATTATCCAGATTGTTAAATGTTACTACACTGGCACTTTGTTACACTTCTGTTAACTGGACCAGATACAACTGATACATGTTCCTAGACATAAATGGCAATTGTATCTTTTTAGAGTTTGCAAAAACATAATAAATATCATTAACTTAAATAAAAGACTACAGAATTTAGAATATGTTTTCAGAAACATTAGCCTATGAGCAGGAAAAAGTAATTTTAATATATATTTAACATTTTATTCAGCATCACCTATTGTTTGTTTATGCATTTTCCCCATGGTGGAGAATGGAATGCAGAAACGCAGAATCTATGGTGCCTGGCAACCTGGTCCTTGACAGCTAATGCCTTGGATTTTGCATTCTGCAGCAAACAAATGGTTAAGGGAGCACACTGTTTTTTAACAGATAATGAAATATTTTACATAAATATAATATAAATGTAATGTCATTGCCACAGCACCTACTTATCTGCTAGAGTACATCATTGTTCCCATATTAAAGTCTCTGACTAATATAGTACAATAGCAAGTTATAATACCCAACCAACAATCTCAGTACTGTGAGAATTTTGACATGCAATTTTATTCTGCAGTAGGCAAAAGCTAACTGGACAGTTTTTTTTCATGCTAACTGTATCTGACAGGAGTTCTTCCTATCAGGAAAAAAACTGCCATAAATAATTTTCTCTTAATATAGAATAAGCCTCAAAAAGTGCTCCAAGGGAGTGATGGGTTTTGGAAGGAGTGAGAAATCTTTTATTAGATTTGATATTTATTAGAAAGATGGCATAGAGGTTCCCACTGCGGGGAGGCAGATTGACACTGATGTTAGAAATCTGTGGGGCAGGGAATCCTCTATACAGGAGTAGTACAGATAAGACAGAATGAGAATATATGTCTGTATGTTGAGACAACTCAAGCATAAAAGCATAAGGTTTTTTATTTGGAAAATAGCTATGCCTAAAGGGACAATATTAACCCCTCCATTAGATCTGACTCAAAGGACTAATAATGAAGGATATGATTAATTGACAAAAAGTTAAGGTAATATTCCACTGAATTATCTGCAGAGCTGCAGGCATCTTACTATCAGAATGTGATTTTCTGAGCATATTAAAGTTTGCATAAAGTAATTATATTTTTGTCAGTATTTAATTTATATTCTGCAAATAGTTCTTTCTGGATTAAGATATAGAAATTTACACGGTCAGACTGGGGGGTACAGGCCGAATCCCCTGCACCCCCCACAGGACCCCCACCGTGCCCCTCAACCTCCTGCAGGGGCCCCCACCACCCGCCCGACATCCCGCTTAAGTGAAACGTGTCAGGGAGGACACCGGTGGCCAGGGGAGCGGTAAGAGGCATCGGGTCTTGGCCGCCGGGATCCACAGGGTTTTTTCCCGATATCTCGGCAGCCCAGTCCGACCCTGGAAATGTATAGCTGTAGAAAGAAGAATTACAGTACATAACAAATGAAATCGATTCATTAAGGATCAGTCAAATTTTACTCATAACTCTGGTTAGTGCTTCAAGTTAATTTAATCAGTATTAATATTAATTAAATCTACTTGAACAACAATTTAAAGGGGGCCTGTCACCCTAAGAAATAATTTCAAATCATATTGTATTGTGTTAGTGAGCAAACTTTACTAAAACGCTTTACTTATATTTTTTTAAATAGTTTCCTTCATTCTTTTGTAATCCACCATCAAAAGTGCAGGAACGAAAGTGAAAGTAATTAGTACTATGCCAGACAGGAAAGACAGGAAAGGCAAAAGGCTGAGATTTTAAAATAAGTAAGAGAATGGATTTTGTAATTGAAAAGCTGTAGTGTCATATTTAATTTAAAAAAGGACTTATATTATACAGCTTATAATGTCTGGGTGATAGGTACCCTTTAAGAAAACGGGTGCCCATATCATTCTCTGGAAATTGACATCCCACACTTTATCATTTTTCTTAAATTTGGAACAGGCGGTATCAGATTACATATTTTTTAATACTCCAAATAAAATATAGTGGAAGCAATTAATTTACGTTCATTATCATAAGTCTGCGCATCATTTTAAAAGGTGATGGTCTTAACTATGGGTACCATGCAGAAAATCAGTAATATATTGAGACAGTAATTCTTTTGAACATTTTAGAAAACAGAGTTTAAGAAGTTAACAGTTAATGTTTGTTTTTTTTCATTATATTGCAGAGTAAATGGACACAAATGGTGAAGTCCTAAGTAAACCTTGAAAAAATAAACCCAAAGAAATACAAAAGAACAAAGCATATGTGAGTATCGATGTGCCAACACTTTTCAAATTATCCTTTACTTATACTGTAATCATTTGAGATAATCAACTGGATTCAGACAATTCTTGATCTAAGTTACGGGTGACTCCTAATTTGGACCAAAGAAAGAGGAGGATGCTGGGAAGGGATGGATTGACAGAGTGTAAAGGGAGAATGCTGGGAAGGTATATGGAAAAAACTAAATAAAAAACAAACATGATCAGAAACTTGAACTAGAACAACCAAAATGGGGAATAAGAAAATGGGTCAGATAAAAAAACCATGTGGGAGAGGATTTGAAGGATACTAGAATAAGTGACTAGAGCTAGGAACACTGCCTTGTTGCTCATGCCTCAAAGTGGGAAAGACGAAGGGTTTAAATAAGTGTAAGCCTGATGTGAATTTACTGCTCCTAAGCTGTTAGATGGGTAGGTGAAAGGTAAAAGAAATAGTGGGTTAAGATGAACATGAAATTTGTGTTGTTTAAATTGTAGCATTTCCTTAAAAGAATAATTGTTCCAGATAAAAGAATTAGAATACATATAAATCAAAATGTTTTAATTGCTGACTTTTCAGACTTTTTACTTTAAAGCTCTCTACCCAATATCCAGAATAAAATATTTGGTCAGTAATCTAGATCAGATTCTAGATGATCCAGAGAAAAGCAACTAAAGGCAACTCTGACGAGTCAGTTTGAGTAATCTTGGATTTTCATCCTGGCTGATAATGGCACCTCCTTTCTCTTGATCTCAAGGGAAGTCCTTATGTACTCTGGTACGACCTACTGGCAAAACAGTGCCAGTGCCAAGTTAGAACAAACCAACGCCACCTCAAACTCAACCTAACAAAAACTGAGTTAATGATCTTTCCGCCTAAACCTGGTCCTACTCCCCCCTTTTCTATCTCTATTGAAGGCACCCTCATCAACCCTGTCAATTCCATGCGTTGTTTGGGGGTGATCTTTGACTCCAGTCTCTCCTTCTCTGACCATACTAACACCACTGTCAAAACCTGTCACTTTTTCTTACGCAATATTGCCAAAATCCGGCCCTTTCTTTCTACTGTAACAGCTAGGCTGCTCATGCATGCCCTCATCCTATCCCGACTTGACAACTGTAACCTGCTGCTAACCGGCCTCCCTAATTCCCATCTTTCCCCCCTACAGTCTATATTAAACACCTCTGCCAGAATTCTCCTCCTCTCATCCAGGAGAGTTCAGGCCCTTCCCCTGCTAAAGGCCTTATCATGGCTTCCTGTTAAACAAAGAATAGTTTACAAACTCCTTCTCTTAACCTTCAAAGCCCTCCATTCCTCTGCTCCTCACTACATCTCTTCCCTGGTGTCTCCGTATGTTCCTGGCCGACTCCTTCGTTCCTCGCAGAGCAACCGTTTGGTTGCGCCCCCCACTACTACTGCTGTTTCCCGCCTTAAACCTTTCTGCCTTGCTGCCCCTTACATTTGGAATTCCCTCCCTGATTTCCTCCGGAGAGAATCCTCCCTCAGTCTTTTTAAAACTAAACTTAAAGACTACCTTATGGAGCACTCGCCCAGCACCTGATCTGGAAACTGGCACTTATACTGTAATGTCACCCACTGTGACCTATAGCACTTATATTTGCCTATTTGTGTCTGTTAGTTACCCTCCCATATAAATTGTAAACTCTACGGGGCAGGGACCTCCTTCATCTTGTGTTTCTGACTCTTATTGCAACTGCACTTTGTATTTATTGTATTTATTGTTGTACTTTGTATTTATCCATTATCTTTAACCCCCCTGTCTGTATTAATGAATTCTACTGTACAGCGCTGCGTACATAAGTAGCGCTTTATAAATAAAGATATACATACATACATAAAATACATACTTATAATGCATATAACAAAATATCAAATATCTTCCTGCCAAGGATATGGATTGATTGGCACTCCTGAATTTGGCATCTCTAATATTATGTTGGCGGTTCTGTACCTCAGCAGAGAAATTCAAATCTTCTAATACAAGCCCTATACACTGGACAAGGAGAATGTACAGTATTCATTGATACAACTTGACTCAAGGCCTGATAGTATGTACTGAACTGTCAGGGAAAAAAAACCTTTTTAATTTCCAAACAATGCTTATGGAGTAATTCATTCCTACCTCAGTTCTAGAATCTGCCAGTTGCTTGGTGAAAGGGACTTTCCCTTCCATTGAGGTATATATATGGACCCACCTCAAGAGCTACATAATCAATACACAAGTTAGGCAAGTATTGAAGTTCAGATCTATATCAGCCCACAGATGGAAAAATACTGGAGGGGCCTCGCTACATGGAAAACTGATATCTAGGTTTTTACAGACCCCAAAAATCTAAAGTTGCACAATTATATGAAATTTGGAGTAAGAAAATACCAAACCTAACAACTGAGGATTGGGAAGAGGCTACAGAAGACCCATGTGTCTAGTTAGTAGTAGGTAGAAATAAATTCATCTAGTGTAAATTCTTACATAGGGTATACAGTACAACACTCTCTAATCATCACTCTAAGACTTTATTTGAACAGTAATGAATGTCACAAATATGGTTGATCTTTAGCACACTGGAGGCAATTGTGGTGGGAATACCAATGCATTCAGTTTTGACAGACAGTAACTAAATATATCAAGATAAAATATAGATCAGTGCCACAGGCTATGGGAAAAACAAACAAATAACAGGACCCAGTGCAATATTCTTAACATTCAGTAGAAACTCCAGGGTGTTGCAGTACAATTCAGTGTCCAGAACCATACAATGTCTAAGCACAGATATATGGGTTATATATTTGTTATTTTGAAATACAGAATTGTTGATTCTTATTTAAATTAGTAATTTGTGTTTTACTTAAAAGACACATTACTCCCAATAACAGAATGTCCCCATATTTGGAAAACCCAGGAGCTGTGCAGTTTATTTAGATGATAACATTTAAGCCATTTGTGGTTTATCCAGTCACATTTCTAGTTAAAATATTATTAATTATGCAGCTCTCCGCTGTTCAGAGAAATATTGGTGTAGCAAGCCAAACGGTGTGGTTTATGCGGTTTATAACATTGTGTGTTATAATTAGAACATTTAAATGTGTTAACAAAATAAAGTTAGATACTTAGATGAGGTTTTGGATGTTTCTGGATCACTTCAGGGACAGAATTATATTTGTCAAAACAGTAACAAACATAGGCATTCTGCATTAGAGTTAAAAAAGCCCATTTGTATAGAAGGTAACATATTTTTATTTTTCCCAGGATGAATAAAAGATATCTGCAGAAAGCAATTAAAGGAAAATTACTTATAATAATATTTATTGTAACTCTGTGGGCGAAGTTGGCATTTGGTGTAATTCATCACAAAGGTAAGAACGTTAGCATTCTGTTTTTATAATACAATGCAGTAAATATAGTAATAAGCACAAAATAATGGTACACTCCTGAATTCCAGAGCTCTGGGCAATCAGGTGTGTAATTTTTAAGCGCTATATACATTGCCAGTTAGTTATGACAAATGCTGCTCTGCAAAGCTCATTTTTTTCTTTAATTATATGCCTTATGAATGCTTTGGAATTATCCATTTTTGTCTTGTAGCTGCTAATGTTAAAAAAGTGTTTTTTCCCTATATTTATAGGAATCTAGATAGCTGCCCTAAAAAATAAAACAAAATACATGCCCTCTGCTAAAAGTTGATATAGATTCCCAACCATTTCCATGTAAGTATAAGGAATATATAGATGAAAAGAGAGGTCTCAGCAATCATAGTAACCACTGTAAGTAGCTGATTGGTAGCTATGGCTAGTGTCACGACTTAGATTAAGAAGCATTTACCTCATCATGGAAAGGGTTGGAAATGAGATAGGCACTAATATTTATTGTAATGTTATTGCACTTGCTGTGCCTTTATTCCATAAAGGCTTATGTAATAAAAAAGGTGCAATTTTTTCAGCATTCTTTATTGACTGCAGCACATGGTGCAGAGTTAGCAGCTCCAAGTATACCACAGCATATTCCATTTGTTCCTTCTCCAGCTTTCCCTGCAGCTGATCACTGCATGTAGCCAGCACCAGATTTATTTCCATTATTTCCAGCCTGCCACTCTCCTACGTAATCATTATATGCACAAGACAGTCTATGGGGCACATTTATGATTTCTCAATCCTTTCAGCTTGAGAAATCATACAAGAGGTTTTTTTTCCACAAGCAAGCTGTCTTTAACATGAAAAAGTTTGGCCCCTAAGTATATGTGCTTGCACTCATGGGTCTTGAGTAAATAACTCAAACATATTTATTCAATCATAAGTGCAGTTCAATGTTTTGTTCACTACAGTGTGACCTTTCTCAAGGACCTGTATTTCCACAAACATTTTTATATATATTTGTTTGTGGAAATACAGTGTGACCTTTCTCAAGGACCTGTATTTCCACAAACATTTTTATATATATTTGTTTGTGGAAATACAGTGTGACCTTTCTCAAGGACCTGTATTTCCACAAACAAATATATATAAAAATGTCCATATGGACCAGCACTTCATTTCTTGTGAATCAATATCTTTTATTCAGCATACTTGTGTTTCAACAAGTATGGTGAATAAAATATATTGATTAACATGAAATGGATTGCATGTAGCATGAGTTTGTCTAATTATCAATTATCTTTATTTTTGCCACAAATCTGAATAAATGAATCCTATGATTACTCTGAAGCAACATTAGGATACATAATTGCAAAGACTTTTCTTTCACTAAGAGGTAAAAGAAAGATTAACCAACAGTTTTTTAAAAGAAATATAGAACTAAACAATTGAATCTGTAGATACATTTTTCATCAAACTGAATCAGCTCTGATTAGGATATAGTATTTGCACTGAATTGGCTCTGACTGTTTCATAAATCTTGCTTTTGAATATTTATCAGTCAGTGCCCTAACTTAGCACAACATTTTATTCTGAATATCAATATTTCTCAAAGAGAAAACTGAAAAGGCATGACTTATTGATTATATAGATTTCCATTATGCCCTTGCTTGACTTAAAGTGGAGGTGTTATAGACATTGCTAAAAACGTGCACTATACTAAGAAACATGTTACTTTTTTCTTTCAACTATCATGTATTTCAACTGTGTTCTTTAGTCACAGGAGAGGAAATAGAAGTATTTAATTATTGTTACATGCTAAAGGGACCTATTTATCAAACTGTGTTAAATACATTCTGCTGAAAAAACTGTGTAAAAAGGAGCTCAAAATAAATGGCATGTATTTTCTTTTCCACCGTCCAATCACAATATTTTACATAATTATTAAACACCATTGTTATTATTCTACCCTAAAAGTAACTGCCTTATTCATATACATGATATCTAAAAGTATTTCTGTTTCTTCCATTAAGCTTGTTATAAAATCTAGAAATATTTTGAAAGAGAAGTAAATGCTCAGAAACTGTTTAGCAGTATAATGGGCGAGTGTTAGCACTGAGATAACACAAAAGACAGTCCTTACCTTATGTGGTAGTAATAAATATTAGAAAAAAATTATAAGCATTATAAGCAAGTACAAAAAACATTATAAAAGCAAACAAACAAAAAAAAGACAGTATGACCAATATATAGAATAATCAATATCAAACTAATACTGTCTTTGGGTTTACAAATCCTGGTGAAGCAGGTCCAGGTATTAGCATGGGTAACCATTTATTGCCATGTAATGATACTGAAGCACTCATTGTGTCGGTTACTGCTTTAGCTGAATTTCACATCTGTTAGATGTATAGAATCCAAAAATTAAATAGGCCTTATAGAAAGGCAATCACTACTTCTGCTCCTTTTGTTTAATGAATTAAAGCATTTTGCTTAAACTAGATGGTTTTAGGGAAATAATGCACCTCTATACACTGTATTATTTATGAAATAGTTCTCTGCAAGAGAAACCTGAACAATTCACATTTACTACACTGTCAGGGCAGGTGGCGCATGAGCAAATGAACAAATGCAAAGACCAGATGAGGGACAAAACTAAACAAGAAAGGACAAAATAATTAAAGGAACAGTAACATCAAAACATTCAAGAGTATAAAAGAAATTCCAATATAATGTACTGCTGCTCTGCACTGGTACAACTGGTGTGTTTGCCTCAGAAACACTACTATAGTTTATATAAAGAAAAATGCTGTGTAGCCATGGGGGCAGCCATTCAAAGGAGAAAAGGCACAGGTTACATAGCAGATAACAGATAAAACACTATTGTATTATACAGAGTTTATCTGTTATCTGCTATGTAACCTGTGTCTTTTCTCCTTTTTTCCAGCTTGAATGGCTTCCCCCATGGCTACACAGCAGGGTATTTAAATAAGCTATAGTAGTGCTACTGTAGCAAACACACCAGTTTTACCAGTGCAGGGCAAAAGTACATTATATTTCATTTACTTTATAAAGTTTTAATTTTTTGATGTTACTGTTCCTTTAAAACTGGAGTTGAAGCAATAACAAACCCCCTATTCCTATTGAAACCTGTCATTCAATTGGAGCTCCCGAGATCTAGATTTGAATGAGCCAATATAAACTTCTGCCTTGGTCCTATGGGAGTTCTTACACTCAAGGGGATGGAGGAAGTTAGGCATTTAACGTTGCCAGAACACTTTAAACTATAGACTATAGAGATGGAGGAAGGATGTATCAAATTAATGAGGCATCAAGGTTCTTCCTGACAAACTGATTTTTGCCATACAGTGGAAGAGGCAGGTTAAAGTAACAATTCAGTGTAAAAATAATACTGGGTAAAAAGGCTGTGCAAAATAAAAATGTTTTCAATATTGTTAGTTAGAGAAAAATGTAATCTAAAGAAAGGCTGGAGGGAGCAGATGCCTAACATAATGGCCAGAACACTACTTGCTCCTTTCAGCTCTTTAACCTCTTGGTTAGTCATCAACTCTAGGAGGAGACATAACTGTTTAGTTAGTTTGCTTTTGACAGTTATGTCCCATATGCCCCCCTTCAAGTCACTGATTGTTTACTGCTGCAAATGGAGAAGTAGTGTTCTCGCCATTATGTTAGACATCCACTCACTCCAGCCTTTATAGAGTACATCTTTTGCTAACTAACTATATTGAAAACATTTTTATTTTGCACGGCCTATGTATTTACTTAGTTTCATTTGAACTATTCATCTGAACTATTTCTTTAAGGAGCACAGACCTGCTCAAGCAGGACTTTGAATCCAATCTATACTTTAATCCATGAAGGCTTCTTTTTTGTACTTACATAGATAATAGATTGCAAATACTGCCTACTGGGACCTTTTCCTATCTTACCACTTACAATGGCAGGCAGTAATTACAAAGTATGTTAATGTGTGTTAAGTGGGCTGGGTAAATACGGTCAAGGTGTCCCTGGGCAGAACACCTGTAGGACACATCTGTTTTTTGAGCACTGAACAGGGTAGTACTCCTAATAAATATTCTGCTTGGGGATTTTAGCAGTGCTGTCCTTATGGTAGTTTCATTTTTTTCACCCTCCAACAGCAGCTAAAGCAGTAGTTTTTACTTGTTTTTCAAGGACAGTATGATAGGAGATATTATAGTAAAACTCACTGGCCAACTTCATTTGGTGGTTTTTACTAAAGTTGCATTCAAATTTTCCTATAAGCAATTACTTTGTTTCTATTAATGCCCCATATCCCTTGAAAAACCTTTTCAAACTAATACTTCTGTAATCAGAGGTACCAACAAATAAAATAACTTTGTGTGTCATCTTTCAGAAAAGATATACTTTTGTGGTCACGTTACAGAGTAAACAAATCAAAAATATCTTGTTTGCAGTCGTGGATGTCTGCTTTCCAATATTGACCACTAATCAACAAATATATATGTGTATTAGAGAGTATTTTTAAGCATTTGCTTTTTATCAGATGCTAGAGCATTTTCCTGTGTCGAGTGTGGGCTTGAGGTAAGTGGGAGCCATAAGCAAGAGAGAGACAGAGAGAACAGGGGTAGGCAGGTCAACACAATCAACACTTTAGTTATTCCTTTAGGAAATAATATAATGTATAAGTAAGTTTTTTGTTGTTGTTATTAGTTCTTTATGTTACAGAGTTACACAGTCCAGGGTTCTGCCTAGCATATCACACATACAGTATACTATTATGGTTATTGATGAGCAACTTTTTTTATGTGACCATGATGTTTTTGACGCATCCTCAATGTTTTTGACATGACTATGACTTATTTGTCGTGACCGTGACTTTTTGACATTACCACAATCTATTTTTACATGACTGCAACCTTTTTCCACATGGCTGCCACTAGAGGATTTTTGTTACAACAAGATTTTGTACCTGTTTAAGGAAAAGAAATTCACAAAATGCGGAATTTGCAGCAAATCCATGCTTGGCGAAAACATTTGCTCATCACGAATTATGGTATATAAAAACTATTCTGGCTTGAAACTTAGAAAACCTTGAGGTTATGCACTCTTGGTGATTGGCTACTTGTTACATGTGAACAATGAATTTAGCTAGGCCCTATGTCATTTTACATTTTGTAATGTAGCACCATCTCTATTTTCACCTTCACAGTGTTTTTTGTACACATTTATTTTTTGTAGGGATGAGCAAAATTTTTCACCAGGCATGCTGGACAAAATGCTCATTTACTCCAATGCATTTTATGTGAAAAAAAACATGAAAAAACACCCATTGATTTTAATGCATTTCTCAAATGTTTGCCATTTTATTAATTTTTCTGTGGTTTGGCAACAGATTTGCTCATTACAAATTTTTTGGCTTATTCCGCAAAAGCAATGAAAAGAACTGGGCTTTGACTCAGAGGGCTAGGATAACTTAATATCTTTGCTTATCATGTGTTAAACAGGGCATGGGTCTCACTGACCACATACTGTATCTTTTATGCCTCTCATTCTCCTAATTATATATTTGATTATAAGTATATTTTCAGTTCAGATATTTCATAGACTTGCACTGTATAAGTATAAGTAATGTCAGGTCAGATACCTTAATTCCCATGAATTGGATAATAACGTTGTTTAGTAAATAGTTCAACCAGTATGGGATACACCATAAATAAAGTTTAAGTAAATAAATCATACACTGTGACTATTTACGCCAAAACTTGGGTGGAAAAGAAAAAAATTTGCTAAACTGATTTTGCAAATTGTGAATTTATATTGGGAAAGCGCAAATCGGAGCTATAGTCACGCACAATAAACATGCACGGAGGACATGACGATGCAAACCACTGTGATTTGCAAAAAAAGAGGCACAGCAGTGCAAAATGTAAGCATTTAGGGGAAAACATGTGCAAAACATTTGCAAAAAAAATATGCGCTGTGTGAACTTTTTTAATTAACCCCTGTAAATGTAATACTGTATCCCACACGTTATTTATTTTTCCCAACCAGTGCATATTAATTTTTTGTTAATAACAGACTCTGCATTCTGCCTCTAAGGAAAACATGCTGTAAAACTAGCGGCCCAAAGATCTTTTTGTTTGCAAAGGCTCCAGACATCAGTGAGACCGACCTTCTTATTATTTCTCACTGTCTTCAGATAAACTACAAGTACAAAACCTTGGTTCAGATTACTTCTATAAACATGTAAAGGCTAATATCACATGCAGCATTCCTCTGCAGGCTGTAACTTAATTTCAGTCTCCCTTTTCATTGTGACTTTAATGAACAGTAATTGTACTAAACAATCTTTTTGCCTACTGTTTTAATTACTAGAAATCTCTGGATTTTGTTATTCATTGAGCTTAACAGGGCAGACAGTGAAACTAAACCTTCCTAAAGCATTCTTCAAAAGTATGTTCAACCGAAGTCCTGTTTATTTAACTCATGTTAAAAAGAAAGTTTACTGTCCCTTTAATAACTAGCTGAGGTACCCAGCATTGTCCAGGAAATTTGATGCATTGGAAAACATTTATGTTGCTGAGTAGTTCTCCATTACTATGGAATCCTGCCATATAACTGGTCAGATTGGTAGACAGGCTTGTACCCAGCATTACCAGAAAACCAAGATCTTATAAATGAGCTCAGCAACATTGAAACTTACTAGGAAAACGCTTTCTAATTTTCAACAAATGTACTGCTTAGTAATCCTCCACAATAATAGCTAGAAATACTGGAAAATGTGGAAGCCATGGATAAACCACTACCAGTTAGTTAATTAAAAGGGGAACCTCCATATACCACATATGGCACAATGTGAATGTCTAAACAAAATATTCATGTTTGGTCAAAAGAAAATAGACCTTTATGAGTAAGATGGGACTACATATTCTCCTTTTCTATCTCAATGTTCAGCTAACATATTCAAGATGATGCAAGATGATGTACTATGCGATGGATTACCGAGACTTTATTGTGTTCCAAGCTGAGAATACTCTATCTCTCTTTGTTAACCACCCACCCCTTCCTTCTGTTCCCCCCCTGATTTTTTTGTTTTTTTATGAAACAGCAATAAATAAAGATTTTTTTTTCAAAATGTGCTGCTTGGTAGTACATGGAATGGATAATAAATGGATAAGGGATGGTCTCTATTTAAGGGTAAAAAGAAGGAAGATTAAAGCTCATCACCTTTAAAAATCCTTAGGTTTACGCTTTCTACTTCTACGTCAAAATACAGTTCTGAGAAGTTCTCCAATACTACAGAATGGTCAGATGGGCATTTTGGGGAAAATGGATGACAAATGAAAGCTCCATATGTTAGAAAAGTCCTAGCTAAATCTTTTGTTACATTTTTTTCATATTCTACGAATACAAAATGACAAAACCATATAAATTGGAGGGCTGTTGTAGACCGGGGGGCAGTCATTTTGATCAAAAAGTAAAACAGTTTTGTTGCCAAAAAGTCTTCTTGTAATCTGTGTCCAAATTGAATGTGGAAACGTGAAAAAATACTGTATGCGGGGGCCTGCTGTTTTTTCGCAAAAAGTTATTTTTGACTTGCTCCTATGAGGATCCTCCCTAAGAATGTTTGCTCATACGATTTACAAACACATAAAGAACCAACATTCAAACAAATGAATATAGCAACAAACTTAAATTTGCATTTTTATATATAAGAATAATTTCAGCTTGTAGTAAAATGCCCTTGAGTCTCCTTGATAATGAATAGCAGCCACCTGTTACTATTCATGACAGGTCATGACAGGCATTTTTTTTTTTTTAACAAACGCTCTCAAAGGAGCATTTTGGCTGTGTAAGCCAGCTGTTAAGAGCAGTGCCTGGTTTCCATTCACGTAAGTAACATAAGGCTTTTGGGGTATTAGGCCTTTCTTAATTAGTTTCAAGGTAAGAATCCAGCCTGAAGGAGGTTATGACAAGGTAAAAAAGGTTAGTTTTACTATTTATACTTCTTTTTTAAATATATTAATATCATTTTTGCTTGTTAAAGCTCACAGCTCTTAACAAGGTAATAGTATGATGCATATAATTGTTCAGTGCTTAGAAATATATGCAGAGGATTGCCCCTTGCAAAGAAGTCCTCTACTTCCTCTAACAGTTAAGAAATCTCTTGGTAAGTAATGTGTGCTTTTATATATTATTAAATGTCATAAATTGAGCCATGAAGAGCTTTAAATCATAATGTATAGTGTGCCTTATATGGTGCTCAATTAATGACGTATAAATAAACTTGCTGGTTAAATGTTCTGGGTCATTGGAGAGTCAAGATCCTAAATATGTGTGTGTTTAACTCAGTTATTGAAAAGCAAACTACATTTGAGGCAGTTGAAAAATTGAATACTTGGCTTGGCACCTCAGTCATGGTATTTTTTCTGCAACCATTACCTGGGGCCATTGCTCAGTTCATTTGCTGCAATGCAGGGAAGAGTTATGGGTAAACCTGGCCTGTATGGCTGCTATGCAATAAAAATTTTAGAACATCATAAAATGAATAAATTAACACAGCTTTTGCTAACAGTTTTTTTAAGGATAATATGGTACTTTGAGCTGTAATACCTGTAATATCCATTACATTTTACAAATCACACTGCATAAAGAAAATTGAATATCAAGATAATTGTGATAATAATGATGGGTAATAATTAGATATCATCACTTAACTGATAAATGGAAATTAATGAAAAGAAAACACAGTTATCAGAAAAAGTCAATGTTGGCTTCTAGAAAGAGCCCAATAGCGGATCGTTAGGGAGTAGGTATAGTAAGTAGAAAAACATTTTTAAAAAGGGGTAAAAAAAGAGCAAGGGTTGAGGGAGAGAGTAGTGGTTGCCAAAGGGAACAGAGAAATAAATGTAACCTTTCTGTCATTAACAAGTTATTCTCTCCCTCTTATACAATTCTATTGCTTGGTGGCAGTCAGTCTGTGGAGCTGTGTCAAGGTATCAATGATCCAGTCAATGAGTTTACCCAAGTAGGAGATCTTCAGAAGCATATTCTTAAAATGTCTTAAAATGTCAGTGGCGTAGGCTCCTTTACTAAATTTCTGGCATTTCATTTTAAGGGAGAGTGTATTGTTATTAAACATTAGTCTACTTAAAAGAGAAATGGAGGACTCTGGAGAGCCCCAAAATGGTGGTCCACGAACACAGAGCTATATGAGAAATGTACTGTATTTATTGTAAACTTTTTGTATTAAAAATATTACTTTGAATAATTACTTTATATAAACTTAATGGCAGTGCTTTTGCAATTTACATATATTAGCAGTTTTAAAGGGACAGTATACCCCATTTTTCAACATTGGTTAAATAAATAGGGCTTGTGCTGAGCATACATTCTATTCTTTTTATCAGGAAATATCTATGTATTTTGTTATTTCTAAACAGGGCAAAAGTTGAAAATTACATTAAATTTCTGATCCCAAGGATCAAAATCAAACAAACCAGCAGTCCATTGAGAAGGCCTCTGTATAAATAAACCCCTACCTTTCTCTAGCTTCAGGCTGTTGTCTCTTTAAATAATGAGCTCAGGAACATTAGGCAACTCCCACACTGGTGCTGGTTCGTATGATTTTGATCCTTTGAATCGGGAAATAGAAAGTTTCATTTTTACATTTTTTACCTATTGAGATCAAGAATTAACAAAAACCATAGACTCCTGAATAAAAGAATAGGCAAAAAATATGTTCATCAAAAGCCCTATCCATTGCACCAATGTTGAAAAATAGGGTATACTGTCCAACTAAATTGCTTATACCAGGATTTTGGCTGAACAGCCCTTTCTAAAAGTCAGAGTTTCAACAACTTAAGGGTTAAATGACTTTACTAATTTGATGGTTGCTTTAGGCTTTAGAATCTTATCCATGGTTACTACGGGCTTTCTCCACCTAAAGCTACTGGCAAAGAGGTGACTAATCTCCTGCAAATGCTTCCCACTGTGAGGCAACTTCAGGCAGCTTTGAAAAAAATGTTTTCCCACATGCAACTTACTTTATTGCTGGTGGGAAAGCATTCTTAGAAGATTAGTGGCCATGGTAGAAGAGATTAATCTTAGGTGATCTCACATCAACATTTCTGCTAAAATGGAGTTTAAATAGAGACTGAACATAGTTTCCTCTACTGTTATACACAAGGGAACCAGGAACTGCTGGACTATGCTTGGGCTATTGGGAATACCAATCTCCCATAGGGCAGTGGTTACTAACCAAGTCCATGCTTACCAATATGGGAATGTTGACCTTTTATGTTCTTTATAGGAGCTGGTGAGTAGCCCCATCTACATAGTTCAGAAGGAGTTTACAGTACATTATATGGAATGAAACCTGCCCTCAGGTTTCACTAACCATAAATATTTTCTAGATCTGTCTTACAGCAACACGAGAAGATTAATAAATTAACAGAGTCATGAATCTACCTATGCTACTTTGTGTACTGGACACATTTAAGAAACAATGCTGTAAAGTACAATATTTGATTTAAGAGCAATAGCTGTAGACTTATCCTAAACACAGACACCACAGATGCTTTTTTTTCTATATATTCTACAGGGTTAAACGTTATGGCTATGGGCTAAGCAGTGACTATTTAAATTGGTACTCACTCAGCTGGGCAGTTACAATTTTAGTTTGTGTTGGAAATCTTTTTTTAATTTCTGGCAACTGAATTTAACTCTGCCCTAAGGTCACTTACTGTGCGCTAATGTCCATGTCCAATAGTGACAGTTTGTTCTGCAGAGTACCTTCTGGCATGCATTGCTATCATTTCAAACTATCAACATTCAGTACCTTTGTTAAATAGTGTTGTGTAGATATATCTGTAGTCCTGATCTATCACATCAGATTCCCTCTTTGAAAGTGCATGCTGCAGGGGACACAGATAATATTGAATTGCAGAGATTTCAGCAAATATTACACATGTACTATTTTAAGGGGGATTGTTGCATCTTATATTATTAAACCGTAGCTGTATACCTTTAGCAGAAAGGTGCAGTATAGTATTAACTATATAACTATAGTGTTGCTCTATTTTGTATATATATTCATTAAAGAAAGCTCAGACTATGTTATAGAAATTAGCATAAAGGTAATGGACACTGAGGCGCTGATTTACTAAGACACGATTTCGAATCCGAATTGGAAAAATTCCGATTGGAAACGAACATTTTGCGACTTTTTCGTATTTCTTTCGATTTTTTCGGCGTCTTTACGATTTTTGCGTAAAAACGCGAGTTTTTTGTAGCCATTACGAAAGTTTCGCAAAGTCGCGATTTTTTCGTAGCGTTAACACTTGCGCGCAAAGTCACGCCTTTTTCGTAGCGTTAAAACTTAAAAGGCGCGACGTTTCGCGCAAGTTTTAACGCTACGAAAAAATCGCGACTTTGCGCAACTTTCGTAATGGCTACGAAAAACTTGCGTTTTTACGCAAAAATCGTAAAGACGCCGAAAAAATCGCAAAATTACCGATCATTACGAAAAAAACGCAATCGGACGCATTCGGCCCGTTCGTGGGTTAGTAAATGTGCCCCTGAGTGTATCATCCATTTTTCTCAGCTTGTGTTTTGTATGCAAGAGGAGCAAAGAGGATCCACTATCACCCCCTGTTTCTTGTAGCCCAATTTACAGACAGGGCTTGGAGCTACACTCAGCAACTTTCACGCAATTTCTGCTCCAATATCAGCTCAGTGTAACTCCACACAGACCAACCCCTTGCTATCAGTGGGGCTACATTTAAGACTGGATGACAGCGGATGATCCGCTCAGGGTGCCACTGCCCTTAGGTGCATTATTTTGGGTATTATAATCATTTTATTTGTAATACTATTTTAGCATATTTCCCTCATTTTAGCATTTATCCTTGAGGGTAGTGTTAAATGGAGACTTTTTATAGAGAACCATTCAAAGCTATTCAGGGGAAATGGTATACATCCAATGGTGTCCCATACACTGTTTCCGTAATTAGTCTTCTTATCCTACAGTATAAGCGACGCTTATAACCAGATTAACACATATCACCACTGCCCCCGTCATGGGGTTTTTATTTCAAGGGCATATTATTCTTTTTAGTTCATTCCGTTCAGTTCATGGGCTGGTGCATTTTTTAGCAAAAAGAAGTGAACAAGGTCAGCAATTGTTATTACTGCAGGGTGCATTTTTCAGACATCCCCCGGGGATTTTCATTTTCCTTGTCCTTTGACAAAAATACCATCTTTAAAAAGTAATTTATTTAAGAGAGCACTTACATAGTCAAAGGTACAAGAGATCTCACAGCCAGTCTTTTCAGGAAGAGTCAGGGCAGTACTCTACTACTGTGTTTGCCCCAGCTTATCCTTACTTTTTAACATAGCATTAATCACATTGGCTGGCATCACTATGCAACTGAGGAAACACTAGAAGCTATAGCAGCTGCCTTTTTCATTTGTTTTTTTATTAATTCTTGTTTTGATTTGGCAAAATATTGTACTTTTTTTGAAATCTGAAAATGCCTTTTACTGTTTTTAAAAAATAGCTGCACACGCTTATAGGATGTTTAGCCTCCCTGAATGTTTTGGGCAGCTATACTCAGATACACAAATGCCACTGTAGCTTGAAAAAGGTTGCTGAAACATCCATTACAGTTTACTAAATGTTGTATAGCAATGGTAGTTTCTCTTTATATGCAGAAAACTGGAAAGAAGTAGAAGAAGGCAAATAATTCAAAAACTATGAAAAATAAAAGCCAACTGAAAAGCTGTTAAGAATGGGACATTTTAGAATGCACTAAAGGTGAACTATTACACAGTTCATATGACTGTTCCAACTGGTAAATATGATAGTGTTTAATAGGTATTAGTGATGAGCAAATCTGTCCCATTTTGCTTTGGCAAAAAAATTCTGATTCTTTGAAAAGATTTGCGAAATGCTGAAAAATGACATGCACCTCAACACTTTTTTTTGCCGCTCTGAATCCATGTCTGCTGAAAAATTTCGCTCATCGGTAGTAGGTATATTAAATTAAGTAAAATTATAGAAACTCCATTAATTTCCTGAAGTTTTTACCAAATGTCAAATTGATTATTAATACAGGTATGGGATCCCTTATCCGGAAACCCGTTATCCAGAAAGCTCCGAATTACGGAAAGCCCATCTCCCATAGACTCCATTTTAATCAAATAATTCAGAATTTTAAAACTGATTTTCTTTTTGTCTGTAGTAATAAAACAGTACCTTGTAACTGATCCCAACTATGATATAAATAATCCTTATTTGATGCAAATCAATCCTAATGGGTTTAATGAATGTTTTATTAATTTTTTAGTGGACTTAAGGTATGGAGATCCAAAGTACAGAAAGACCCCTTATCCGGAATACCCTTGGTCCAGAGCATTCTGGATAACGGGGTCCTATACCTGTATATGTTAAATTCTAATAATGTGTTGATAAAAAAATGGACTAAAATGTTATCATTAACCCCTAAAGGAAATCTTATAGCGTATGAGCTCTAAGTTATCCCCCGTAAAAATGTATAGCTGCCAAGGTCACTTTACATGGCAAATTCTTGTAAAATATATTCAATACAATTAGTAAAATGTAAGGGGACTCAAATTTATTTAGTTATTCATGTTTTTATGTTCACCACTAAAACCCTAGAGCTATACGTGGCTTTTTTTAATAAAAACTGTAGACCTTGTACATCATAAAGTTTAATATAACTATATATGATAGCGTTAAGAATTTTATGAAGAACTTGAGTAAAGGTAATTATGTAATAAACACTGTGAAGCATGAACATTTTAAAAAATAAACATATTACCTTTTATCTGTGTTTTTATTGATTAATTCAAAAATTCGCTTTGGTTTATTCGAGCAAATTATTTTTAGAAAGTTCAGGAATGAACTGGATTACGAAATAGCTTACATTTCTTATGCTTATTAGTGCATGTAGGTGGTTTACTTTTTGCTTGGTCTGTAAAATATATACCTCTAGAGAGCAGGCCTAGGCAGCCTGTGTAGCACATTAAATAGAAGTGCACAGAGAAACAATTTATTAGCGAAACTTAAAACAGCTATAACAAGGTGATGAAACAAAGGGGAGAACATAATATTCAAGAAACAAAGTAGATTTAATTCAATGCACCGTGGTCTATTTTCACATCTGTTCTACATATTTTGCATACTTTTTAAATCACCATTTGCATTAAAATATTTTGACTTTTACTAATTTTTTCATGTTCTTTAAAGGGACACTAAATTCCAAAATTGTTTTGATATATAACCATAAACCATTTGCTTAAATGAAAGGAGAAGGATTAAAAAAAGAGAGGAAGAAAGAATATTTATAGGATTATGTAATAAAAAGCACTAAGTTTGCCCCAGAGCAGTAACCCATAGCAACCAATCAGCAGGTAGCATTTACTGGACACCTGTTTAAAAGCAAACATCTTCTTGGCTCCTATGGGTTACTGCTCCTGGGCTCTGTGTCTTTTCTTGCATATGGAGGTTAGTGTAGTACTTTTCAAATTAAAAATATTGTTATACATTATATTAACCCACTAGGTGACAGTGACCAATTAAATCACTCTAAATAGTGTTTATATAAATTAAAAAATAAATTAAAGACTGTGATTAAAGTGCAATTTAGGTTGTAGTTATAAAAAAAAACATTATAAAGCTCAAGGTTGTAATTTTGCATTGCAGCACCTTACTAAATATAAAGTGATTAAGTGCTAAATGATATCAGTGAAAAATATACAAATTACACAAAAAATCACTGTAATAAAGTGCCACAGTGCCTGAAAAGTGCAAGTATGAATGAAGTTGATCATGCATCCATTTCCCATTAAAGGAACAGTAACACTAAAAAATGAAAGTGTATAAAAGTAACTAAAATATAATGTGCTGCTGCCCTGCACTGGTAAAAGTTGTGTGTTTACTTCAGAAAGTCTACTATAATTTATATAAATAAGCTGCTATGTAGCCATGGAGGCAGCCATTCAAAGGAGAAAAGGCACAGGCACATAGCAGATAACAGATAAGTTCTGTAGAATACAATAGTGTTTTATCTGTTATCTGCTATGTAACCTGTGCCTTTTCTCCTTTATCCCAGCTTGAATGGCTGCCCCCCGTGACTACACAGCAGCTTATTAAATAAATTATAGTAGTGTTACTGTAGCAAACACACCAGTTTTACCAATGCAGGGCAACCGTGCATTATATTTTTATTACTTTAAAGCTGTTTCATTTTTTGGTGTTACTGTTCCTTTAAGGCTCTCACTCTACTCACATACTTGAATTAACTGCAGTGCATATCAAATAAATCCACTTTGTATGTGTTGTATTGAAGAGAGAAAGAGATCTCATAGGCAGTACGTTAAAAAGTTTTAATCTTCAAACAGACTATTACACTTACATACACACATTTAAAAAAGTGTGCTTCAAAATACTGTCAAATCTTAAACTTTAGTGTCTGTGCAGTTATGCAGGCAGAGCTCCTAGTGGATTCCAGTCCGCCTCTAGTTGGCCACAGTGTTACAGATAGATATGGTAGCACCTCCTAATGACATCTTTAGAACACCAACGCATATACTCACGTCTACAATTATGTGGGGCATCTTTAGCAATGCAAACAATTTCTAAACCCTACAATGCTGAAATTGTCTCCAGCCTTCAGGAATCCTGCTTTTTCAAAGGGTGAGGGGCAAATCATTGGCTCTCACTGTATTTAATGTATTTGGGGGCTAAAGTTGTTGGGTTAAAGTGTTTTTTTTGTGCCACTGCCCTCTGTCTCTTACTGTATTTATTATATTTTGGGTGCCACTACTTCTGCCTCTCTCTGTATAATGCATATAGGATCTGGATTTATTGCTCACAATAGTAAGTGTACCATTTTTTACAAATGCATACTGTCTGTATATATCTCTATATACATATAATTTACAGTACAAGCTAATTGAGGCTAATTACACGTGGGGCAGTTTTCCCATAGTGTGTTTTAGCTGGCAGAGAAGCCACCATCAATTATTCGAAGGCAGTTTTGCGTGTGTACCCACTCAATAAAATTAAGGACAGTACTAGCAGTGCTATCAGTCCATGGAGTTCAGGCTGCTGAATCCTTCAGCAGAAATGTCAGGGAGCTGTTATTGTTACCTGCCCATTGTTTTGGTAAAAGAATGCTAGGTAAGGAAAGGGAGGGGGTGACATCACTCCAATTTGCAGCGCAGCGCAGAAACAAGAGACTGAAGTTTATCAGAGCATGTCAAGTCACATGACTGTGGGCAGCTGGGAAAGTAAGGTATGGCTAGCCCCTTGTCAAATTTTAAAATCAAATATAAAAAAAATAGAAATGCAAATGCTATTTTAAAAAATGGATTTCAACCCAGAATTCTGCTGGAGCAGCACTGATAACTGATGCATTTAAAAAAAACAACAAAAAAACATGTTTTCCTGTGACTATGGGGGTATAGGTACTAAGAAAAGATCATCTAAATGACATATCAAACATAATGAAATTACACAATATAATAAACTAATCCTATTCAAAGGCTTAGTTTGGGTATTCTCATAAGATGTACAAGTTAGGGTTGTCTAAAGTATTGGCACAGAGGCTGCCCAATGGCTTTTTGAATAAATAATAATAGTGACATAGATAGCAAGTACTCCATTTTTCAGCAAGATTGGCATTCAACCCTCTGAAGTTTTAAAATACAATTTAATTTGAGAGCCTTTTTGGTTGGCTTCTGTTTGTGACATTAATAGAATCAATTCTCTTACATATTTATAATCAAGCCCCTTAAGATCAGCTACCATTTATTAAATCAAAGCACTGTGCATTCAGTCTCATCAACTCTGTAGCATCTGGCCTCCAATAAACTATATACAATCAACATATAATAGGAAGCAGCTTAATTGCTATTTTTGTTCTACAATGACTAAGAAAAAAGAGTTTTGCTTTTAATATTTAGTGTTTTTAATGTAAAAGCTCTTGAGGACAAAATAAATGTTAAATCATTTTATAACTAAGTTATGTTCTACCCTGTGTTACACAAATGCTATAAGGCTGAGTTTGAAGGGGAAGGAAAGTCTTGAAATCTTAAAATGTACAAGAATTGTTTCCTGGGAACATTTGGAATTTTATTTTGTTTTTTAAATGAGCCTTTTTAAGAAATATTCTTCTAAAACCTTGTTTTCATTAATGTCCAGTTGCAACACCCAAATGGTGTAAGAATTGTGTAAGAAAACAAGGTATGGGAGTATGCCACAAAGGTGGATATTGCTGTGGCTCATTTACCTAGTGAACCACTATTCCAGTGAAAAATAGCTCAGGACTACCTAAAAGCTCAGGAAGGATGTTATGGATCACAAAGCTGAATTTTCCTTAAGAGAAATTTAGAACAGGGTTTAAAAAATCTCTAGAGCACTCCAAAATGTTTTAATTAGAAGATGACATTCCGTGGAAAGTTCACAGGGATAATTTAATTACGAATATAAAGCTCATTATATCAGCATCTGAGTTTGTCTGAGATTGATCCATGGAAGCCCTTAATCTTGCTTCTAAGAACTTAGCACCAACTGCTGGCCTTAGAACAGTACTAAACTTTTTCCAAATAAGGGTTCTCAAATATGTGCCATTCCTAGAGAACTTATTCAATAATTGTTTTGGATCACTGATTCTGTCACAGAGTGGTGTAGTTACACACAATCCTTCGTTGCTGATAACTTTTATTTAGAAGAGATTAATATAATAGCTGGTATTCACTTTAACACAGGAACATGCAGCTTCAGAGAAAGAGAGAGAGAGAGAGAGAGATTACACACTCTCACAGGAACAGGAAAGAATAGCTCAAAAAGTTACTCAGAACCAACAAGCAATCTCTTACATCACAAAATGACATTCTAACTAGTGATGAGCGAATTTTTTTGCTAGGAAATGTTAATGAATTTTTTTCTAGAGAAGAAGAATCGGGTAGAAAATTAGGAAGACAAATTTCCTGGTTAAGAATGTAGTTTTGGAAGAATGTGATATAGTAGGAAAATTCGCAAAACAGCAACAAATTCATGAAGC
The DNA here is from genome assembly GCF_000004195.4 of Xenopus tropicalis. Classification (NCBI taxonomy): domain Eukaryota; kingdom Metazoa; phylum Chordata; class Amphibia; order Anura; family Pipidae; genus Xenopus; species Xenopus tropicalis. Next base: position 62,935,103 of record NC_030679.2, read on the forward strand.
GATTCACAGCAAATTTCCACATTTCACCATTGGTGAATTTTTCCGCGAAACTTCATTAGTCAGGCGTCAAAAAATGTAGTCACGCATCAAATTGGGCACGGACACATCAAAAAGGGTGCGGGCGCGTAAAAAAACGTGGGCGACAAAAAAAGACGTGGGTGAGAAAAAAATCAGGCGGCAAAAAATGTAGTCGCGCATCAAATTGGGCACGGATGCATCAAAAAGGGCGCGTAAAAAAAACGTGGCCGACAAAAAAAGACGCGGGTGAGAAAAAAATCGTGTGACAAATGCGCTTCGCTAATTTTTTGCCGTTTTGCAAATTTTCCTACTACATCAGGAAATTTGTCTTCCTAATTTTCTACCCGATCCTTCTTCTCTAGAAGAAATTCATTAACATTTCCTGGATGTGGGGGAAATTCTCAAAGAACATATTGAAAGCACAGAAGAATTCAGAAAATCTGAGAATCTGTCCATTTTTTTCTTTAGAAAAAAAAGGCAGCCTCAAAATTGTCCCTGGCACGGTGGATCAACCACACAGACCAGCTATATTGCAGAAGACTGGTGACCTTCAATATAAATCAGAGCGCATTCTTTTTTGAGCTACATCTGTTTCTTGGCCAGAAAAAAAAATCTTGTTCCAGTGGATCAGATATGCACAGCTACTTCATGTAATTTCTCCTTCCTTTTCAGTTCTCTGCACAATTTAACTTACCCTCCCTATTGAAATTCCTATGCATTCAGACTTGGTGTGATTATTATTTGTGAAAAGACACGTGGGGAGGAGAAAAGAGTGGGTTCTAATAGTCACTAACTAACTAACAATAGTAGGAACTAGGGTTTCTACTGTCATACCTAAAAGGCAAGTGGGTGGATTACCCATTTGTGTGCTGACAATTGGACTAAAAAAAGGAAACAGGAATTAAAGAAAGTTAAATTTTAACTTTTTCCTTTGCCAAGTACTATAGCAATCAATGTTTACCCCAGAACCATGAGCTTGGGGCTTAATTTCCTAGTCAGGAGGCCTCTATTTGAATAGTACAAGTACTGGGTCTGTGAGAGATCAGTGACAGGGTGACATTACTGATGCAGGGGAGGGGGTTTGGAGTTAGCTGTCAAATACACTGCTGAGTTTGGGGACAATTCTCTCTTTCTGAGCTCTTTCCAGTTCAGTGAATTGACAGCAGTGGGAGGGGGCAACAAACTACTGTATGTCTGTGCATGTTCTGAATGTCTGATTGAAGATGCCTCTATTATTGGTAATTAAGCCATGGACTGATTTTTGGATTGCTTCAGTAGGGGTCAGAACTTTCAAAGAATCTCACAAAAGCAGTAATTTAAAAATGTAAGGTTAATTGCAAAATTGGCAAGCAAATGTTCTGCAGATAGACTATAATTTACTTTCCCTGTTATACTTTCCCAGGAATATGTGGATTACATTCTACAGGCGCATGTTATATAAATAAATACATTTTTATATACTATATTTCTAAGTATGATGTACTTAGAAACTTCGAGTGAATATATATATATATATATATATATATACAAGGAAGAGTGGAGCACACCCTATAAAAGTTCAAATGCCCTGGGTGCTGGCTAAAATGAGGCAATATATGAACAGAGAGCCGCACACACAAGGACTTAACGATAAAGTGAAAAAATTTTATTCAAAAAAATCCAACATTTCGAGTACTTACTGTACTCTTCCTCAGGGGTTTGTCCCTGAGGAAGAGTACAGTAAGTACTCGAAACGTTGGATTTTTTTGAATAAAATTTTTTCACTTTATCGTTAAGTCCTTGTGTGTGCGGCTCTCTGTTCATATATATATATATATATATATATATACAGTATACACTTTACATACACCCATACACTGTATTGTTAATCTATAATATCTATCAATCATTTATCTATTTAACAAAATTATTCACAAAATTATGTGTACATTGAAGAGTTCTTGCATTAACGTATTTCAGCCTGCTCTGATGAATTATGTGTACATGCTCACGGTAATGCAAGGGAGCCCTGGAATTACCATTAACTTGGATCTGACACTAATTCAACTCAGATTATTGTAGTTTGCTTTTGTTTTGTGGTTTTCTTCTGAACTGACACTACTTGGATTCGTAGATGCAAATATGCCATAGCCTTCCTCTACTGAAATTATTAACACAGTACAATGCTGCAGTATACTTGGAAATATAATGGATATAATAATTTTCTTCTCAGCTCAGCATGTTAGAACTGGAACTTGTGAAGTTGTGGCCCTACACAGATGTTGCAATAAAAATAAGATAGAAGAAAGATCCCAAACAGTCAAGTGCTCATGTTTTCCAGGACAAGTGGCAGGGACAACAAGAGCAACTCCTTCTTGTGTGGATGGTAGGTGGAATATGCTTATTCATCACAAACAGCCTCTAAAAATATTTTTATAGCATAAACAACAAGCCACATGATAAACTAGTATAATAAAACCTTAGTTTATTCTTCATAATGTTTAAATTCAGCTCTGGTCATTGCTAAGTTTGAAACATCAAGGCCAATTCTTTTACATATTTTATTTACTTTGGCTAGATATTGGCTAGAGTATACTGTTGAATATTGCATGCAGATGTTTTGTGTATGAATGTTATAAGCCATACAACATATGGTCATGGATTTTAGCTATGGACATCCAACTTTAGAATCTTAGCACACTGGCACAAATAGCTCTTTAAAGAGATACTGACACCAGAAATTAAACCTTTTTTTTACATCTATCATAACATTGTCTTTGCATGACCTTTTTTTTTTCCATAAAAATATTTGCCCAATGCTTTTATATTACTTGTCTGATCCCCCATGTTCCCCTATAAGGGGGCTGCCATATTTGTCCAGCAGGAGGCCGTTAGCATTGGAAGCTATAACTGACAGGCTGAGAAGGGACAGTCAGGTTGGCAAAACAGTCAGGTTTAGGAACTTCAAGTAACAATTTCTTACAAAAGCAAATCTCTCAGCAAAAATCAATGAACATAAACTATAGGCAACTTTTTATGTACATTCATATTTTGAGGAGTCGTTTTTTAGTGTCAGTATCACTTTAAAAAGGCAAAATGATGAATGCATTTTGCCTAAATAACGATATAGTTACAGTGGCATGCTTTGCCATTTGGCTTCTTTGAGCATGATTTTGGCTCTGGTAACACACTAGTTTAAAAACTGCCACAATAAGATAATAGTTGAAGTTTTATCCTATTGTTTTCAGTATGTGGGTTCTTCTTACAGAGTAGAGGCACCGTTATGCCATCCAAACTTTACAAATCAGCAACAAAATATTACTCTAGAGAACCACATATTTTTTTACCGCACTACATGTATCCTATCCAGTGATCCTTCATTAGGTGTTCAGCTCCCAAAATAAAATATGCTGCTAGTATGGATAGGTACAATTAAGAAACTGAGATTCACAAATAGCATTTTAAATAGCATTATTTAATGGATGTCATTTTGCTCCAATTTTATACTTAATGCTGCCCCTAGTTACTGTAAATGAGCCCTTCAGTTTTAATAAAATAATTTAATAAAATAGCAGCTCTGTCTTTGTTTCCTTTTCTTATCTATATAATCAGTTGTGTAGGGCAATTTAGGAATCACATTTTAATTGGTTGTTCATTTTCAAATTAACATTTAGCATGCACAGCTTGCAGGTGTTTTTCTGTTTCTATTTTATGTATTTTGTGCATTATTTACCTACTAGATGCTGCTATTGCTATTATATATCCATCTCTTCAGGCTGATTTATTTTGGTGGGATTTTTTCCTTTAAGCAAAGTATTTTTTATATAATATCAACCCTAATTTGCCAAAAAATATTCTTTATGTTATTATTACATTTTAGCGTCAATTGTCGAGCAGAAATGGTGGTGCCATATGCAGCCGTGTCTTGAAGGTGAAGAATGCAAAATTCTTCCAGATCAGAAAGGCTGGAGTTGTGCCTCAGGGAATAAAGTGAAAACAACAAAGGTAGATTTACATGATTATAATATATAGCCGCTGCTTTCTATTAAGTACTGTATTATTATTTTGACATTCACCTGCCCCAGACAAAATTACAGACTAAACCTGGGTTAGAGGGTGCCACCTGTCACAAATTTAGCACTCTCATGCTCAAAAGCATTTATGGGGAGATGATGTGATCTTTGGTCTAATGGCACTCTGTATCTAGGTGGGCCCTGAAAAGTGTTCACGCTGAAACTCTTAATGATTAAACTAACTACACCTAAATATTATAAACTTTTTTGTTTGAGAAAATACATTTTATGTGCAGCAAGGAAAAGCACAAAATAGCACAACCTTTAAAAAAACCTCCAAATTGTGGAACACCTAGGGGCACATTTACTAATCCATGAATCTGAATGGGAAAAATTTGGATTGGAAACAACATTTTGCGACTTTTTCATATTTTTTTGCGATGTTTTCGTTGCCGTTACGACTTTTTCGTAAATTGTCGCAACTTTTTCGTAGCTGTTACGACTTGCGCGAATTGTCGCAACTTTTTCGTAGCCATTACGATTTGCTCGTATATTGTCACAACTTTTTCGTATTGAGCGCTCGTAAACGGCAGGCAAACCTTTTAGACTTTGAATGATTTTGGAAGCCTCCCATAGGAATCAATGGCACTCTGCAGCTCCAACCTGGCCCAAGGAAAGTCCCGATACTGAAGCTTGAATGAATCCGAAACTTTCGTACTCGGCGCGACGGCTACGAAAAAAAGTTGCGACAATTCGCGCAAGTCGTAACGCTACGAAAAAGTCGTGACAATTTACGAAAAAAAACGCTAAATACCAATCATTACGAAAAAGACGCATTCGGACGCTTTTCGGACGTTCGTGGATTATTAAATGTGCCCCCTAGTATTTTATATTGATTCCAAAGCTACTTTATGAATATGTTTAGACCATCGAAAGAGTGGAAAAATCTGGTCTGAAATACTGTATAACAATGGGGACATGTTGGTGCAGCCGAAAGATAAATCTGCTTTGTGGTATGTAGACTGATATCAATGCACAAATAAATGAGATTTTTGCAGATGAGTTTATCCATTTTACTATATACATTTTGTCAGTGTAACATCATTGGTACCAAGTTCAATGGCGACTGTGGCGCTATATACAGTAAATTAAGTTTGTTTCTTAATGTCAAATTTCCTCCTGGAGCTTTTACTTTCTTTCACCACTCCAAAAATATATGATCATGTTAATTGGCGTAACTGTTGTGTAGGGGAATTAGATTTTGAATGTCACTGGTTTAATTAGCCCAGGAGAGACTGATGTAAAATGTATTGTTTCTATGTATTATGTTGGTGCCAAATAAATCACAAAAAATAACAATAGTGTAGTGTGTCAAGGAGCACAGTGCCAATTAATATGATGTACTGTATTTGACTGTGGGCCTGTAACTTGGATCTCTCAGCACCAAGCAATGTGCCTGACTGTCTCATTGACTACTTGTCACTAAGGCCAATACACTCAAATGCATACTTTGGTGTTATGAGCATGAACTTGAGAAGCTAATATGATCATAAAAGAGTAGGGGTTTGTGCCTAGAGAATCCTTGAACTATTATTGCATTTGCCAACTGGTAGATAGTTGTGTTATGTAGGCTACCATTGTGGTAAGCATTACATCTTGTTATTGACATCGAATGTATTTGATATTGGGGGTTTTTCCTCTTGATCCATTCCTGCCAGAAATCATTAAAACACGACTGTAACTTTTCTAAAAGCTTATTTGAACAGTATTAAACAATGTTTATATTCCTAAAGTATAAGCCTGTCATGGACTGAGCTAAGGTAACCTTTTCTAGAGGAAAAATATGAGCCATTTGTTACCTTAAGTTTTTAATTTGCTGTTTTCTAGCAAATGATGAATTGGTGAATTGGAGAATTTCTACAATGACCTGGTTCTTTATCCTTTCTATTACTGAGCATATGTACATCAGTGCACTCACAATTTTGGATTCTGAAATTGATGGTACCTACCCAACAAGCACAGTTAATCTGTGAGGGTTTCCCTCAGACAGAGATGAGACTTAGGGGTATATTTATCATGCTGTGTAAAAAGTGGAGTGAAGCATTACTGGTAATGTTGCCCAGAGCAACCAATCCGCAATTACAGTTAAAAAACCAAAGCAAAGCATCTGATTGGCTGCTATAAGCAACATCATTGGTGATGTTTTACACAAGCCTACATTACACTTTCTGAATTCAATGTTCCAAACTGGTGTTTGCTACATGAGTCCTTCTATATCTGTAAAAACAATGCCCCTGTTGCAAATCAACGTACTGAGTATTTCAAGTACTGAGTTTTGGGAATATTTTATTATAATACAGTTTTGAAACAACTTTCATCATAAATTGAAAGAAACTGCAGCTAATACATTGACTACAGTGTGTACTTTAAAATAATAAACTGTTCATTTTGCATGCAATAGATTTTAAATAGATACATAGATAGACAGACAGACAGACAGATACAGTGGCTTGCAAAAGTATTTGGCCCCCTTGAACTTTTCCACATTTTGTCACATTACAGCCACAAACATGAATCGATTTTATTGGAATTCCACGTGAAAGACCAATACAAAGTGGTGTACACGTGAGAAGTGGAACGAAAATCATACATGATTCCAAACATTTTTTACAAATAAATAACTGCAAAGTGGGGTGTGCGTAATTACAGGGCAATCTTTGAAGAGAACCTCTTGGAGTCTGCAGAAGACTTGAGACTGGGGCGGAGGTTCACCTTCCAGCAGGACAACGACCCTAAACATAAATCCAGTGCAACAATGGAATGGTTAAAAACAAAACATATCCATGTGTTAGAATGGCCCAGTCAAAGTCCAGATCTAAATCCAATCGAGAATCTGTGGCAAGATCTGAAAACTGCTGTTCACAAACGCTGTCCATCTAATCTGACTGAGCTGGAGCTGTTTTGCAAAGAAGAATGGGCAAGGATTTCAGTCTGTAGATGTGCAAAGCTGGTAGAGACATACCCTAAATGACTGGCAGCTGTAATTGCAGCAAAAGGTGGTTCTACAAAGTATTGACTCAGGGGGCTGAATAATTACGCACACCCCACTTTGCAGTTATTTATTTGTAAACAATGTTTGGAATCATGTATGATTTTCGTTCCACTTCTCACGTGTACACCACTTTGTAATGGTCTTTCACGTGGAATTCCAATAAAATTGATTTATGTTTGTGGCTGTAATGTGACAAAATGTGGAAAAGTTCAAGGGGGCCGAATACTTTTGCAAGCCACTGTAGATAGATAGATAGATAGATAGATAGACAGACAGACAGACAGATAGATATGAATTGCTTATAACTAAATTATTTCTTGAAGATAATTAAAAAAAACAGAAAGCAATCTGGATGTGAAACAGGAAAAATTAGTCTTAGGACTGAATGTTCTAAAGCATCTTTGAACAATCCTCAGAGATCTGTTTCAACAGGTAACACGAGCCACATTATACCCAAATCTCTAACTGTTGGGAATACTCAAATTCCCAGCCATATTGACTTTTAAAAGCATCATCATTTCAACAGCATGGCTGTCACGAGATAAAGTGCCCCTAGAGTTCTCTGATTGCACCCTAGTGAATGTTATTTCCACAGAGCCTGGTAGAAATATTTTCTACCTTCTGTTATCAGATGATGTACAGGAGATTTGCAGGGAAAAGAAATGTAAAGATTAAAAAAAAATGCTAACTATTCAATCATTTTTTTTTTAAAACTGTGTAAGTGTTTGTGATAAATGCACTGAAATGATCTACATAAAATGATCTGTAGATTTCTGAGTTAAATTCCCATGTGAATTTAAATTCTGTTGTTAAACTCTTTTGAATGTTAAATTTAAATTCCTTTTAAAACTTGTGTTGATAACATGATAGGAAATCCCAATGTCTTGTTATCACATTATAAAGGTATGTGCATGTATTTCTGTTACAAATTGGTAAATAATGAATTAATATTTATTTAACTGTATTTTTTAAGGTTGGTATGATATGATATAAATGTGTGTTTATGTTTTCCAATTGCACTCTTCATTAAAAGTCCTCCAATAAGGATATGATAAACAGATAAACAATAAAAAGAATTACTTTTACTAACTCAAAGTGACTTATTAAAGCTTTGGCCCTAACAGGTGTGCTCATTTACCAACAATGGCTAAATAACTATTCAGAAATGTACTTTCATTATAAAACCTGCAGCAAGCTAACCAAAGCTAATTTGCTGATTTTTACGGTGATTAGACATCTAGATATTGTTGGCCAGTTTAGCCAATTTTCTAGGAATTTGGCTTAAGCCTGGCTTTGTGTGTATGCATCCAAAAGACTTGAATAAAATTGGCTTGGAATTGTGTATATTCTAAGCAGCGGTGTTATCTGTTTAACTGGAAACTGTATCGGTGCATATATTTGAGACACATTCAAATAAAGCATGTATTGGGCAATTTGGCTAACAGTAGGGTGTAATAAAAATAGCTAGTGATCTACTCATTGTGCAGTTGGGTCTAATAAAAAGGCTTGTATGTGAGCTCCTGAGTGTTTTGCTGGTATTCAGTGGTGATCAAAACGCTGGGAATTACTTTGGGTTTTTTTCCAACTGACTCCATGGTGTAGAACTCTCAGCAGTTCACCAGCTGAGATTGTCACATTTCAAGCAATTACTGGTCGAAAATAAATATGAAGGTTAGAATTCATAGAAATTGTCAATGTTTTTTGCCAAATATTGCCTTTTTGTAGCCTGAATAATTATAGTTTAGGATTTTGCATATAAAAAAGTCAATAATAACTGAGTTTTGATAACTAAAGAAGATTGTGATTTAGATGTAATTTAGATGCTAAAATGATTGCCCTATTACACACGTGCACAGCCCAGGGCTCCAGCAAGTATCTAAAAGACAGGAAACAAGCTGGTGGCACAGTGCTCGCTAGAATACTACCATGGGCCAGTGAGTTTTTCAGCACAGAGGAAGGCTGGCCTGGGGTCTGAGGTAAGAGATTATTATAACAAGCTGGCCCTTTTTCTTATTAAGCCTTGTCTTTTAATATCCACCTTTGTGAGTTTATTTAATGAGCCCTAATATATTTAGGTTTCTACCATGTTTGTGGACACTTCTGTTCCCTTTTGCTCACAACTCAAATTTTCTTGTTAAATGATAGGAAAGCCATGAATGACCAGCAGCCAGATTACACTGGTTTATGTTTAAAGATTAGCAGAATCAGATGTAGCTGTGATTGGGTGAAAAGCAATGAGTCAAGGTGGGGAAAGCTGGGCTGGGGGTGGAGAAGAAGAGGGATGTGATTCATGTGAGAGAGCAGGTAGAAACATCCCACCCACCCTCCACTCTTTTTGACATATTTTGTAAAATGTCAGAGTTTCTCTTTTTTATTTTATCATATTATCTATTAATTACCTAATGAGGATGTTTCCTGTGTGCATTGTTATACTGTGGTTTCTGTAACATTATACAGTATAAATGTGAGAGTCTGCATGGTATAATTTATGTTAAATGAATGTCAAATGCTTGATCCAGGGAATGTTTCTGATCATCATGGGGGCCAGGAAGGAATTTTTTCCCTCTTGAGGCATAATTGGCACTAGCTTCAGGTTGGGTTTTTTGCCTTCTTCTGGATCAAAACAGTGGATATATGATAATGTGCTTTTTTAAGAGGGAGAAAGGAGGTTCTCTCCTGTAACTGCACAGTGGATTGGTCGATACAGATGCTACTACTGCTTGTGCTAGGTGGCAGCCTGCTTGGATTTCCTATCATAAAGACACTGCGGATTCAGGACCGGCAGCAGGGCTGCAGAACTTCTCTCATTGTGGGATATGCAGCTTCTGCTGGTAGCAGAGTTTGGGGCCATCATCTCTGTATGTAGAGGCAGGCTAATACTCAGCGGTGGATATAATATCTAGTGATGAGTGAATTTTTCCGGCAGGTATAGAATCGCAGCAAAACCGCATTTCACCATCAGCGTTTTTTTGGGTGAAATGGGTGCAGAATTTCACTGTGGAAAATTCATGATTGTGTCAAAAAAGTAGGGCATGTCAAACATTTTTTCACCATTTCACAAATTTTTCTAAAGTTTTGCACATTTTTTGGCAAAAGGTAACGTGACAGATTCGCTCATCACTAATGTTATCATAGCGCTGATCTTAAGTCTGAGGAATAGCAGAGCATAGTAGCGAACTGTTATGGAATTCTGAAATATTGCCTTTGGGTAAGGCTGGCAAGGTCCTATTTATTTGATAAAATGTGAATAAATGCTGTGGCCATTTTACCTATTTCCGGCTCCTGGTGTTTCATTATGGTTGAAAGCAAAGGTTCAATTGAGGAGTCCCCTTGTCAACACTTTTCATTTGCTTCTCAATTATTTTAACTTTTATTTGCTTATAAATGCTACAAAAATAATATCACTTTATTTTCTGCAGTGAGATAAATATGTCAAGGCAACAATAATTAAAAATGATAAGTTTAGCGACAACATTATTCCATTCTTTATCTTACACCTCTAGATTAAAACAACACAAGGCTTGTTTTGTTTCTGCTTGGTGGTTGACATAATTGCTCTGCAATTATCTAATTGTGTAATAAGCGTTACGTCTCTTGAGAGTGATGATTCAGTGGGGGAAATTTCTCATGCTTGAAAACAAGGAAGAGAGGAAAGGAGATCAGTGATCAGAGATCAGTGTTCATATTTATATATTTCCATGATATTTATGTGCACCGTCTTACTACAACCTACTTTGTAAGATTTTAGGAGCAGAAGATGTATTTTCTTGCATTTGTGTTTGCATGCATATATAAAAGTACATACAGTATATTATATATATACTAGAACAAGGGCAGCACCCCTAGAATGCTGATTTAAAGAATTGTGAGCAAAATGTAAAAATAGAAAGGATTATTACGTGACGTTTTGGTGTCCATGTAAGTATATATATATATATATTTATAAAATATACACACAGGCTTCATACACCAGATCACAACAAAAAGCTCAACTAAATAGGATTTGGCTTAGGGCCGTTAATTCCCCAGGGATCCAGCTTCATGTATTGCAAACCTGTGGATATTGCTTGTATATGTTGCTATAGTTTCTAGCATTCATGGGAAGTTCAAGTTAAAGACAGCTGGAATTATTTTGTGTGACAACAGAATTAATTGAGCTTATAAGGTTTACTTTTGGCATGTTTTTAATGTTGTTCATTAAAGGGGAACTCTTATTTAATGTAATAATACATTTTTTTAACAGTTACCCAAGCCTGGCCCCCTGTTCTTCTGCTGATCTGGCTGACTACTTTCAGATCAAATAAAATGTTACAGTAGTCAACTGTCCTCAGCCTGCCTTCAGCCTGCATCCTCTTGATCCCACACATGCATTGTGGGTTATGTAGTTCTTGCATGCTGTCTGTAAGCAGTGGAGAAGTTGTTACAATTTGTGACATCAATGTTTTAGTCCCCCCCTCCCCAGCCAGGATCTCGAATGATGCAGAAAGAGAGGGACTGTTTTGCATCTGGATTTCAGCATATAAAAATGGTATTTATTCATACTTTTTGAAGGAAAGGATTGTGTTGGGCTCTTTAACAAATTTTGGATCGGAAGCTAGCGTTCTCCTTTAAGTAGCCTTGGTCGATTTAAGAAATACATTCTGGGTTAAATAGATAAACACAAACATTTTATATCAACTTTCAGTCAACTGTGATGTACTTAGTATGGTCCACGTAAAAAGGATTTTTCCGGTATGCATAGTGCACATATTTTCAAGTTCTGGGTTTCTCCAGAGTTCTTAAACACTCATTATATTGGGAACAGTAATAAATACAACAATATATTTTTAAAATGTCTAAATATGTATATATATCAACTTGTTTTTTTTCTTTTATCAGGTAACACGGTAGCTATTGACAACTGAGACGTAAAATCCTGGACTGAGATTGGACAGCAATGAAAGATTTAAAAAACAAACAAACAAAAATAAACATTCTGGAATGCTTGAATTCAATTTCAAAATGCAGATTTTGTTCAGAATGGCTTCTCAAGAGATCATGTTTTGATACAAAAATGAAAGCACAATTGCCACCAAATAACTTTCCATGTTGAATACTGTGCACCCAGGACTGAGCAAAAATAAACAGTGGAAATGTGTTTATAACTCAAAGAAAGCAAAGTCGAAATAGAAGTCAACTACATCTGGATTCTTTTTTGTTTTTGTTTTTGTCTTCAGTGCTAATACAGCTGCCTATAAATAAACTGTACTATTTTGTAGAAGATTTCCTCCAGCATGACTGAGTAAACCAATTTGTTTGTCGCTTAACTAAGTTATGTAAGACTTTGTGTTCATTATGAGTATAAATATATCTAGGTATAATGGCATTCATTTGCAGTAGGGAATCAGTTCTTCTGTCAGCTGGGGGATTGTGATCTGAATACACAATTTGTATTTCCTTTGTATCAAATTGCCCAATTATATTGAAAAGTTTCATTTTTTAAAAATCTATTTTAGATGCGTTTTGTTCACTTTTGATAGATATTATATGGTCCAACCGTAAAGCCTTTTACAAGATTGAAACTCATTGGTTTAGGATAAAGGTTGGTTTCCTGCAGCCATTTAAAATGGGAAAGAATGGATTGTGGTTTTAGAAAATGTTTTTAGTGCTTATTTCATAAGAGCATTCCAAATGCTTAATGACAGCATAAAATGTCTGTTTAAAGTAAAAGGAGTTTCCAAATCAGAAGCTCAGACTTCAATCAACAATATTATATTGACAAATGTGTTATCCAATATATCTATGCTTTATGCTTTAGCTGATCGATTTTGGCTGTACTGCAGTATAACTAAATGTTTCAACTTTTTCTAATATTCTACTATCAGTTGCTTGAAGATGCAGGTAGCGTTACACAATGCAGCCGGATCATTAACCTTGAGCCATGTGATGGATTTTACATTGCTTTATATTGTCAGTGGTTAGTACATTTACTGTATCACTAAGCAAAGGATGCGTACCTTTATGTGATGCTCATGGACAGGCAAAAGGAATTGTGATTACAAATCGATTGTTGTATTTAAGAATCTCAACAGAATACTGTACAGAGATTTTTTTTTTTAAACTGTATCTCAGTTTTATCCCATGTTATCACAATATTGAAACCCCCACACCAGAAAAAATACTTGAAATATACCCAAAACACTGTACAGTTATGGGACTTGTTATCCAGAATGCTTGAGACCTGGGGGTTTTCCAGGGATCTTTCAATAATTTCCATGCCTCATTTTAAACAATAAAAAAAACCCAGTAGGATCATTTTACCTCTAATAAGGAGTAATTATATCTTAGTTAGGATCAAGTACAAGGTACTGTTTTATTATTACAGAGAAAAAATCAATTAAAATAATGTGAATTATTTCATTAAAATGAAATCTGTAGTAGATGACCTTCCTGTAGTTCAAAGCTTTCTGTATATTGGGTTTCTGGATAACAGACTGCATACCTGTATAGGGCAAAAGTAAGAAACCACTAGTACATATTCATAAGGAACACTAGTTCCAGGGTAGAGTGGGGAATCACTTTTTGGTAATTTTTCAATTTTCGCACCGTAAACAGATTTTTGCATAAGGCCTATGCCACAGGGGGCTGATTCTCAGCCAGCCCCTCCTCTCTAAATGCTTTACTGTAAGTTGTGCTGCAACTGGAAGCACTGAATCTGCATGGTGCAGACATACGTGACCAATATCAGCTAGAAATGGGTCATATTGTGGTTTTAAGCAGATATCCGCTGTGTCTTAATTTAAGGCATTTTAGAGCAGAGGGGCTGATTCTTGGCAGAAGTTTTTACACTTGCAGAGAATCATCCCTGTGTGGCTTAAGGTCCCCATACACGGGCCAATTGTAGCTGCCGATATTGGTCCCTTGGACCAATTTGGCAGCTTATCGGCCCGTGTAGGGGCAGGAACGAGGGGCATGCCTGACCGATATCTGGCCTCAAATTGGCCAGATATTGATCGGGCAGGTTAAAAGATTTAATCAGATCGGGCAACGCATCAACGAACCAATGCGGACCCCGATCTGACTAAATCTTTTAACTCAACCGACAGCCCCATTGCCGCCATTATAATTTGATTGTTTGGCCCCAGGGCCAAACGATCGAATTAGCCTACATGTTCCCCGATATCGCCCACCCGTAGGTGGGGATATTGGATGAAGATCCGCTCGCTTGGCGACCTCGCCAAGCGAGCGGATCTTCACGTGTATGGGCACCTTTAGACCTTAGACATTGAATAGCAATTCATCCAGTGCACCTATTAAGAAACCAACATACCTTTTCCTAGCATATATGATTTATATGTCATTATTAAGGTTATAGAGTTATATCCCAATTCAATCAGCATACAATATAAAAAAAATACATGGCTTTTGCATGATTTCAGCTGGAAATGTTTAGCACATTGTCCTACAAAGCCTTAATCAGTTTTACTGATAATTGAAAAAACTGTGGTTGATTTTCTACATAATTTTATGTTAAAATTATTAGCAGGAATGCACATGTAGATCTTGAATGCAATGCAGTAAACGCGCTATATCAAATGTGCATTTTGTTAAGCTGAGGAAATACTAAGCTGACAGTAATAAAAGGATATATATTTTGTCTCTGTTCATACGAAAATCTAGGATACAATGTAATCTGAACTGTAGTTCTACAGGTAACAGCAATTGCTGTAAAATAGGAATCTGCAGTGAAACAAAGAACACAGTTTTTCTCAGCTAATTGACATAAAAATTTCATATAAATTGGTCGGTATGATGGATGAGTGCTCTGAAGCACTTTTGGAGCTTACTGTGTGCATGGCTCATTCCCGATCAAGACAATGTTTATTAATACTACTCAGCAAATGCACAAGGTGAGTAAAAACTGACAACTGTTAGATACAAAGAAAATGTATATTTTATCATTTAGCGTCTAAATAACTCAAAGAGAATATGTTTCCAAGCACAGATATTCAAAGTCCTCTACATTTTAATTAGGATAAATGGTTTAGTAAATTCATTCAGTACATTTAATGTTCTAGCTTGGCTGTGCATTGTTTCAAGAGATCTTGTGATTTCTGTAATAGGATTTTATGCCTCCTGGGAAGAAAATGTATTCTTCTGTTTTCATAATTTTATCTTTCCGTTAATTAAACATTGTCATGCTTTACTATACATGCTTGTTTCTGGCTGTTTTAAAGTGGAGAAAAAATATTTAAAAATATATATAATATGCTTTTCAAGGGAATGCCTAGTATCTATTCCAGTAAAAAAAAATCCCTTAGGCTTTATATAGATAGCACCTATTAATGCCATAGTTCACGTGGAAAAAAATACAATTCTGAAAATACTTGTGATTGTTGAGATATTTGATACCTAAACTGTATTTCTCTAGTTCTGTCAAAAAAGAGATAACGGATGTTCTGCACTGCTTGCTTACAACTGGCACAGGTGTAAAACATTTACACACCCTTATAAATTTTCCCCATAAAGTATGCGCACATGCAAAGTTTAATATCTATTTGGCTGGCAGGCAGTATTTAATTTGGGATGAATGCATTGAGAAAGCCAGATGAAACATCATTTAAATGGTTATTATCTCAACATGGTAAATTCAAAACACAGCAACACACACAATCCTTTTTAAGGGGCTCTTCTTGTTTGAAACATTCAAAATTAAAAAATGAACAAAAGGTTCCTCTGTTCTTTTCTGTGACTTTCTCCTGTATACATGTAACAGGGAAAGAACATCTCATTTTTATCCCCCCTCCTTTTTAACATTTGTCTTTCTTTCAGCATTAAAGGAAGAGATCACTATTAAATGTTGATTCAGTGAGATGGTGAATGAGTATACTCACTATTATAACAGCAACCTTTTTATATCTTTGATCATTATGTTTGTCTGAGGTTCTCTCTAGAAGAAAATACAGTATGTAATATTGTTTACTTATTTATTAAGGTGTTGTAATACTGACATACTAAGCTAAGTATTCACAAACTAACATACTATCATACTCTTAAACTAACGTTATAAAACTGGAATGTTCCACCCTAAGGTAATCATAACAATACAATTGTCCCCCACACAAATACCTCCAAATAACACCATTTATCTTCATAACACTAACCTAGCTATAATAACTATACATTCTGTATAACAAGGAAGCTACCAGATGCCTATGCTGAGAATCATTAAGAATAACTCAAGTGTTCTTATTCAAGTGAAAACCCAGACAAACTAGGACTACACAGGGCTCATTTTTGTCCACAAGTGCAGTGAGCAAAGTTTGATTGCATATGCCATGCTTTTTCCAATTGTGATAGCTAATTCAACATCATTCCTTTGGCCATACTTTTATTTGAGCCTGGGTATTTAGTGAAAAGTCTAGTAAAAGTCAAAACTGTGCCCAAATAGGGCCCCAGGCTTGGTTAGGAGATAACTGGCAAATTGTCAGTACTCTATAAAAGCATTATAGATTTTTGGAGGCATCCTTGGCCTGTTATTACCCAGATTCAAGTTACTTTTAATTGCTATTGTCAATTAAATGCTAGTATTCAAAGTAGCCTTCCCATAGCTAGAGTCACACAGGGAGATTAGCAGCTGTTACTGCTTCTTGTACCTGGCTAGAATCGCATTTCATTTGTTTTAGTAGGGCAAATAAGCTATAGTTCTGTCATATAAAAAACAATTCGTAACCTACAAATACTAATCTCCATCTCTGACATATATCAAATAGAAAAAAAAATAGGTAACATCTGAAAGTGACCATTGTATACATGTTTTGCAAACAAAGCTACATTTTCTGTTCTGCAAGTATAGAAATAAAATGTAATCTCACATTTGAATCATCCAACATGATCTCAGAACCCAAATATTAGTCTGAGGAATTAGGTTTTGTGCAGGTAGAAATTGTAGATTTTATTGAGTGCAACATGTTTATTATGGGTCTGAAGTCCAGCAGGTAACAAACAATGAAGGTTTCAATCTCTTATCACTGCAGACACTTAAAGTAGAGCTGCACAAGCAATAACAAAACAGGAAAACACCTGCTCCCATGATCGTTTTCATTACCCTGCTTTAGAGGGACCAGTAAGATCTGCCGGCTGAAATCACCGGTAACATTCACTTAATATTGTCGGAAATTATCAGTGTTTCTCTTAGAAGCAAACAGCTAGAAAAGCAAATCAAGGAATCCTAATGATTGGGCATGTTTTTTTTTCGAACTGAACAATATTTGGGTTAGGAATTATTGCTATAGTTTCTTTATTTTAATAGGGACATTAAAAATACAGGGTATGTTTACCACACCAGTGACTTGCCATTATCATACAGCAAAATCCCAAAGAGCTGCACTGAAATAAATAAACCAAGCTCCCACAATATCCCACTGAACTATTGCATCCCAGAATAGGGTCCCCACAGTCTTTACTTTTTTTTTTTTACTTTACTTCTTACACCTAACACTGCATTTATCAATACATATTCCTGTAGAATATAGGTCATATAGATCATTTAAAAAAACTAGTGACACAGTATAGGGCTTATTTATAAATGCAAGCCCAAGTGCATCCAGTGCAGAATGGTTGAGGTAGCCTGCTTTTAATGGATGCATGACACTCCAGCTGCAAAGTACACAACACAGGGAAATAAGGGATCCCAATGTTCCCATTGAATGCTGGCCTATGCGCACAGTTGATTGCATCTATTGAATTGCACACTGACATTTCTTGGTACCTCACACACAGTCAACCACAAAAATAGATTTGCTGTGAGGCTTTAATTTTATGTTTATCTTCACATTTTTATTGTAAATATTTGTGTTCAGATCCTCTACTGTTCTTCTTCCATTCTGACTTTCTAGCTATTGACTGGTTTTTATGGTAATCAAGCCCCAGCAACCCAATAGCTGTTGAAATTCCAAAGCAGGCACCTGCACAATTACAAATCTAAAATAAAAAAAAAAAAAAAAAAAAGCAAAATGAAAACCAGTTGGCAGTTGTCTTAGAAAAGAACAGTCTATGCAATACTAAAATTTAATTTTCCAATCAGCTACCCCCACACAGCTTCCTTAATAATAGGTAGAGCTGTAACCTTCTTGAACCAAGGCAGCTGTTCCTATATATCAGGTACAAACTGAAAACCTCAATGTATAATTCTTATAGAGAAGTCACAAGATTATAATTCTGCTAATATCCTCCCATATTGACTTACCCACTAGTTTGCTCTCCTGGATTCTGTTAATGAAGGTCAGAGGTAACTCCATTGGTTTGGCACCTCCTGGGTGTTATGCGGCTTAGCAGGCAGTGAAAACATCCCTGCGTATAGTGGCCTGTTCCTGCCTACCTGGATGATCTCTGGATGATCCTGTCCCACCACATCTACTGGAATGGTTTTTCATATACATATAAATTCTTCTGTAAAGAAACATTTCATTGTGTTACCTTTTAATTTTGTTCCCCCATTTTTATAGTGGTCTCTGCTTGCAGCACTGTCAATTTCCTATGAAATATGATATTTGAATATCATCATATCATCATATTTTCTCTTTAATTTGAATGTTGCTATCATATTTCTTGACATGTTTAAATGCACTCTTCATCAGAGGCCTAGAACATTTCCTTTTTTTTTTTTTTTTTGCAACGTATATCTCTTCCTTAACTAGATAGTCTTTCCCCACTGCTTTACTGTATTGCTTGCTAACTTATAAGGTACCAGATATTATAAGGTGACTATGAAATTATGAGATGACTTTCTACTATTCTTACAGTAAATAATTATTTAATCTGTATTTTGTATTAAGGTTATGTCCCTCACATGCATTATTGTGTATTCTACCTTGTTAAATTGGAGATACCAAATGCTTGCTCATTCTTCTATAACACAGACTCCTTCCTTCCTTCCTTTCTTTCTTTCTTTCTTTCTTTCTTTCTTTCTTTCTTTCTTTCTTTCTTTCTTTCTTTCTTTCTTTCTTTCTTTCTTTCTTTCTTTCTTTCTTTCTTTCTTTCTTTCTTTCCTGTGAAACTATTGTAATGAACTCATCCAGTTTTGTCTACAGCTGAAGGTTTTTAGTAATTCATGTCAGTAAGAAGAGTTACTTCAAGGGCATTTTATTTGAATTTCATTATAATCACTCATTTGGCAGAGTACACCTAACTTCTCTTAATCCCTCTTAAGCTTGCTTAAAAAGCAATGTGAGGGCGATGCCTGCACTTCTGAACAAATCCCTTCGTTTCTTCTGCTTATAACATCATATGCTTGGAGCTAGCCAGTGGGTCAGATAGAGTTCATAATCACAAGTAAAGACAAACTAGTACTGAGACAGAGAGCAATGATAAAGATTTAGCGAATAATATACCGCTAATGTAAAATATAAGATAGTATAAGTCACTGAGGAATTTCATCTCCATATAAAATCACATACCCCTGTACAGGCTTTTATACAGGTCATGGAACTTTGAGGTGACTTCTAGTATCCTCATAAGCTACAACAAGGGATACATTATTTATTTTAGTACACAAGTTTCAGTCATGTTACACCACTAAGTACCAACTGTAACTGATGACATCACTAAGTAGTGTTTATAAGGATCTAATTTACAGGATATTCATGGCTGTTGTGTATTATATATAAATAAACGGCAGGATAGCTATTCCTTTTCCAAAGGAGAAGACAGTGACACCCAAATGTAGCTTGAGTTTTAGAGTTACTGAGATGTCTCACACTATAAGGAAAGCAATGCAAATGACTAAATTACTGTAAGTGATGATCTGGTAGAAGGAAAACAATGTCATGGTTAGAAAATGGCCATCTTTAATAGGAAATGTGACAGGTAGTGTTTTTGCTCATATGCTAAAGTTGTTTTTATGGCTGTAATAAAAATATAATGATAGTTTGTAAGCAGGAACAAAAGGCTAAATACTTACTGTCACTGTGGTTAGGTTACTGACTAATTGTAATGTGTATGATGCAGAAATAGCTGCTTTTTGTATTTGCAGAAAAAGGTTTTCATTGCCAGAAAGGCGTGGGCTTTCAATGAAATCTGTTTAAAAGATGTTTGTTATATATTTTTCAAAGTTGAGGTTTGTGTGTTTTCTTGCAAACATAAAAGTACATTCTACAGTTTGTCCCGGCTTGATTAGTCTATAGGTAAATGCAGTATGACATTACCACGATATCAGCTTTTAATTCTTATCAGTGGGAAAAGTCATTCTTAGCAGTAGCATATTGACCATATATATATATAGTGCTTGTAATTTTAACGTGGTACACTGAAGAGATCCCAAGCCCAACAAAAGCAGTGAAAACACTGGGGACAATGGATAATAGTTCAGTAACAAGGATTACCCTCTTAGGTTTTTCTGTCTCCTATAGAATAAATAATAGTGATACTATCCTGCCTCAATTGATTAACAAGAGGATTCAGTTTCAGAGTTTCAGCAAGGATAGGGGTTAATCTACCTGCTGATTTACTCCAATCAGCTGCAGAAGGGGGCTTTTTATAGATCCCGCCCCCAGCAGCTCATTACCTGAGCAAACAGGTTCTGTAGGTTAGAGAAAGTTTGTTCCACCAATTTAGCTTGAGAGTAACACATTTAGTGGCCTCTCTGACATTGTCTAATCTAAATCCTTTGGTTCTGTGTTTGAGTCTGTTCTTCCATATATGATGTTTTCTGCTCTTAGCTACAGTAAGTCCCTGGTACTGTGCACTCCTGACTTGCGTGTATCACCCTGACTGTTGCTGTTACACCAACCGCTGCTGAATATTATACTGGGAGTCACTATAAACATGGAGTTGTGATTCCTCCTTCTCTCAACCCCTCTTTTGTAGTGATGAGCAAATATGTCCCATTTAACGTCACTGAAAAATTCGCAAAAGGCATTGACGTCAATGGGTGTTTTTTGTGCAGCAACTTTTTTTTCGTACCAAGCAACTTTTTTTAGAGCAAAACTTTTTTTTTGCAGCCGTTGGAGTCTATGGGTGTTTTTTAGTGGCAAGACCTGGCAAAACAATTTGCTCATCACGACTCTCTAGTCTGTGCTATCCAAGAGGCTGTTGAGAGTTGCAAACAGTGTTTCCAGTTAGGGTAAATTCTAATCACCTTTTTACATTCTGCCTGCTAGACTTAAATCTAATCACTGATAAGTGGGGATCCAGCCACTGGAATTCAATACATAGCTTGGGCCACTGGAGTCTTCATTACATGTTCTGATCATTACTCTTAACACCAGGTCAGGTTTATCTAATATAGACAAGCAGGGCATAATACAAGGATAAATATAAGGGGAAAAGAGGGTTATACTGAGTTTACATGCAGACAAATCTGGACAGGGGATTCATGTTTAGCATGTTGGAATCATTGTTACTCTGAGGCTTAGGGCCCTGTACTCTGCACAGCTATAGTAACATCAGTAGGATCACTCTTATAACTTTTTATATTTAAACATGCCACAACACATGGTGTTTCCTGACATTTCCCTTTGCTGTTTGTGTTAACCATTGAGCTGCTGCCCAAATTCTAAATGGGTAATGTATGGGGAGGTACAATTTTTCAGACATATTTATAGACGGATAATGCCGTCCAAACATTGAAAAGACCTTTTAAAATCTTTTCCCAAACGGCATCAAGTGATAAATAACTAAAGGGTATTAAATAAATACCACTTATAAGGCAGCAGTGCCAATAAATATCAACAATTTAATTTTCGCTACAAATAGCAGAATAAGGTTACCAAATATTTGACTTTTCTACTCACCACTAGATACAGTATGTTAGGGATTATAATACTGGAAGAGTGGGAATTATGCATTGGTCACAGCTTTTATTAAAACCACTTAACCCATAACAGAACAACAATATCCTGCTGAGTTTTTTTTTATTCTGCAGGCACAGATTTATCCATGGAACGAGGAGTCTCCTGCAATGAGGATAAAGCTGTCAGCAAGCCACTATGCTTCACTAGCCATGCAATATCAGAATACTGTGAACTATCATGTGCCTTGAAACCTACCAAATAAACTTATGTATCAATAGAATAAAGCCAATATTGTTTTCGGATAGAACATGACAGATGACACAAATATCATATAACAAAAGGGAAGCATGGGATAGCAGCTGGAAGAATATACTGTAGTACTATGTAACTAAAGCTAATGACAGTCCTTGGCCTTTTGCCCTATGCAGGGGTTGCTGAGCACTTTCTACAGGCAAAATGGCTAATAAAAATTTTAATATACTGCAGGCATGCAGTTTGCACATATAGCAGGTATTATATGTGTCTGGCTTCAAAGGGGCAAGGTGGCAAATCTAAACTGATTTTATTACTCCTCTACTCTGAAACATACTTGAGACTGAACTGACTTCTAGAAGCTATACAGTACATATCTAAACCTCTTACTTACCTAGCATCTCATGGAATTTATAGGTTTTAGTTTATAAAGGTTTAATTTATAAAGGTTTATAAATAGATCAAATTGCAAGGTCATCTTGCACGTGTTAAATACACATGCTGCATGGCTGACTCCACAAAATTGTGCAGGAAACAATAAGAGTGTAAATCTGGACTAATTAGCATTTGTTAAGTCAGCTGCAGGCAGATCAATAAAATCTCTGCACTGGGGTGCATTTGCCTAGTGTGAGAAAAATAACCTGAATGTGCTTTACAAACTATGTTGCAAGTACAGTGCTGTCTCTGCAGGCAGTTGCAGTTGCAGACAGACTTCAGAAATACTTGATGCAATTTCATATGTTTGCGCACACACAGTTGCATTAATTTTGGCGAATTGGATTCAGTTGCAGGAGGTTCAGCTCAATTGCACCAAGTGCATCACCCCTTTGTGACTGCAATCTCACTGGAATTCTAGGAAAAAATGCACTGTGGGAAAAAAAACATAGGGATTGCACTCAAAATTGCACTTTGCTTACTGCACTTGTGGGTGTAGATGTGCTGATTTGTGTCAGTCCCTAAGCAAACTGAGCATGTGCTGGGCCTGAGCAAAAAGGAAAGATAAAAGGGGTCATTTACATTACCAAAATGCAACAAAAATGCTGCAATTGGACATGTTTATGGACTTTACACATTGCCTTCTAGTGTTTCTAATTTGTTGCAGGTCTCTGTGCTGCCTTTTGACAATGCTGTGTTAGTCAGGCCTGTATTAGTTTGGGAAAGGAGTGGAGGCGCGTAGGCATTTAGACGTGCAAGTTACTGTTCAGCGGATGGTAAGGAAAGAGCTGGCTTGCGCCTTCTGACGTTACACTCTGCTCCTCACTCTAGATTTTAGCGCTAAGTGTAGAGTGCAACATTCCCTAGGATGCAAGTACTTGTTAGATGGAACATGCTCCCTTTAGTGTCTCAGGGAGAAGTAAATGACCCCTGCAGAAGGATATATTTGGAAGTACAGCTCCTCACTGATAAAGGATTTTGTACCCCTATAGTGGTACCATAAGCTAAATACAAAGTACAACATCAATAGTCAAACAATTTGACAGGCTTTTAAAGTATTTTTATACCACAGCTAATGTGCATTTTATATTGTCGCACAAATTTTAGCAGGCATAAAAAGGTGGCAGTATGTGGCTTAGGGGACATTAATGGACATATTTAGTGATGAGATAATCTGTCCCTTTCACTTCGCCAAAAAATTCACCAAACCACTGAAAAATTTGCAAAATGGCAAAAAATGTGCAAAAAGTGCATATTGCATGTAATTTTTAATGAGCACAAGTTTTTTGATGCCAGCATGACTCTTTTTTTTCAATCTGCCAAATTATTGTCATGTCATGTTTTTGTGCCAGTTTTGCAAAAAAAATTTCCCCATGGTGAAATGTGGAATTTTGCCGTGAATCCATGCCTGCCGAAAAAATTCACTCATCACTAGAGGTAGATGGAGGTGCTGAATGAAGATGGAAGATACATATTTCATATTTCTACATTGCTCTAGAGACCATTTCCTCCAAGTCAAACTTAGCCAAGTTTGTGTTTTTCCAGGAATTTTTCTGAATGAAATCATGAGGCCATATTAAAATATTTTAAAAACATTTTTGGAATAATTTTTGATTCTTTGAGTTTCCTGGAATGTAAAAAACGATTTCAATGTGATCGAATCAGATCAATTTTTTATCACAATAAATACTAATGATGGTTACGAAGGATCAAAATCAATTGTTCCCTATCAGTCCCTTTGTGTTAATACTGTAAACCATATATGTCAATCACAAGGCCCGGGGGCCAAATCCAGCACGCATGGCTGTTTTAATGTGGCCCTTGGTGAGTGTGTCTGACTATCAAGCCTGATCAATTTCCATTTTCCTCACATAGTAACTAAGACTAAGGGGTATATTTATCATGCTGTGTAAAAAGTTGAGTGAAGCATTACCAGTAATGTTGCCCAAGGCATCCAATCAGTAATCAGATTTCAACAGTAGCAAAGCATCTATTGGCTGCTATGAGCAACATCACTGGTAATGTCTTACTCCACTTTTTACACATTGTGATAAATATACCCCTTAGTATCTTACTAAGTATATTAATAAAAAATTTAGCCCATGACTTTAGATTTCGGCCCCCTTATGTGATTGAGTTTGACACCCCTGCTGTAAACAATTCATTTAGAATTTTGCAGGATGTCTACTCACAGTTCCAGGTAGTAGATCTAGACTTTACAATACAGAATTAGCACTTGGCACCCTGTCTGGCATTTCTCTCCATGATTCAGTGACAACAATATGATGGAATCAGGGTCCTGGTGACAACAACACCAAATCCTTTCTTCCTCTTCCTTATTCATCCTCTATGTGTCCTCAAACTCTCCCATGGATTATTAATACATAGCTCTGCTCCTGATACATTTTTCACTAATGTCAGTTGTTCTGTGCAGGGTTAGCCGCTATTTATACACCTAGTTTTTTAGTTTGTATCTTCTCTTACTTATGTTTTTTTATTTGAGGGGTTACATTGGTGTCATAATATACAATAACTATTGTTACTGAGACACTGTTCTAATTAAGGGGTGTATTTATTAACACTGGAGACAAACATCACCTGTGATGTTGCTCATAACTAGGGATGTAGCGAACCTCAAAAAAAAAGTTCGCGAACCTGTTCGCGAACTTCCGCCGAAAATTGCGAATATTCGCGAACTTTGCGAACCCCATAGACTTCAATGGGAAGGCGAACTTTAAAAAATAGAAAAGCCATTTCTGCCCAGAAAACTGATTTTAAAGTTGTTTAAAGGGTGCCACGACCTGGACAGTGGCATGCAGGAGGGGGATCAAGGGCAAAAACCTCTGAAAAATTGACACACGCCGTTTTTCGAAATGATCGGTAATTTTGTCTATGAAGATTTTCATTCATCCAGGTCATGGTATATCTAGTATAAATAAATTTGAAGCAACTGGACTTGTTTAGTAATCATTGAAGACGTTTCACTACTCATCCGAGCAGCTTCTTCAGTTCAACTGACTGGTATGGGAAGTCCTCAGCATATATACTCTTCCACTAATCCAATCACAATGGCACTATGTAACTCTTCAGAAAGGTGACATCTGAAACTCACAGAGGTGTGAATGCTGTGGAGTTACTTTGAAAGGATTACCCAAGTATCATGCAACTCTTCAAACAGGTGTTACTTGTTAGAGTTGCATGAATGGATGTGTGAAGAGTTCTGAAACTGCCGGGGTACAGATGTTAGAACAGCATTGTATGTAGCAGACAGATGGTGTCGAAGTCCCCCGCCTCTGTTAAGGGATGGTTTCTCCACTTTGACATGAATGGCCTCTTTTACACCTCTTTCAAACCAGCGGTCTTCTTTGTCCAAAATTTGGACATTGCTATTTTCAAAGGAGTGTCCCTTGTCTTTTAGGTGTAGAAAGACAGCAGAGTCCTGGCCTGTAGTGTTCGCCCTCCTATGCTGAGCCATTCGCTTAGAGAGCAGTTGCTTTGTCTCACCAATGTAAAGGTCTGTGCACTCCTCGCTACACTGGACTGCGTATACAACATTGCTTTGTTTTTCCTTTGGTGTTGGATCCTTTGGGTGTACAAGTTTTTGTCTCAGTGTGTTGCTAGGTTTGAAAAACACAGGGATGTGGTGTTTCTCCGACACTCCTGCTACATAGGGGATGACTATATTGCGCCTTCTCTCTGCCTCAGGACGGTTATTCCTTTTGGTGTTCCTGTTGGGCTTAGTTGCTCTTGTTTTGACAAAGGCCCAGTCTGGGTAGCCACAAGCTTTCAGTGCTCCTCTGAGATGTTTACATTCCTTGTCCTTGGACTCTGTATCAGTTGTTACACTTTCCGCCCTGTGGTGTAGAGTTCTAATGACACCCAGTTTGTGTTCCAGCGGATGGTGGGAATCGAACAACAGATATTGATCCGTGTGAGTGGGTTTCCTGTATACTTCTGTTTTCAAGATACCCCCCTCTTGAATGGATATCAAACAGTCCAAAAAAGCAAGTTTGTTCTCATGGACATCCTCCCTTGTGAACTTGATGTTGTTGTCCACTGAGTTAATGTGTTCTGAAAAGGCCGCCACTTCGTTGGATCTGATTTTAACCCACGTGTCATCTACATACCTGAACCAGTGACTTGGTGTAGTTCCATTGAATGTGAGTAGGGCCTTCCTTTCCACTTCTTCCATATACAAGTTTGCTACAATGGGAGAAACTGGTGAACCCATTGCACAGCCATGTTTTTGCCTGTAAAATTGGTCCTTGTATTTGAAGTATGTGGTGTTCAGGCACAAATCTAACAATAAACATACTTGGTTGGGACTGAGTTTCGTTCTGCTGCTGAGGGTGTTATCTTTCTGCAGTCGATTTCTTACAGTCTCAGTAGCCTCTGTGGTAGGTATACATGTGAACAGTGAAGTGACATCATATGATACCATAGTTTCTTCTGCCTCTAGTTTGACTCCTTGAATCTTGGTGACAAACTCTTTGGCATTTTGGATATGATGCACTGTTTTACCTACCAATGGGGCTAAGATGTTGGCCAAGTATTTTGCAATGCTGTAAGTCACTGAATTGATGCTGCTGACAATAGGCCTGAGTGGTGCTCCATCTTTATGTATCTTGGGGAGTCCATATAAGCATGGTGTAGCTTCTCTGGGGTACAGGCGGTGGTATAAAGCTCGATCAATGGCTTCCTCCTTTTCAAGTTGTTGTAGGCAATCTATCACCTTTTTCTTGTAACTGCTGCTTGGGTCTCTCCTTAAAGGTTCATATGTATTGCTATCACTGAGTAGCGAGGTCATTTTGCAGTGATAGTCAGTTGTGTTTAGCACAACTGTGCATCGCCCTTTATCTGCTGGCAGGATGGTGATGTTCGGGTCCTTACTGAGAGATGTGAGAGCTCTCCTCTCTTGTGTAGTAAGGTTAGAGGGGGGTGCTCTGGCACTTGACAATGCAGCTGACACTTTTAGTCTGAGTTGTTCTGCTTCCTCCACCTTTATATGGTTGTTATTGATGGCAGATTCTGTGGCTGTGATGAGCTCAACCACTGGGATGTGTTGTGGTGTCACTGCATAGTTTAACCCCTTGGCTAGCACGTCCTTTTCTGGCTGAGTAAGTACCCTGTCTGATAGGTTCTTAACCCATGTATCTTTGGTGTTCTTGGATGTCTCATCTTTCTGCCTCCAGGTTAGTTCTTCTGTCCTCAAACCGCTGCTATGTGACAGTAAGCTGGTGAACTTGCTTATTTGCCTCTCCTTACTCTTAATGTGTTGGGCCATCTGTGCATATTCAATGAACTGAACCACCCTTTCCAGAGTTACATCAGGTAGCTGTTTTGTCAGAGTCTGTTTCAGTTGTTCAATTTTCTGTTTAAGGGCCTCAATGGTGAAGTTGATCTGTCTAACCCGTTCATTTAGTAGATGTTTTTGGGCCTTCTGTAAGATATTGCTGGCTCTGTGACCTTTTACGGTGGAACCCAGGCGTAGGCTACAAGGAGTGAGTCCCTGATGTCTGCATCTGAGATTGAAGCGTAGATGGTTCCGATAGTCTGCAAGTTTTCTTGCTGTTCTTTCATATTCCCGAACCAGTTTTAGAGTATTCTCTCCAAAATGAATGGCAATATGTCTATGAAGATTTTCATTCATCCAGGTCATGGTATATCTAGTATAAATAAATTTGAAGCAACTGGACTTGTTTAGTAACATCTGTACCCCGGCAGTTTCAGAACTCTTCACACATCCATTCATGCAACTCTAACAAGTAACACCTGTTTGAAGAGTTGCATGATACTTGGGTAATCCTTTCAAAGTAACTCCACAGCATTCACACCTCTGTGAGTTTCAGATGTCACCTTTCTGAAGAGTTACATAGTGCCATTGTGATTGGATTAGTGGAAGAGTATATATGCTGAGGACTTCCCATACCAGTCAGTTGAACTGAAGAAGCTGCTCGGATGAGTAGTGAAACGTCTTCAATGATTACTAAACAAGTCCAGTTGCTTCAAATTTATTTATACTAGAGATCGGTAATTTTGCGACTTTTTCGTATTTTCCGGCGCTTTCGTAACGTTATCGTAAGTTTTGCGACTTTTTCGGAGCTTTCGTAACGTTATCGTAAGTTTTGCGACTTTTTCGGAGCTTTCGTAACGTTATCGTAAGTTTTGCGACTTTTTCGGATCATTCGTACCGTTATCGTAAGTTTTGCGACTTTTTCGGATCATTCGTACCGTTATCGTAAGTTTTGCGACTTTTTCGGATCATTCGTACCGTTATCGTAAGTTTTGCGACTTTTTCGGATCATTCGTACCGTTATCGTAAGTTTTGCGACTTTTTCGTACCGTTATCGTAAGTTTCGCGATTTTTTCGGAGAATTCGTACTGTTATCGTAAGTTTTGCGATTTTTTCGGTGCCGGCGAACCCAAATTGCGAACATCACGAAAAGTTCACGAATTTGCGGACTTGCGAACACCCGATGTTCGCGCGAATTAGTTCGCCGGCGAACAGTTCGCTACATCTCTACTCATAACAACCAATCAGATTTTTCTTTTGTTTTCCAACTTGTAGGTTACTGTTCAAATCTAATTGCTGATTGGTTGCTATGGGCAACATTACTGGTGATGTTTGTCTTACATAGTAACATAGTAACATAGTAACATAGTAAGTTGGGTTGAAAAAAGACATACGTCCATCAAGTTCAACCATAATGCCTATATATAACCTGCCTAACTACTAGTTGATCCAGAGGAAGGCAAAAAACCCCCATCTGAAGCCTCTCTAATTTGCCGCAGAGGGGAAAAAATTCCTTCCTGACTCCAAGATGGCAATCGGACCATGTTATATAAATATGTTAATAAATACACCCCTGTGTGTAGTGATGAGCAAATCTGTCCAATTTTGCCAAAGCATTCACAAAACCAAAGAAAAATGAATTACACCTTTGCATAAACACAAAAGTCAATGGGAGGTTTTTGGCATCTTTCTTTTCTGCAAAAAATACAGTCAAAAAGTCAATGGGTGTTTTTCTTTTTTTGCATATGAAAAATGCAACTGTACAGTGGAATTGCCAATGGCAAAATGCTGGATTCCACAGTAAATCCATCCCTCGTCTTGTCTGTTATTTTCATCTGCAATTCTCTTCAGCTGTGATTCTCTAATATTTGAATCTCTCTGCAAAATTCACTGCGAGGTTTAACTAAACAACAAGTAACAGTAGCCAAAAAACTGCTGTGCGAGTCTACATTTTTATTGTTATTGTTACTTTTTATTACTTATTTTTTTTTCAGGTCCTCTTCTTTTCTATTTATATTCCAGTCTCTTAGTTAAACCACCCCCTGGTTGCTAAGGTAATTTGAACCCTAGCAATCAGATGACTGCTTAAATTGCTAGCTGGAGAGTTGCTGAACTTGAAGTGAAATAATTAAACCAAACTCCAACAATACCAAATGAAGATCAATTGCACATTTTACTTTATTATGACTATTTCTCTATATACTGTATCATATTAAAAGTTAACTCAGGTGAACAAGACATTTAAAATGCAGTCTTTAGCATTAACATTGTAAATGTTTGTAAGTTTCTAACTTTATAAGACTAATTGCAAAAAATTAGCTGTAATATATCTGTCAGGGCTCCTTGTCCCCAGCTGCTACCAATTAGTAACGATAATAACTGATTTTATGGAAAATCATTTTATGACAATAATTTACAATGATGCTACAGCCTACCTGGCTTTCAGTTTCATGCATATAGCATTTTCTTACACGTTAATGAGGACACTATTGTTTTTTTATAATAACCATTGGGTTAAATCATATTGTATTGCTTAAGATTTGACTTAATTTCCCCTATTATCTGTGGTTTCTAATGCCAACATTTTAATACAAAAGAGAAAGGATAGCTATGCATTATTATTAAATACTTATGAACTATGAATGAGATTTGTGTATTTATTTGTTTGTATTTTTTACCTCTAGAGGTCATTGCTTAGAAATCTGCATTTTAAGATAATGTGGCCATCGATTAAAATTATAAAAATGTAAAATACAGTACCTAATGAAGGAAATATCATAGAATCTGTAAAACATAATGGGTCACCTTCAGATAGCCTTTCCATCACAATGGATTTGCAAATTGAAGAAAATGGGTTTTAAAATTGTTGTCACATCATAGCTAGTTCATCTACTAACAATTCATTTCCCACATCTTTCCAGCTTTATTGTATTTTTCATGCATTCTAAAAGCAACTGAAGGATATGTTCAGATAATTAGCATGCTATTCATTTGGGACTGAAAATTGTATTAGCATAGCTCAATGTAAGATGTGTCTCAAATGGCAATTGCCAAATCTTCAGTGGTATTGTTAGGTCATTGAAAGCATCTTTTGCAAGTATGATTAAGCCTCCATCTTTGAGAGTGTATGTCTTGAGATGCATTGCCAATTAGACATGACAGTTACTTTATTTCTTCTTCACTTACAAAGTAATGCAAACAGTTAGTTATCTCAAATGTTTCCCGATACTAAATTTAAACAAGCAAAACAAAACAAAAAAGCACGCTGTCTAGATGCAGGAACGTGGCATTCATTTATTAAGAATTAGTGGAAATACATATTTGATGAGGTCAGGGTGTTATTTCTTTGAAAATGTTTACTTTGGTTTCTTAACATTGTAAAACAAATGTATATTAGTAGGGATTAAAGTGCTACCAATCCCCTGAGTTTTTTTTAAATTTATTGAAAAATCATTAACAATGCCCCAATCCTTTTCTGAAAGGAATGTTGAACATAAACTAGAATTACCTCACGTAACCTTAAACCTTGCAATTTTTTAAATTCCTAGATAGATATTTCAAAATGTTACATCAGATTTGATCAAATCCCTGTGCATTTTGTTGCATTTTGTCATGAAGTTGCTTTGAATCAGGCACAAATTGTCTCCAAATTACAGAATTCAAGGATAGATATATACAGTATCTCACATTATCGTCACCCGTCTATCACTGTGTTGATAACATAAAAAAATACTAAAATCCTTATATTTTATACTAAAGCCCACAATTGTGTCTTAACTATGTCATGCAATAATAATTAATGCCAAATAGCACCAGTTTAAGATGTGTTTCATTATATCAGGCATTTTACATTTGTAAGGGAATTTGTTTGGCGCACACACAGGAATAGTATTCAGTGGTGATGGGTAGTGATAAGCAAATCTGTCCCGTTGCTTTGCGGGAAAATTTGTGAAATGACAGAAAAATGTGTGACAAATTTTTTTGCGACAAATTTTTGCTGAAGTTTTGCAAAACAATGGCGAAATGTGGAAATTTGCTGCGAATCCATGCCTGGTGAAAAAATTCACTCATCACTAGTGATGGGTGTTATAAAACAGGTCATCCTTAAATGAGAAAATAAGCATTCAAAAAGTCATGTAACTAACAATAGAAAAAAAGGACATCTTTCATTTGAATCTATCTGTTGTTACTTATCTCTAATTCTCTAGCTGAAATGAGAGTAAGGTAGCCTTCTACCCTTATGTTTCTTTTTGACATCCTACAATTGTCCCTAATTTTTACCCAATATTTCACTCATATGAGCCATGTAAATCAAAACTGCCTGTCGTCATTGGAGACAGTTGTTTTTTTTTTATTCCAGGTAAACAGGTGGTTTCCATTTATTTCCATTTTTACTATTATTTATGTAGTGCTGTTGTTCTCCTTAGTGCTTTACAGATTAAATGGATGCCAATACAAGACCTAACAATTTACATATATAGACAAACAATCACCAGATTTGATTCACAGTCACATTTGGAGGACATTACTGCTTATGAGAGCTTACAATCTAATGATGACAGATGGCACAGGGAGAATACTGGGCATTTGTTTTTTAGCGCAATTATGTTCACTGCATGTTAGAGAGTCCATTGCAAGGGGTGGCACTGGTAAGACTGTGCGCCATAAGACTTGCAGTCTCTGTAACTGCGTTGCTGTTGAACCATTTGCATTGTAAAAACAAAAATGAACCTGTGCAATTTCCAAACTTTCCAATTTATTAAAAGTACAGATATCCTACTAACAAGCACTCAAGATACTAAAAAAGCAAAGAAAACACAAAACTAAAGATAGAGCCATTTATTATTGCAATCATGTGAATAAAGCAATAAGTTCTAAGAAGGCAAGAATGTGTTTACCTTTTCTGCCTCTTCATGTCAAGTTGGAGTTTAAAGGAGAATGCAAGTCAAAATGTAAAAAGCATACTGCCCAATAGTCCTCCTATTGTTTAGTAAAAACGCCACACTTTTGGCTCACCTAATCAAATATTTACTCAGTCACACTTACTTCACATTTTCTAGAACAGGCAGCCATCTCTAAAAAGGTATTCTCACTGCACGTGTTTCAATCCCTCCCCCCCTCCCCTCTGCCAGATCCGCTTCAGATTGGCTGGTGGGCATGTGTAGCTCAGAACAGCAGACAGGATCAAGTTACACACATGCTCAGAGAATAGGAAGGGGAGAGAGATTTCAGTGATGTCACTGTAGTCTTCACACTGCTAAAGGCTGCCAGCACCATATCTCAGAGAAGCAAGCAGGGATCTGGGAATTTAGATATGCAGTAAGTACTTAAAAAGAATGCCTTTAGAATTAGTTTTAATTTATATTAACCTTTCCTTGTCCTTTAAGGGTTATTATAAGAATGTACACCAAACATTGTGTATGTACATTGTTTTATAGCAATTTTTATGTAACCCAGAATCTTTTAGTAACAACTCTGCCTAAACTACATCAGGCAGCTCTAATGATCAAAGTTCTCTGCATGTAAATCAGACAGAAAAAGTAATAGTTAGCATGGAAGTTTGTTTTTCCGCTTAAAAAGATTTCAGTCAGAATCTGTGTAGATGACTGACAAAGATTGGTTCTTTTTTAGTTATTTTCCAGTGGGGTAGGACTTGGATGCGCTGCTAACCGTATCTGTTAGCACTCCTGTTATATATTAAAATAAAGATATCCAAAACAAAAAGTAGGACAAACTGCTTGCAGCTTGTCCAACTGTATGACAAAGAATACGGCTAAAATTCTGTTGCAGAACTTTTTAGTCTGGTATAACTATCTCAAAGAAAATGAAACAAATAAAACAAAATTTGCATCTTTGCTTATATTTCATAACATACACATAGCAAATAACATGCTAACATTCATATACTCCACTTAAGGTTGACAAATGACAAAGAAAAGTCTACTGGAAAAAATAACCTTTTGGGTATACAGTATTGTGAGAATCATCAAAAGATACAATTTTGCAGTTCTTCTCAAAAATGTACTTATAAAACAAAGCACTAAATGCAGGATATTGTGAATTGCCTCAATAAAAACACCATGGGGACCAAAGAAAAATGTTTCTATAAGCAGAATGTTCTTACAGCTGGAATAACCTTCATTGGAAGGAACAATAACACTCTTGGGATCACATACAAATCCTTAAAATCCGTAAAAGTTAAATGCTATCTTAAAGGCAAAACAACAGAGGAGTAGAAGACTCAATCTTTAAAAAATGTGTAAAAAGCTCTCAAAGTATAGATGGTTAAGATTGCTATTTTATTCTATTTAACTCTATTTTTTGCCAGTCATGGATTTGCAGCGAATTTCTGCATTTCACCTTTTGTTTGCGAAACTTCAGTGAAAATCCACTGCACAAAAAATTGTGCATCAAAAAAAAGTTAAGGTGGCCACACAATGGGCGTGGTCAGGTCAAAATGGGCATGGTCAGGTCAAAAATAGTCCAGTCAAAATATTTCAGCCAGCACAACAAGTAAAGTGCAATGACGAAGGGGTACGCCCCCGAAACGTTGCTTTTTGAATAAACACGCAGGGGCTAAGCCCTGCTTGCACTTTACTTGTCATGCTGGATGAAATATTTTGACCGGACTGTGTGGAGAGTGCCGACTCTCTAGGCTGTGCACCAAGTAGTAATTCTCTGGCGGAGGTAAGGCTGTGCTGGTGTAGAAAAAAAATTCCAGGTCAAAAATAGGCTTCTTTTAATGAAGACTGTACATACATTGAAAGGATACTGTTGAGCAAAAATAATTAATATACAAATTCTCTCTGACACCTTTTGCTATAGGCAGAGCATTCCTTACTCAGCAAAAGCTGTTTTTATCGTCCATAGTTGTGTCTGACAAACTGTAGTGGATAAACACAGGACCATAGAATTCAAAACACCAGGTGTGCATTGGTTATCTGTTCTCATTTATCACAGCTATGCAGCCTGATAATTTACAGAATTTACTCAAGAGAAGTAGAGGCTATACAAATATAAACATAACATAAAAGCATATGGCTATAGCATTGTTTTATCTTTTCCTTCCTAGCTTTAAAGCAGTCATTGGTAATTTAGATAGGTAACATGAATCATTCCTCATTGTCTACTGTACAGACACCTACAATCCTGGAAGGAGAAAATATACAATACATTATATTATGCTACTAGAAAAAGTCGCGGTCAAAATGTAAGGTGTTTTGTAGCCCTTAGACTGGTTTTAATGAGGTTGAGCTAAAGCCGGGTGTGCCAGTAAAGTTTCAAATGGAAATGTGGTTATAGTTTTATCAGGTTAAACAAAGAGCACATTTTTTTCCAGTGATTTTTTTACTAACATGAACATTTCAGGCAATATAAAACATTTTATTTTTAATTATTGTATTCCTTTAAAATATTTTTGCTTCTGCTTTAACAGGAATATAGTAATGTATGTTAATTTTTAAGGATTTTAACCGAAAAAAAAGGAGCTTGGCTAAAGAAGGTTTGTGAAGATGCTCTCAGACATGCTGTAGACTGTAGAGTATATCTTCTAGGCAGATAACTGATAAACTCTGCTGCTATAACATTAATACTCTTCTGACCAAATATGGAATTAAACAAAGGCACTTTCTTGCTTAGTAAAACAAAGGCTACTCCTTCCATAAATCTAAATAAACACCCCATATAAATATTTCCTTTCCCTTGCGTAATAACTATATGAGAAACCCATAGGGCCTTGAAAAAACTTTCACCCTTTACAGGTGCATTGACTTTATATTGAAATTGCAAGGCCACAAAGCGGCACCATTCAGGTTTTTGATATTTGTTAAGTGCAAAAAACCCTGAATGCAAAACATTGACATCTAAAAGCTTGCAAGTTCATGTTGAAATCAGTGGGATGTACAGTATGTTTTTTTCAATTTAAGTTTTTACATTTTTAATTTTTTGAGATTTTGTAGACCTAATGACTAGGGCATTGAACAAAAAACAGGTTGGTTTTACCT
Source organism: Xenopus tropicalis (assembly GCF_000004195.4). Classification (NCBI taxonomy): domain Eukaryota; kingdom Metazoa; phylum Chordata; class Amphibia; order Anura; family Pipidae; genus Xenopus; species Xenopus tropicalis. Next base: position 62,970,919 of record NC_030679.2, read on the forward strand.
GTGTTTTTGTGTGTATTGTATGCTACCATTGCTAGCACAATTAGGGACAGAGTAGTACAAATAAAATGTTACCTACACTTATACACTTTCCATAAAATGTTATGTGCCAGACAAAGATATAAATTTGGCACGTGTTGCAGTACCATGATCTCATTTACATCTCCAGGTGTTTCAGTACTTACAGTCATTTTCAGAAATGCAATAAAATGTAGAGAGATAAGCTAACTAGCTAATAAATATGTCAACACGCGCTTCAGCTAGCCTGCGTAAAATACTGCTATTATGTTTGAATTATACCCTTTTCATTTAACAATATAGCATTGCATTTTAATTACAAGATAGATTACATGGTACAGCAAAGTAGCAGTAAACAAAGAAGTAATTTGTGTTGTCTCTGCTCTTACAGTATCATTTGTTGACTAATTAGTTCTTCTATGAGACTCCAAGTGACTATTAAGGGGAAAAAAGCTCCAGAGAAAAGAAAGGTTAACTATGAAGTGCTTACAAATATTCTGGTACCACAATAATTAATACATTTCTTTAAAAACCTATAACATTGAAAACTTCTGTTGCTCTTTAATTAACATTTCAAGCTTGCAGAAGTTCTATTGCCAGGTTTCACCTTCAGTACGGCAATAACTCTAAAATAAATCAAATGATCTTTGTACCATGTAATTGCTTTAGGAATATTTAATATTGTACAATTAACAACAGTAAAATCCGAATTACAGTTACACATTGTAGGTCAATATCTATATCAAATTAGAGCTGATTTAAAATTAATTTCACTTAGTAAGTTAGAACCTCTTGTCCAATTACAACTGGTAATTGGATGCTCACTTTTATAGTTTTTTTTTATTAGCATTGTGGAATATGTTGGCTCTAAATGATAATAACTGTACATTTTAGGTTTAGAAAACAAAAAGGTGGCATTAAGGAAGAGCTTTATTACAAGGTAACATTGGGATCAGTTGGTTGCAAAGACAGTAAGGGCTGCATATTGGGAAATAGGGGGTAAAGGGGCTTGGATTAGGTAGGGCTGCTGCAGTATCCAAGCAGGAATGATCCCCATCTTACCTCCTGAATTTTGTTGGGTGGTGGCTTGTTGATTTAGTTTGATGTTTTGTTAGTGGTTTATAAGAGAGATGTTGAGGCCTGAGAAAAAATTGATCTAAAATAGTTTTGTTACATTTTGGGAAGGTATTTAGTTAAATAAATATAGTCCCTGTATGATCCCACTCAGTTACAGCTTTAACTAGTAACTATGGTGATTGGGGATTATTTCTTTAGAAATTGACTGATTAATCTGATGACATAAGGCCAAGTGGCATAGCAAAAAAGCAGGCTGACATAGATTCAAAGGGGTAAAGGGATTTAAATCCATTTGGTGCAACATATATGTTTATTGCTTTTAACTACTGTATATTACTGGATACTAACTAACTAATAGTAAACCAACAAAATAAGAAAAAGGAATTTAGAACTCCCTGCCTTGCACAAAAGAAAATTAAATCTTGGCAATCATGTGCATTCGCTGTAACAAATGCAATGAACAGAATCTTTTGTTTATTTTCAAGGATAGAAGAATATTTGTCATAAGTTGTAATTAATTCTTTTATTTTCCACTGCAAGAGAGGAATTTTGTATCTCATTATGTGCAGGAAAGGGAAGGTGGCACCCCATTTGATATATGGTCCTGTTCTCTCTTAGCATATTCATTTTTTCTGAAATAAATAACTTTTAACTGGACCAATATTGTGTTGCTGAGAAGTGGAACAGTTTTTAGCACTGACAGTTTTGTTCTCATTGGACAAGCAGTCACTCTGATCAAATTGCTCTGCGGGTATGCTCTTAAAAACAGGTTGCACAGGTTTAAAATATATATAAAATGTAATATAATAAAAACAATAATAATAATGATAACACCAAGATAGAAGCAACACTTCATATAAACTGCAGTATTTGCTTTGATTTGGGTTATAGCCAATTGTATAGTACCGCTGTGTGCTTTCTGCCATCAACTAATTGCCTCTTATTCAATAGTTCATTTAATTTTAACACCTTTACTATTTGTTCATATACAAGAGGTTCAAATTTCAAATGCATCTGTAAGATCAACATTTTTAATTTAGCCAAACATTCTTATCTTTTCATGCCAAAGTGAGTCAGAGGCTTCTTCAGACAGCAGTGCTGTAAATGTACATGTCTATGCAATCTACAAAACATGACTTTACAAAGTAAAATAGATAATCTTTTCCATGTAAAAGCTACTCTGCAGCTTGTAGTACTTATAGTTTATAAGCAAAAGTAAAACTTTTATTTAGGTGAATCACTTTGCCTTTAAAATAAAATGGCATTTCCTATGAAATATTTATGGTAGAAAATCAATCAAAATGGCTTTGAACTACTCATGTACCAGTACAGACTGTTTACTAACTTACTTATCCTACTTCTGATACTAATAAAATGTTTTCATTTTTCACGATTTAAAAACATTATATGTTTCCAATTTCTTGGATCAATAGGCAGATTACAGTATTATTTTATTATTTTAAGGGTTATTATAACCATTTATTGAAGCAAAAAAGGAAAAGGGTAGTATTCCTACAAGAAACATATATCACATATAGACACACACCATGCTTCTCCTAGGTGTTCCTACAAGGATATGTTGAGCCTGGTGTACTTTACACGTATTACCTTATTTAAAGTGCAATAAATCAGTGTTTTGACACAAGACATTGTAAACACATCACTATAAATATATTGTCATATTATAAGCAGCAAACAAATACTTGATAAACCTCAACTTAAAACATTGCCCTTTACTTCTACTCTTGTGATGGCAACTTTGCCTTGGAGAAGGAAGGTGGATAAAGCAAAATAGAGAAGCCAACACAACCACCATAACTGAAAGCATTGCTTGAATAATCTGCCCATTCTGAAATGCACCCCCCTTTCTTTTTATGATCTTTTTGCAATTTATTCTGTATTACCTCATTTATATTTGTTTACTTTTTCTAACTTTTTCTTTCGGATTACAAGTAAAAGATTGCACGCTATTATGACAACTTATATTTTTATGACATATACAGACACTGTAGCCTTCCTGATGCCAGGAAAAGAGGACCCCCCTCATGGAGATTTAAGATAAGACCCTGATTTATCAAAACCACGATCAGGGGACATGATTAGGGACACTCACCTATCTAAAAGCAAAAGTCCGAGTGGTTGTTATGGGTTACCTGACCTGCTGCAACATTCTATTGAATTAAACTATAAGATGGCAGGTAATGCAAGCATAGCAGATTGAGAATCAAAGTTTAAAAATACTAAAGAACTTGTATCCATCCAATATTGTTCAAGAACCAGTCTTTTTGTTCATTTGATCAACTAATCATTTCTGATTTCTTATAGCATTCTCCAGTCCACAAAAAATAAGAATCAGTAATCTCTGCACAAGAAAATGTTAGATTTTGATATAACAATATATAGTTCTTCTTCAAATGTTAAAAAAACTTCAACTAAAGAAAACTTAATCTACTTCACATGCTTAAATTCCTTTTTCACTCATGAGAAATGCTATAATCCTAAATTCTAGGAAAGCACAGTGGCAGCTACTTTTGTTCTAATATTTTCTCAGTTCTTCTTTAGAATTTATAGACCTAAATCTGTCAAGTGCAACGATAATTGTTGGTTAAGGGAGTTGATTTGGTTGTTTTCCAAAAGCAACTAGAGTTTAGCACATTTCTCTTATGAACTGTAGAGGCCTTAGAGAGAAATGATTTGTGGCTTTGCTTCATGACAATTTAAGCACAAAACTCTTCAAAGGTTAATATGAAGACCTTTGCAGTTTAATGTTAAAGTACAGAAGAAGTAGATTGTTCAGCTAAAAAGTCTAAAACTGATATATTTCTGCTGTTTCAATAATCGTTTTTTTATTTGTCAGTACATATTTGAATTAAATGAGATTTCTATATTTTATAAAATGAAAAACAATCATAAATTATTCTACCTATACTGTATCACAACAACTAAGAAATCAGACAAAACTGTTCTAAGGGACAGAAGGCCCAGGGGGTTCTGAGTGATACACAGTTTCAGTATATTTGGTCCCCAGTCCTTAAGAAGAATATTAATGAGCTGAAGAGATGTGCAACTAAACTGGTAAATGGAATACAAGAATAAAACTATGAGGGTTGAGGTTGCTTTCTCTGGAGAAAAGGGGCTTTCCAAGTACATTAGACGACATAATAGATAGCAGGGGATAGTTTGCACATAAAAAAGAACTACCCCTTTAGATTATAAAGAAACAGAACTAGTGATGAGCCAATCTGTCCCATTTCGGTTTGCCATAAAATTCGCGAAACAGCAAGAAAATTTCGTGAAACAGCGACAAATTCACGAAACGCATTTGTCGCACTTTTTTTTGACACCCGCGTCTATTTTTGCCGCTCGCGTCTGTTTTGTCGCCAGTGTCTATTTTTTGTTGCCCGCACTTTTTTTTATGTGATCGCGCCCAATTTTTGACGCAACCGTGCCCAATTGGACATGACTGCGCCCTTTTTTGACGTGACTGCGGGCAATTTTTGATGCATCAGCGCCCTTTTTTACATGCCCGCGTCCAATTTGATGCGCAACAAAAAAACATTTCAGTGCAATGAATTTTTGCGCAGCGAATTTTCACGAAAGTTTTGCGAAAAAATACGCCACTGTCGAAATGTGGAAATTCGCTGCAAATCCATGCCTGCCGAAAAAATTAGCTCATCACTAAACAGAACTATCATTTGAAGCTGAAAATGTTTCAGTATGGTAAAAGCAGGTTGCGGAATACCCTGCTGGTCGATATTATAATGGCAGATTCTATAAGTTCTATTATATCCAAGGCAATAGTTATCTCAAGATCTACAATTAGTATATATAAATATATATAAATATATGTTTTTAAAGCTGCAGGATAAATATAAATGTACAATGTAGTTGTCTGACCTGTTATATCAAATGTTCTCATGCTTAGAATACAGTAGCAATATCTGGTGGATCAATGTATATGTAACACCCCTAATTAAAACAAGAAACATGAACATCTATTCACCACAGCAACACAGCACGACTACACCAACATTAATGGTAGATGGAGGACTGTAAACTGTGAATTCAGGGTTCTAGACTCTAGCAGATAAGGGTCTTCCAGTTTCTGAAATTTTATCTGTGCCATGTGCAGCTTTAGGAAGACATCGGGAACTTAGGGAGCTACATGCATGGCTGAAGTCATGGTGTAGGAAAGAAGAGTTTGGGTTCTGGGCTGGGCTGATTTTTCCTTTAGGTACTCTTTATATAGCCATGATGGATTGCACCTCAATGGAACAGGGTCTGCTAGTATAGACAGGTCAGTGGGATTAGTTAGGGTCATGGGGGAGGAGTGAGGGGGCCCCACAGTACACCAGCTAAGGAGAGTCCACTGTTACAAAGAAAGCTATCTAATGGTAACCTTAGATCTACATCTCCATTTTATAATACAGTATAATGTCAGAATGAAAAGTAGTAACCTCTGCTGTATGTTGGCAAATGGACAGATATTGTTAGGTAAAATTGGAGAGCTGGAGTTGTTTGCATGTAGTGAAAATTATAATATAGTATTACTGAAACTCAGTGGGATGAAACAAGTGATTGAGCTGTGAATGTATATGGTTACACCCTTTTTGGAGGGACAGATGGATTAAAAAGGGCAGAAAAATGTGTCCCTATGTAAAGCCAGAACTAAATCCATGCACTAAATAAATTACCAGGGATAGAACTGGGGAGGCTATGGAATCCCTTTGGGTGGAGATTTTAGGTGGTCAAAAGGTTACAAAAAAAGTATAATTGGTTTATGTCACAAACTGCCAGTAAAAGTGAAGAAAATTAAGCCCAGCTACTATTACAAATGAAAGAGGCTTTGCAACTAGGTCAAGTTGTTATCAAGGGTGACTTTAGTTATCCAGACATTAACTGGAGTATTGGGACTGCATTTAAGAAATTTAAGTTAGCTGGGACAGCTAACACTTTTATTAGGTACAAGCAGACTAATCAAACATGCAAATAAAGCTAACATAGAGATAGAGAAGGGTACTGGAGTGAGGAGTAAAATGAATTCAAAACTATTTCTTAAATATGTAAATAGTAAAAAATGAAACAAGTGGAAGAAGGAGGTCAGTTGCTTGATGAAAGCACAGAAAAAGCTGAAATTCTGAGGCACCATGTAATGAAGGTTTTTTAAATAAATCCAATTCTAATAATATAACTATTGATTCATTGTTGACTCTGAAGGAAATTCAAAAGAGACTTGAACTTGTAAAAGTAAACTAAGGTTCAGGACTCATCCCAGGGTACTAAATAAGCTTAGCTCTATGTTTGCCAAACCTTAATTTTTCAGGATTACTTGTGGTCTGGCATTATGCTGAGAGATTGGTGAAATACTAATGTGGTTCCAGTATTTAAAAAGGGATCCCATTCTCAGGATGAACAGTATGGGCCTGTTTGACATTAGTGGTAGGAAAGGTTTTAGAAGGGTTAATAAGGGATAAGATACTTGAATACATTGCAAATCACTCTACGTTTAGCTCTTGCCAGACTAAATAAATTGTGCCTATGAGGAGGTAAGCAGGAACCTAGACTCTTAGATAGCACTGGATGTTATCTACTTAGACTTTGCTAAAGCTTTTGATACAGTACAACACAGAAAATGACTGGTTAAATTAAGGAATATTGGCCTTGAACATAACATTTGTGTGTAAATATATATATAAATATATGCTGGGGTACATTTGGAGGGGTTGAATTTAATGATCTTTGTTTTTTTTTCAGCCCAACTTAACTAAATAGTTATGTAAGTGTCTCACAAGTGGACTCTATATAGAAGAGATAGAACAGAATCTAAGGAAAAGTATGAACCCGCACCACTGCATAATAAACAAAAGGAAAATAGAAACACAAGTTGGAAAATCACTTCTATGGTACAGATCACAGACCTCTATTCTAACCATTTATCTCTCTAATTATAATAACCCCTTGCCTTTTACATTTCTTATTTATACAACAGTCTAAAACACTTCTTGAGGTGAAATGATTTCAAATACATGACCCTATCAGTCTCATTTTTCATTTTTGTGGTGTTTAAATAATGATTTACATGAATAGTTTCTGATTTTAAATGCTTTATTTATAATGTTTGAACCTTATTACTTGTCCTGTTGTGTAAATGCTGATTTTCCTTTGTCAGTCTAAAGGTGCCCATACACTATAAGATTCGCTCGCTTGGCGATGTCGCCAAGCGAGCGGATCTTCACCCGATATCCCCACCTACGGGTGGGCGATATCGGGTAGCAAGGGACTTAAAAAAAAAATAATCCGATCGTTTGGCCCCAGGGATTACATTTGAGCTTATGGGGCAGTCGGTTCGGGGACCGCATCAACGAGCCGATGCGGTCCCCGATCCGACCGGATTTTCTAACCTGGCCGATCGAGATCTGGCCAATTTCAGGCCAGATATCGGTCGGCCAGGCAGCTCTGTTCTGCCCATACACGGGCCGATTAGCTGCCGATATTGGCAGCTATAGTCGGCCCGTGTATGGGGACCTTTACTGTGGCTAAAAGCCATGCAATATAAAGGCCCTTCCCAATCTTCTTTGTGACTCCTATTTCTCCAGATTTTTTCCTGTTCCTCCCCAGACTACTGCAATAGTTTTATTTCCTAACATAATTCCAGTCAGTTACTAGTCATGTGCTCAGCTTTGTAGTTACATTACAAAAAACACTGTCTATATTTAAACCGATTGGTAAGAGAAATTAAAACTAAACTAATGCTTACAAAGAACCTAATATTTTGCAGCTCTGTGACTTTCACTGTGTTAAAACGCAAATGTCAAATCTTCTTAGGGGGATAATGACATTAAAGTATATGTATAAAATATAAATACTTAAGTGGAATAATTTGCATGATTACCTAGAAATAATTCACAATAATAAGACTCACCGGAAGATAATTAGACTCTTTATGAAACATTTGCTTTTGAAATATCACTTGAAACATATTGTAGAGTAAAATGCCAACAATTACAAAAATTCTGATTATTGTCAAGTGGGGAGAAATGCAAACAGCTGCCTTTGAAGACCACTAAGGTTAATAAGTCTTGAATAAGACTGTATTTCTTCTTTTTCATAAGAATCTATTATCTATCTATTTTTCTATCTATTTATCTATCTATCTATCTATGTCTATCAAATTAACCATTCTCTCTGTCTTTTAATAAATTCTGTATATACCTGTACATTTAGTGATAATTAGCAATAATTAGTATTAAAGAGTTTATCTGAAAGATATATTTTGGATCTGCAAGACATAGCTGCAAAGGTTCATTCTGCAGCATGCCCTCATGCTTGTTACTAATCAGCCATAGAGCATGTGGATTTTATATGGGGCCCTGCCGTATACATCATTGTAGGCATTTGCTTTACTGAATGCACATTGAAAGATTTCAGGTAATTAACAGACCAACAACTGATCCCTTATATATCTGACACATAATCCTTCTTTATTGTACATTGATCACTGCAGTACACTCAACTGTCAGAAAAGACTATGCATGCATTGTGTCCGAGTTAAAAAAAAAAAAAGATGTGGAACTATTGAGGGTACTAATGTACCCTAGAATTTTGTGCAAGTGCAAGCATTAATGAAGGAAACCCTGAAATTGCAGGGCTCCCTTGGGGCCTCCTTCAATGGCCACAACTAACTTGCACCAAGTGAATTGGGTGCTAATACCATTATTAACAGCAAGTACCAAAAGTACTTTTATGACTTCAATGAGATAGCCTAAACTATCACAATAATAAACTGTTCTATAGTGTTATAGTCAAGAACTTTTAAGAATTATAAGTGAACCCTATTTTGATTGCTAAAATGTAATGAGCATATTTACTGTGAAGTGTGAAATTTCTGCTATTCTAATGCCATCAAAGCTTCATAACTAGTGATGAGCGAATCTGTCCCGTTTCACTTCACCAATAAATTTGCGAATCTTTCAAAAGATTTGCGAAACAGCGAAAATGGATTTCCTGCTCCTCATTCATGAAATCAATTGCTACTAGATCTTTGTAGATATTATCCTTTTCTGAAATGTAATGTTAATATGTATCTAGAATGTCACCAAAAAAACTTAGTCACAGTTCATGTTTAGAATCTATTATCTAGAATGCTTGGGACCTGGGATTCGTCATCTGTATGGATTTGTGCAGCTTAGCTGGTATCAAATACATTGTCAGAGACATGGGCAGCTTATAATGTAGCGCCAATATGACATGGTGTAAATAGAAAGAAGTTACAGCAATACTTATTTATTGATACATTTTATTGCTTCATAGTTAGAAATATATTTTTTCATTTTATTTACCTAATTGGCTGTTTACACTAAAGCATTGTTCTTGGTAAAGTTTTTTTTAAGTTGATTAATGCCATTCTTAGATGATCAGTGCCACCTATTGATGTTTGCCTTAAACTGCACTATTTTATTTACTCTTGTTTCATGAAGCTAATCAGTGGAACATATGCGTATGCTGGGGCCATAAGGACATCAGTTTGACAACACTTTCTACAAATATTATTACATGGACATCACAAAATAATTGCATGTATAGATTTGGATTGTGTTTGTGCAAATAGGATACAAATCCCCAACTGAGGTCAAATATATCATTAGTAAATGCTTACACAATTAATTAAATAAGGTAATTTACTATAAGATATGACTTTTCAGCATTTTCATCTTATCATCAACTCTCCATTTCTTTGTGAAGTTAATGTAGTTCTAATATAAATTTTTATGTTTTTACCTTAATTACTACCACATGTAATGCTGAAATGCATTACATGCTGAAATTCTCCTGGACATAACTCACTTAGTTGCAGTACTTAGGGCAGTACTTAAGATCTAAGTAAGATAATATATTTATATATATATATATATATATATGTTTACTGCAATTGCTAAGAGTTGGAAAACAAATTTCAAATAACATGGTGGCAATCTTACAAATCAATATACAATCTATGTAGTGTATAAAGAGGCAGCATAACCCTTTATTCAATGTATTTCCAATGAACAGTATTTCCAATGAACATACTTTTAAGTAATTGAAATTAACTAAAACAGCTGAAACTTTTTAGCATATGCAAAAAAGGTTATTGCAGCAATGAGTAAAATGAATCCAAAATTATTTTTTAAGTATGTATATAGTGAAAAAAAATAAACAAGAAGTGATGGGGCCCTCTTTATCTGAGGGAGGTCAATTGGTTGATGAGAGCAGGAAAAAGAAGACCTTCTGAGTTGTTATTTTTTGAATTTCCACACAACTGAGGAACCATCTGCATATTTGTAGATATACAGTGGCTTGCAAAAGTATTCGGCCCCCTTGAACTTTTCCACATTTTGTCACATTACAGCCACAAACATGAATCAATTTTATTGGAATTCCACGTGAAAGACCAATACAAAGTGGTGTACACGTGAGAAGTGGAATGAAAATCATACATGATTCCAAACATTTTTTACAAATAAATAACTGCAAAGTGGGGTGTGTGTAATTATTCAGCCCCTTGAGTCAATACTTTGTAGAACCACCTTTTGCTGCAATTACAGCTGCCAGGCTTTTAGGGTCTGTCTCTGTCTGTCTCTACCAGCTTTGCACATCTAGAGACTGAAATCCTTGCCCATTCTTCTTTGCAAAACAGCTCCAGTTCAGTCAGATTAGATGGACAGCGTTTGTGAACAGCAGTTTTCAGATCTTGCCACAGATTCTCCATTGGATTTAGATCTGGACTTTGACTGGGCCATTCTAACACATGGATATGTTTTGTTTTAAACCATTCCATTGTTGCCCTAGCTTTATGTTTAGGGTCGTTGTCCTGCTGGAAGGTGAACCTCCGCCCCAGTCTCAAGTCTTTTGCAGACTCCAAGAGGTTTTCTTCCAAGATTGCCCTGTATTTGGCTCCATCCATCTTCCCATCAACTCTGACCAGCTTCCCTGTCCCTGCTGAAGAGAAGCACCCCCAGAGCATGATGCTGCCACCACCATATGTGACAGTGGGGATGTTGTGTTCAGAGTGATGTGCAGTGTTAGTTTTCCGCCACACATAGCGTTTTGCATTTTGGCCAAAAAGTTCCATTTTGGTCTCATCTGACCAGAGCACCTTCTTCCACATGTTTGCTGTGTCCCCCACATGGCTTGTGGCAAACTGCAAACGGAACTTCTTATGGTTTTCTGTTAACAATGGCTTTCTTCTTGCCACTCTTCCATAAAGGCCAACTTTGTGCAGTGCACGACTAATAGTTGTCCTATGGACAGATTCCCCCACCTGAGCTGTAGATCTCTGCAGCTCCCCCAGAGTCACCATGGGCCTCTTGGCTGCATTTCTGATCAGCGCTCTCCTTGTTAGGCCTGTGAGTTTAGGTGGATGGCCTTGTCTTGGTAGGTTTACAGTTGTGCCATACTCCTTCCATTTCTGAATGATCACTTGAACAGTGCTCCGTGGGATGTTCAAGGCTTTGGAAATCTTTTTGTAGCCTAAGCCTGCTTTTAATTTCTCAGTAACTTTATCCCTGACCTGTCTGGTGTGTTCTTTGGACTTCATGGTGTTGTTGCTCCCAATATTCTCTGAGACAACCTCTGAGGCCGTCACAGAGCAGCTGTATTTGTACTGACATTAGATTACACACAGGTGCACTCTATTTAGTCATTAGCACTCATCAGGCAATGTCTATGGGCAACTGACTGCACTCAGACCAAAAGGGGCTGAATAATTACGCACACCCCACTTTGCAATTATTTATTTGTAAAAAATGTTTGGAATCATGTATGATTTTCGTTCCACTTCTCACGTGTACACCACTTTGTATTGGTCTTTCACGTGGAATTCCAATAAAATTGATTCATGTGTGTGGCTGTAATGTGACAAAATGTGGAAAAGTTCAAGGGGCCAAATACTTTTGCAAGCCACTGTATATATAGCTACTGTTCCTTTAAGGTGGGTGGCAGTCTGGAAATTTCCAGTTATCTACTTGTCAGAGAGACGTAGAAACATCAAAACAGGTAAGGTAACAATGATAATCATTTCTTGTACTTACAAGTACATGCAAGTGTATTGGCATCTTCTTTGTATCCTAACTACATATCTATGTTTGTGTTGATTTTGAATGTCATTTCTTTTGACGGCACATACCTAGTTGCCATATAGCTTCTGTATAAAAAGGATCAGCTTTTGATTGTGGATGATCTCACAGAATTGTTAATGGACAATTGTAAAACCTAAAAGTTTTCACCATCATTAATGGATTAATGTGGCAAATAATATGGTTCACACACAGGACATATGAATAGAAAATGCAAAGTCACATAATTTCAAAGATAGTTTGGGAACAGTATATCAGTTTCGCAAATCATATTGTGCTTAAAAAAAACAAGTTGCTATTGTTGCCAAAACCCACAGGGATCCATTAAATTACTGCTGGGTATAGGCCTTAATGTAATTCAAGGGTCCCCTTGCATTCACTTGCACATAATTCAAACGAGCATTCTGAAGCAGTGAATTGACATTCATTGTAAGTTGCAAAGGAGAATATATGGATGCAAGTATGTTTCTGAAGTGCATCAAAGCATGGACAATAGTGGATCCATTTTATAGAATTGCACTTTCTCTTGCATTCAGAAATGAGCCCTTATGACTACATTTCAGCATTGTAGTATAATATATAGACAAAATAAGGAGAAACTGAGATAGTTTCCCTATTTTATTTTTTGATTGCTTTAGAGATAACTTGTTCAAATAAAAAATCTTAAAAACCTTCTGCCGATTGTGTTTGCTTTACAGTGCATATACTATGCACAACCCTTAACCTGCAAATAATAATGTCAGCATATGGGAATACCTGCTTGGTCAATTCCAAAGCTACAGCAAAATTAAAACATTTGTTTTTATTATACTGTAGAAGCCATATTATATAGAGATTTGCGGTTTATCATATTTACAATCCCCTGCAATTTGAGTTTTAGAACGCACCCCTAACAAAAAAACATTTACAATTCCCACTTAGTGACATTTTTAGCACTTTTTAAAATTTCAGTTACCATGTATACAAGGATGTATACAAGCATTTGTATACAAGGATGCACGTGTAGGCAACAATCAAAAGAATGGGGAAGAAAGGGAAGATGAGGCACTCCTGACAAAGAACAGCCAGATAAGATGCAGAAGAAAAGAGATGAGAGGGAAGGGGACAATATGATTAATATCATCATCAAACACGCTAGATCAAACACCTTAAGACAGATTTCATTTTCCTTCCTGCTGTTAAATCTATGGCTTTAGATCATCAAACTGGCAACTAAAAGCTCAAGAAGAGATTTTTTATATCAGATCTAGCTAATGTAATAACAGATGGTCACCACACTTCCTTTCAGCATACATTTTGTTTAAAGATAACCTTTGCCCCTTAGAACTAGAAAAAATTAGACAAAATTTGCCATCTGCTGTCTACTCATGCTACTAAGCAACAACTCATTCATTGTGCAAAGCATCCAGGCCAAAACAGGTACACCTATAATTCCAGTTATACATTCAATAAAGCAGTCAAGTGGTGAGTATAATTCTTTAAGCTGTTGTGACAGTGTTAGGAAACACAGCAGTCTTTCCAAAAAGTGTAAGAAAAAGTGTCTGTGGCCTGCAGGGGGATTCCTTGTGCAAACAGGGTTAATGTTCCCTCTCATTCAGCTAATTAAGGCTAATGTCAGACGAGGCGCAGAGCGGATATTTTCGGCAAGTGGAAAAGCGCTTGCTGAAAATTCCGCCCTACGCCTCCTACATGTGCCTACACCCGAATGAATGAGATACGCTCGAGTGCAGACACATGTGCAGACACATGCAGATAATGCGTCTGGCATTAGCCTTGGAGGCAGCTGAGAGAGAAGCTGTCTGGAGAGGTAAAAGGGTGTGTGCCAGGAGGAACATGGGGGCCACTCAGTGTGAAGGAGTCACTGAGAGTGAGGGTCACTCAGAAAGGTGTCCACTCTTAGAGCAGGGCACAGGGCAGGAAGGCTGCCTGTCTGTGTGAGGACTCCCAGAGGGGCTGGGGGGGGCGCTGTCTGCCACTGCAAGGAGCAGAAGGAGTCATGACCAAGTATATGAGAGCTGAGAAGAGTCAGCAAGGCTTAGTGAGAAGCCAAAATGTACCAGAGTCTGGTGAGCTGGTTTCCCAGGAGGGGAGAGACAGCAGGGCTGAGTGAGTAGCCCAAATGTGTGAGAGTCACCGTGGATATATGAAAGTCATTGGGGGTTGGTGAGAAGCCCTGGGAAACGGTTCCAGAGTGTGGAAGTTACCCTGGAAGGTGAGAGCCCTGAAGAAGGGACAAATCATAATCATGAACTGTTGATGAACATGTTTGCTTATGAACTGTGAACTGTTAGGTTTATGCTGGGAGGAGTTTGCCCCACATGTGGTGTCCCTGTCTGTTATGCTCCTGATCCTCTGCATACCTGCCTACTATTGCTAATTCCCCCAAAAACTATGTGTACAGGCAGTCAGCATGTCACACTGTGTACAGACTAACATCCACTGATCTGGAAAATGGTTCTTTCATTAATACTCTTGTAGGGAGGTAGTGCTGGGTCCCTGCACTTACCCCCCTCCTGCTGCTGTTCCCTGTAGGGGAGCTGGCACTGAGACTTTGTGCTGTGAGCTGCTGCCTAGCAACAAGGTGAACAGCAAGCTCAGGGCTGCCGGAAGTTGCAAAGCAGCCTGGGAGAGGAAGCCAGAGGGAGGAGACAGAAAGCCCCAGAGCTCCAGAAGCTGCACGTGGGCTCAGAGAGAGGAGCTGCACAAAGAGAAGCTGGCCTTTGGAACAGGCTGGTACAGGGAAGGCAGACCCTGTACCTGGAGAGACAGAGATCCTGTGAGGAGTCCTGACTGGAGGAACAAACACCTGCAGGGGAATCCCATCTGAGTACCTAAAGGGGCTAGTAGTCGCACTGCATGGCTGTGAGTGCTGGACTCGCCTGAAGATTCTGTGTGAATCACCTAAAGAGATCCCTGGAGTGAGTATCATTAAAGTGAAACTAATAAAGGAGCGCTTGAAGATTAAAGTATATAAACTTTCCTTTGGACTGAGCTAAAGGACTGTACATAGTTAGTGAGATAGCTTGCGCTGGCAAAGCTAGTTAGTAAGGCCCTTATTGCCACTTTGATAGGAGTGTTATATGTATTAGTTTCCCCTTTATTTCAGATAAAAGTTATTTCGTTTATCAAGTACTGTGTGTGCATTATTATTGTTCCTAGTGGGGCCACCCGTAGGTGCACTCCCGGATCCCACTAGCTGGAGGCACTGCGCTAATAAGTACCAGGTACCCAGTCTCTCCCAATACCACTGCGGAGTGATTCAGGTTTGTCCCGTGCCATCAGGTAAGCGCCACACGTGGAGTGTAACACTGTCAAAAGTGCCAGAAGTGGTGAGGATAGGGTTACATTTTGGAGGCACTGCTGAGATCCGGCTGGGACCTGGTTGCACAGAAAGTGAAACAAGATGGCGTCATCTACTGAGAGTCCCCAGAGTGTTCTGGACTGGTGCAAGAGTTTGGGCCTAAACCCGAAAAAGACTGCTGTAGTGGGCCCTATGATACCAAAAACAAAAGAGGAATTAATTTACAAGATCCTAGATGCAGATGGATCTATTTATAGACCTAGAGTGGTAGCTTCGCGACGAGACCCAGATGGCATCCTCTTAAATGTGCTTGTGGATAGTCCTGGTGAGATTAATAGAGAAACATGTGCACGTGGTGTACAGGCGGAAGACCATGATTACTGGCAAATTGTCTTACCGGATGTCCCTGAGGAGAAGGAACTTAGTGACAGTGAGGATGAAGTGGGAGGCGATCTGGGGAATCCAAATCCCTTGTGCAGTGGCACCCCACAGATACCTGCTGCTGATCACAGCCCAGTGACTAAAAGATTGTTTGATGTGATACCTGAGACAAAGTTGAAATACACTGCATCATGTGAAAGTTTGAACTCTGCTGGGAGGAGCCGACCTCTAAGTGATGTTGTTGAGGCAGCTCAGCTGGTGGAAGTCTTGGCCCAAGTCGGTGAGAATTTGAGACAGCTGGCATACAATGGAAATTATAAGAGACTAAAAATATTCTCAGGTATGGAACCTACTCCTCCAGGTGAAGAGACCTTTGAGGCCTGGAGAGATGCTGCTTTGGTTGCTATTACCGATTGGCCTGGCTCTGGTCCTGCTTTATGTCGCAAGATCCAAGAGAGTTTGCGAGGGCCTGCATTGGACCTAATTAAGCTCCACCGAGAGGTGTGCCCACAAGATGGTCCTGAGAAGTTGATAGAAGTACTGGAAGATACATATGGACCGGTGGAAGATGAAATTGAAATGTTGTACAAATTTCAGTCCTGCCTGCAGAAAGAAAAAGAGAATCTGTCTGAGTACTTGAAGCGACTGCAGCAAATGCTAAAATTACTTGTTTGCCGAAGAATCATTGCTACAGATCGTGTTGATTCTATGAGGCTACAACAGTTATTCAGAGGGGCTTTATCTATGGATCCCACAGCTGTGATGTTGAGATCTTTCTACAGAGGAAAGAAAGAACCAACTTATCAGGAGCTGATCCGGGAGATCCGAAAGGAGGAAGTTAATGTTCTGCGACGAGAGAAGAAAAGTCGTGGTTCTGAAAGGACATACAGTGATTCGCAGAAAGCGGAAGAGATTGCTGAGTTAAAAAAACAGGTTGCTCAGCTCAAGGCTCGTGTGTCCGAAAAGGAAGAGGGGTCAACTATGTCTAGAACCTCTTCATTTCCTAAAGCAGGTGGTGCTCGCGGTGACCCACCAAAGTGCTTCCGTTGTGGCCAGTTGGGCCATATATCCCCACACTGTCTGACGCAACGTGAAAATGCTGCAGCTACAGAAGTTATTTCATATGGCTGTGCTGTGAGGAAGCCACCCCAAAAGAGGTATCGGAAGAGACGTAATCAGGTGAGGTGTTACACCTGTGGTTGGTATGGTCATACTTCCCACACCTGTGACTGGGGACGGAATGAAGACTTCACTGGTGTATATGTGACATCTTTCCCATGTGAAGTGGATATTTGTGAAGAGAAATCCTGTGGCACGAGGATGGTCTCTGAGCACTCTGGCACCCCCAATAAAAGTAAGAGACTGGGCCTGGGAATGCGTAGACCTTCAGGCAGGGGAAGTGTCAGGGCAGTTAGTGAGGAAGCTTTCCCCTGTGTATCTCCCCCAAAGGTTAGGGAGAATAAGAATGGTGAGAAAGGGCAAGCGAGGACGTTGCCCATTCAAGCAGGGGGAGAATGTAGGGAGGTAGTGCTGGGTCCCTGCACTTACCCCCCTCCTGCTGCTGTTCCCTGTAGGGGAGCTGGCACTGAGACTTTGTGCTGTGAGCTGCTGCCTAGCAACAAGGTGAACAGCAAGCTCAGGGCTGCCGGAAGTTGCAAAGCAGTCTGGGAGAGGAAGCCAGAGGGAGGAGACAGAAAGCCCCAGAGCTCCAGAAGCTGCACGTGGGCTCAGAGAGAGGAGCTGCACAAAGAGAAGCTGGCCTTTGGAACAGGCTGGTACAGGGAAGGCAGACCCTGTACCTGGAGAGACAGAGATCCTGTGAGGAGTCCTGACTGGAGGAACAAACACCTGCAGGGGAATCCCATCTGAGTACCTAAAGGGGCTAGTAGTCGCACTGCATGGCTGTGAGTGCTGGACTCGCCTGAAGATTCTGTGTGAATCACCTAAAGAGATCCCTGGAGTGAGTATCATTAAAGTGAAACTAATAAAGGAGCGCTTGAAGATTAAAGTATATAAACTTTCCTTTGGACTGAGCTAAAGGACTGTACATAGTTAGTGAGATAGCTTGCGCTGGCAAAGCTAGTTAGTAAGGCCCTTATTGCCACTTTGATAGGAGTGTTATATGTATTAGTTTCCCCTTTATTTCAGATAAAAGTTATTTCGTTTATCAAGTACTGTGTGTGCATTATTATTGTTCCTAGTGGGGCCACCCGTAGGTGCACTCCCGGATCCCACTAGGTGGAGGCACTGCGCTAATAAGTACCAGGTACCCAGTCTCTCCCAATACCACTGCGGAGTGATTCAGGTTTGTCCCGTGCCATCAGGTAAGCGCCACACGTGGAGTGTAACACTGTCAAAAGTGCCAGAAGTGGTGAGGATAGGGTTACACTCTCATTAAGTCTCATTAATACTCTAATAACCACACGACACTGGTTAAAATGGCCAGATTTCTAATTAATGAACTGTATATAAGTCATCATACTGATTTGAAAGGCAATGTATAGGGGTATATCTACAGGTATCATGCTGCGTAAAAAGTGGAGTAAAACATTACTGGTGATGTTTATATATATGGCTTGTTCATTCTACAAAAAATAAAGGGAGGAAAAAGGCTGCACTCCTTCTACAAAGTTGAAACAGTTATTTATTGGTTTATTAATATCATGAGTGGCTGCTGTGATACAAAAGCCTTCAGCATTTCGGGTATAGACCCTTAATCATAGGCTAACAGAGTGAACCTGATGCATTTGTCTATGTTCTGACAAATTTACTAGCCTAACCAAATACATGCTGTACATTTATAACAATATGTCAATGCCGAAAGCTGACAAATGTTCAAAAATAGACATACTGCATGTTACAGAGCTGTACAACTTAAATTCAACATTACTGAGACTCTTTATTATATTAAAGGAAAAATTCACCTTTACGTAAGCTTTTATGGGTTTATTTATTCATTTGCGAGTTTGAAAAAGTTTTGGTTTTTTTTTCTACTTTGAAAAAAAACTTGATTGAATAATATTTAGGAGAAAACTTGAATACTTCGAATTTGTGAGTTTACAAGCTCAAAAAAACCAAAACCTAGAAAATCCTGAATTAAAGATATGGCTTGAATTTTGCCTTGGACAACTCCCATTGACTTCTACATAAACTCACATGCTTTTAGATGTCGAAGTTTTACATTTGAGCTTTTGGATTTTTTGCACTTAATAAATGTCGAACATTCAAGTTTTTGAACAATAATTCCAAAATTGGGAATTTGAGCTCCAAAAGTTTTGAATTGTGGAAAAACAGCAACAACTTGTCATTTGTTCTTAATTATTTATTTTTCCCTGTCCTGGCTCCCAGCCTTCAACTGAAAATGCTGTCTGGTTACTGGAGTCACCAACCCAGACAACCCAAAAAAATGACTGTTGATTGGGAGGCTTCAAATTTATTGTAATTCTAATTTGTATTGCTCGTGTCTCTTTTTTGGCTCTCTACAATTTATTTTCTACTTGATTCAAAGCTGTTCTCACTAAGGTAATTAACTCCAAGAAACCAATTAACAAATGTAACGGGCAGTTAACCTTTACTATGATGAAGTTAGTTATATACATGAGACAATTAGATTTGAACAGTCACTTACAAGTTAGAAATCAAAAGCAAAGATTTGATTGGTTGCTAGGGGCAACATCATTGGTGTTATTTATCTTAGCAAACTTGCCCCTATTTACAATAGACATAATACAAGAATCAAGTTAAAGAGGAGGAGTTTAAACAATAACCCCATAATAAAAATTAACAAAGTTACAAAAGAGCAGCATAAGTGTATATGCAAAAAGGAACTTTTTAATTAATTAAAGGTTTTTTTTTTGTTTGCTTCTCAAAAAGGGTTCTTCAGATGAGAGCAGTGAAAACTAGAAAACAATAGTAAATAAAAATTGACAAGAAGGAAAATATACCCAGTAATGAAAGCAACATTTCCCTATGTTTATTTATATGCAATATTGTTGAAAGATCTGCAAGAGTTGTCATTGAGAATATTAATAATGCACCTTATGAAAGGAATGCTTAAACATGCTTATGCAAGGCAGGCTTTGAGAGCTTCGAGTAGATGGCTTCATTCAATATCAGTTGCTTTGGAATATGTTAATTGCTCTGATTGATGTCCTACTTTATGGTTCTAGAGCATGATAATATAATTACTATATCATGAGTATAAAAAACTTTCTGCAGGTTATTAAGAATTACAGCACAAATATTTTGCAA
This sequence comes from Xenopus tropicalis, assembly GCF_000004195.4. Classification (NCBI taxonomy): domain Eukaryota; kingdom Metazoa; phylum Chordata; class Amphibia; order Anura; family Pipidae; genus Xenopus; species Xenopus tropicalis. The sequence continues at coordinate 62,991,058 of NC_030679.2, forward strand.
CTGCATAAAGCACTTCAAATAGTTTATTTGTGCTTTTTAAGACATAAATTAACACACAGTACATTTCATATTGTTTGCTTCTCTTCTGATATGCTTAGATATCCTGTTTTATTTCCGCGTAACCATTACAATTTTTAAATGTGCATATTGTTAAAGCCCATAAACTGCACAATTTTGCATGAACATTTTAATGGTATTGTCTGCCAAATGTAGGCTATGTGAGACAAAGTTTCCTTTTCCTAAAAGAAAGTATGGTTTATAAATTAAAGAGAAAATTAATTTTATCCATAAATAAATGGGCAAAATAGCATGGTTTGGGGTTTGCTTAAGATAAAGCAAAAATTAATCCTATAAATAATGGAGGATATATAAAGGGTCATTAGTAGATCCCAGGGGCACTCCAAGGCTCAGTGCAGAGAACAGAGTCAGGGGTGCAAGCCAGCCTTGTCTTCACCACCTACCATAGGGCAAGCAGTAAGTACGGGATCCCATTGTGGTCTGTGCCATCTGCCGCTCCTTAACTTGCATATCTGAATGATGCACAAGTTAGTGGGTGGGTGGGGGACACCTACATGCCTCCCCTTCCTGCCACTCTCTAATATGGTGCTGACTGTGTATTCCTGGGGAAAGCAGCAGGTTTCTGCACTCCAAAACCATGTGCAGAGACAACAATAAAAGAGATAGGGAACACAGTATGCAAAGTGGCAACTGTGGCCTTTATTTGCACTTTCACACTGCATGTTCTTACATAAATGACCCCTATGATATTTGTATTAAACGCATAGATTAGATTAGCCAATTTCTCCCTCCTTTCTTCTTAATTTTATTGTAATTTTTTTTTAAATTGGTATAGTCTTGAGAAGAAGTACAACCAGTGCACGAGGCATTGTAGAGATTTTGCTTCAGATTTCAGGCTTGTTGATGTAAATGAATATTCCTCTTTGCATAAAACTGATCAAGTTTCTCATCCCACACATATAAATGATACAGTAAGTAAAAATAAAGGAGAAGAAAATACTGTATAAATTATACAAGGCTATAAAACAATGTTTATTTCATGTAAGGATATACAAACACACTCATACTGTAGATTCTTCTGTAAAAATGAATTATCATTATCATAAGTATTTATAAAGCACCAACGTATTCAGTGCTCTACAATTGAATGGTGCTTTTCTAAGACATACAAATTACATACAAATACTAATACATACAGGAAGCAAAGGGGGTCCTGCTTATTAGAGCTTACTTTCATTCAGTTTTAAGATGTCAGATTCGTATATCCAGTAGAGCTCCCTCTGTTTTTGTTCTCTTAATTAATCCCACAGCTCTGGTTGTTTTACTTTTTTACTTTTTCTATAACTGTACATTTTTCTGTATACATATAGCTACACCTCTGTTCAAAACAAATATGACGTGATGAAAATGTATTTTTCATTCGTTAAAAATTTTTTTTTTTGTATTATTAATCATTAAAAGACAATTATTTAAATTTTACCAGTACTACCTCAACCCCCGTAATCCAGAAGTTTGTTTCAATAGATATAATGTGCATATGTATAAACAAACCCATCTGCCACCTGTATTTCTGTATTTTCAATCTTAGGAGAAGATCATTCACATACACACACACACACATACAGTATACAGTATATGTGTATATATATATATATATTCTTGAACTCATAATATGGTTTACTATATATAAATCATCATTCTATAGGGCCAAATGTGACCCTGTTTTCTGTATGAATTTGTCTGCAACGAAAATAAACTTGTCTTAACACTTAAAACATGACCGGAAACCAATTTTGGTCTAGCTGTTATTATTGATGCATAGCCATGTTAAAATAAACATTCAACATTAATGAAATTGTGGGAATAAAGTGCATGGGTAACCCTTGAAAACGATGGCTTAATAAATGTGGCAATGTTATGCACACCATTGCCTTGAGCTCCTATTATTGGTTTTCCATGAAGTTCATTGGTTGTGAACTGGAGTGGGCAAAACTGGACATAATCTGTTTTATACAGAAGCAGTCTTTAAATCATGACATCCTGAAATACCAGTTTAACATTGTGTGAAGCCTCTCTTTGATAATTGCCCTATCAGCATTTGCCCTGTATATTTTACACTGCTGTAGTTCATAGCATGTCTTAGGCCACTTTTATTCATACAGGTTGAACCTCTAATTCCTGGTTCTTAAATAATGTTGTCAATTGTAATTAGTATAAGGAGGATAGCTTATATAGGAGGTATCTACCAATTACCTGTATGTATGTACACATAATAATGCAGCACTTTAAAATGTTTTCTTTTTTTGGAAGAATGGATAATAGTGCCACTTTATTTATAATCCTATCTCTCAGCATGACAGTTAATATTAAAAATGTATATTTAGAATTTATAGTTGGGCCTCAAAATGAACAGCTTCAATAGAGGAATCTATTTTATTAAAAGCTGATTACTCTGAAAGTCAGTTTTCATATGGAAAATGAATAACATTAATATTTATGTTCATCATTTGCTGAGCTACTATTCTATGAACCACTGAAAAACTTTAATATATAAAATGGACAGCACTCTTAAATACAGAACCCCCTTCCCCCTTTAAACCTCATATTATAGAATAATCTAATGTTTCACTGGATGAATACAAAGACAAGCTAATAACTTATTTATAGAAAATGTTACTAAGCATCCATTTTTATGCTAGTATGTATCTCTGAGTGCTTAGATTATTCAGTTACAGGTCATACTAGCAGTGGGTTTCTAAGTGCCGCACAATTACTCTCAGTCCCTATAAAGAAGAGAGCAGCAGGAGGGTATTTATGTGATCTCGCACTTAAAGTCACTGTCTTATGCGACACAATGGGGGTCTTGGTATAATGCAGCCCTGATAAATAATATGGCAATATAAGAGAGGAATAACATATTTAAACTTTCTCTTGCAGCACCTTTCAGGTCAGTTGTAGTGTTTCAGTATGTACACTGCATGGCTTCTTAGCGGGTTCCTTGTGCAGATTTTTTTCCCCCTTTTCAGATTTGTCTGCCACCTATTATTTTCCAAACAGAATTATTTTCAAATCACATTGAGACAAGTAAGTCAGTGTGAAAAGAAGATTATTAGCTAACAAACACAAATCCAAGGGCACCTCAAAACATACTTTTTTTCTATTTTAAGGTGAAGCTTTGGCAGATAAACTAGAGAAACTGTTATTTTACAAATTAATGTGGCACTCATTTTTTACATTTTTATATTATTAGTACAAATGAATTTATTACTATTTATAGCATACTTAGGGGCTGATTCACAAAAACCAGTGTTATTTTTAGCATGCGTTAAAATTTTTTTCACTTCTTATATTTTTACAATTAACAATCGATTCACAAAAAGGACACTTGTTTGAATTAAGATGACATATTTTTAAGCAATATCTTAAAGCATGCAGTATGTGTATGCGTTATTTTATGCTTTATTTCAAAATCAGCATATAATCCGGAATGCTTCAAGATGTAACAATTAGTGATGAGCGAATCTGTCCCATTTCGCTTCGCCATAAAATTCAAAAAATTCGCGAAGTGGCGCAATTTTTTTTGTTGCCCGCGTCTTTTTGTTGTTGTTGCCCACATCTTTTTTTTTGTCGACCACGCTTTTTTGATGTGACTGCGCCCAGTTTGAAACAACTATTCCTAATTTTGATGTGACTACGGCCAATTCTAGTGTGGGATTAAATGCCACATGGGTGCAGTCTATGCACCTAAGAGAATCACAAACTCAATTATCTTCTTCACATTCAAGAAAATTCAACAGAATTTTAAAATTTGGCTCCCATACGGAGCAGTCGGGACCTCTCCCCACTGCTCCCTATGGGAGTTTAAAGGAGCGCATGCGCATGCGCACTCAGGGGGAGAGGGCGCCACGCGATTGCGCATGTGCACTCGTGGGGGCGGGGGCGGCCTCGGGGCGCCGCCAAGTTAAATCCGGCCCTACTAAGAGGTGTTAATATTCACAATAATTATTGCCATATTTCATGCTTTTAATGCTTAAAATATGTCTGTGAATTATGCGTTAGTATTATTTCTATTAGATAATTATCGCAATGCGACGGACATAGTGCTTTGCGTTAGTTTAGATTTTTGTGCATGCACTATGACTAATAACTCATGCGAAATGACTTTGATGAATCGTTATTTACTGTATATACTCGAGTATAAGCCTAGTTTTTCAGCACCAAAAATGTGCTGAAAAAGTCACCCTCCGCTTATACTCGAGTCGGGTGCCATGTGTCCCTCCAGACTACCACCCTGTGTCCTTTGTGTGCAAATTAGGCCACCTGAAACCAGACCCTCCAGTGCCCTGGCCTAGGCTCCCACTAGCAATACTTATTTCCCCTTACATCTCCTCCGGGACCAGGTCTGCTGCCAGTTTGCCAATGTGCAATGAGCGTGGGGTAGTACTCATATTGTTTTTGTTGACCCTCTTCTCCGCTTACAGAGATAGTTTACTGTTTTTCTTTGAAATAAATATTGAAAAACATATACCCCACTGATGCCTCAATTAATGTACTTTTATTGGTATATATTTTGATTGCTAAAACTTAGCAGTAGCGGCTGCATTTCCCACCCTAGGCTTATACTCCAGTCAATAAGTTTTTCCAGTTTTCTTAGGTAAAATTAGGTACCTCGGCTTATATTCGGATCGGCTTATACTCGAGTATATACGGTAATTAAAGAACACTTTTTAAAACATAAAACTATGCGAACTTTGGTGCTGCGCTTTTGATGTTTTTACAAGACACAAACCATCAGACTATTAGAAAGCGTCAGGTAATCAGTATTGGTTTTGATATTAGGGAGACTACCGAGTGGTGTGGAGTTTACACAATTATTTGCACTTTTTTGGCTTATAAATTGACAGCTCATGTGTGTGAGTAAATATGACTATTAGTATTACATCCCAGGGAGCACTTTTCTTCTATAAGTACACATAAAAGACCAGAAAGATTGAATTTTTCTTAAAGGAAAATGTTCGCTTTTCAGGGATGTATTATGAAGTATATACTGATCTGAAACAATCATCATGGCTTTACTATTTATCATCTTTGAGGAGGTAATAAATGCTTGCACTTGAGTTTTAAAAAGAATCTATTCTGAATGACAGACATCAGCTATAGTCTCCAATGTAGTATTGCAAAGGTCAATAGGTTTTAGTATTTTTTTTAACACCATTGAATATGTTCTAGTACATAAGGTTCCAATCGCTGCCCATGACTTTAAGCTATGTACATTTATTGAGTCAGAAATTTATTAAGTCAGATTTTGCTTGCTATTGAAAGATATGCACATTATGTCACATAGAGCATGAAAATGGCAGATGAGTTTCATTTCAGATTAATGCAAGGTAAGTAGACCACATTAACAAGAAAACTATGCAAACTACAGCACATAGTGACAATTAGATGATGCACAGGCTATTAAAATCTCGGCATGCATAAAAAGCAAAATAGACAATACTGTAAATGTGTAAATAGCCATTTAGAAATTGACATAATACTGATGAAAGACATGACCTCTATATGAACAATTTTGCCTCCACCCCAGAATAACGAACTGTATAGAATAAATGCTGCACATGTTAAATAGATTGTTAAATAGAACCAGCTAGGATTACATTGTACCAAAATCATTACAGTAGTAAACAGTAGTACAAGGACACATATAAAGGCTTAATCCTATCTCATTTTAAATGTTAGAACTTTTCTCAACAACACAAGTACTCACAGCGTAATGTTCCTCTTCTCTAGTACAGGTATTATTTCAGTTTGCGCTCACCTGTTTTCTGCTTTCCATTGTCTTGCTCGCTTCTTGTTTTCTTTATTTTAAAATGGATGATTCGACTCAGGATTCACCTCTCACAATTGTTTGACTTTAGTGAGGCTTCAACCATGCCCAAAGTAGTTGTAGTTATCAATAATTAATATGTTCAAACATGATTTATGCAGAATGATCCATTTCTTCTAATTTACTTATAAGGACGAAGACACACGGAGCGATCACTGCGACTAATTGTGACAATTTACCACCATAGATTAACACGTGAGTTGCCATGACTAATTGTGCATAGTCTATGCTGATTAGTAGCTGCAACTTTTTAAAAAGCTGCGGCGACTAATCGTCCCACATGTCTTCGCCATAAGAAGTAAATCCATCAGTAAGTACCCGACTCAGTGAGGACCAAAGAGTGGTTAACTTTTTTGATGAACTATATCATCTTCTCTTGCTATCCATGTATGACACCTAAAATCGATAAACATGACAAATGATCTACCTAATTATTACCTTATACATATAGAATTCTCCTCTCATGATATTTACCTTTAATTACCCTTTTTTCTTTTCCATAAAATTCTTTTTTTTTCGCTATAAAAATAAAGCAATACATGAAACATGATCCTAACTAAGCTGCATAAATCCATATTGGTGTTTATTGGGTTTATTTAATGTTTAATAAGTTCCATACCGTACTTTCAAATTTTGAGTAACTTGACAGTTTTTCTTGTTTCTCAAACACATGATTGCATTTATCAGAACTAAACTGAAAATAAAAATCAGCCACTTCAAATATTAGAATTTACCCTCAGGTAATGGTAGGTTAGAATGCTACTGCTGTTCTAATTGTTCTATGTGCAAAGCTTTAATTGAATTGGACAAATTTGCTCATCCCTATGCAGGGGCAGGTATATGTGCCACACAGACTCTTGTGTATATCTATTAAAATATCTGTGCTCTTTGGTGTATATAGTAAAAATGGTTAAGCCCTTTAAAAAACACACAAATCTCATATCAAGAGAGCATGTGAGAGATTTACAGAGGGGGTTATAGGGATAGACAGTTACTATGCCGTGAATAATATTAGATTGAAAAAAATGATACTGTTCAGTCTAAAGGTTAAAAATACTTACTTGTCCTTAAAATGCTTTTTGAGTGTCAGATAATGTGTATATATATTGTGATTCATTTTTTTAATGTTTTTAAACATGTGAAGAGAAGTTTTCTGAGATTTTCAGGACCACCCCCTTTGGGGTGGATTCTTGGTAGTTTGTTGAACTATAAATCCATGTTGGTACACTTGTGGTGTTTGCTGTCCTGAGGAAGAGTATTTGTACTTTTATTTTTGAATATATGTGGGTGGGGGAGAAGGAAAAGATCTCCTATCTGATTTGCTGGATGCAGCTTTTGAGAAAGTGGCATGACGCCACGAAACGCGTCAAGCATATGGTTCTGTTTTGCACTTGCACAATGTGTTTTTAAATGGATTTAATAAATGTGGATTTTATTCAGCGATGATTTAGGCTGCTCCGTTCATTTTTCTTCTATGGTGGAGTGATATGCTGTCTGGGTGTCAGCAATACATGCAGAGCTGTCCGGTAAGTGCTCTTGTGAATGCTATTTATTTCCCTATCTGATTTGCACCTGGCATTTACTAAAAAAAGGTATGCAGGCCTATCTACAATAATGTAGTAATGTTATTAGTAACAAGATTGTTAGTTTTATACCTTGAAGAAGCCAATGCATGATATGCATATGAAAAATAAGGCAACCTACATCTTTGAGAATGGGCTTGAAAAGTAAATGCTTGGTGAGCCAGGTTTTTAAGGGGTTTCTATAATCAGGACATAACCCAAGAATGTGTTTTAATTTAGTGTGTGTTCTGTTAGGTAAGAGGGATACTTTAGGCTAAGGGGGAAATATTAAAAAACAATTAAAAATATTCAGTAGATAAACTAAACATTCTCAAAATAATGCCAAGGTTGGGGTTTGGAAGAATAAAGGGTTTGAGAAGAAGGAGAGTTACAATAAAGAAGCAGACTTACAAAAAGGAGGAGACAGATTAAGTCGGCATTCGTCAAAGAAGGGTTAAAAGCTTTGATGGAGGGACTGTAGAACTAAGTACCACAAGCATTTAAATGTTACTACAATCACCAACAGTGTATTGAGTTACCAGTGCAGAAGTGTAAATTGAGAATGGTAAGGGGATTGGTAACAAATCTGAGAAAAGAAAGAGCCTACAAAGGAATTACATAATGGGTTGGACAAAGAATATGATGTGAGCCAGGACAGCAGTGCTGTGTTATGATTAAGGAAAGGCAGAACTAACATGTTTTGCCTTATGCCAACCAAGTCTAAATGTTCTGTTAATATTAACTAATATGTTTCACACTCACTAAAAAGAACAGAGTTGCTGCTCTGCACTGTACAAAGAATGAACCTGTTTCATGGGACTGGATGTAACATAGAATTGATTTCTAGTGTCTCACTTCCTGACCCTTTCTTACCCTGCTACAATTGTGGAGTAAAAAAATTGTTCTGATCCACATTTGCTATTTATTTGGAAGCTTCAAAACAGCTGGATGGATTGTTTCACTAATACCTTATATGTCTTTTCTAGAAGAAAAAATATTTATCTTTAGTATGCATAATTAATTTCTTTATAATTATCCACATGTTTAGTTCATTATTTATGGTTATACAACCTGCAAGTACATCAAAGCAAAGCCTTGTTAAAAGCTGCTACTTTATATACACTTTTCCATTAAAATTAGGTTACTTCCTTTTATGCAGGCTTATATGTGGCATTTGAAAACTTCATATATGGGGTCAATGAGTGAGATGTAATGGGAGATGCATATTTATCAAGGGAGGAAGTTACTTCTTGAACTCTTTCTTATTTCTTGTACAGTCAGAGATCAAGAAAATACTGAACATTAAAATTTGAGATTCCTATGGAACATTGCCAAGGGATTATAAAATAGGGGAGTTTATTTAATAAAAAAAAACATTTCTCATGACTGCAGAACCTACCGCATATCTATCTATCTATCTATCTATCTATCTATCTATCTATCTATCTATCTATCTATCTATCATCTATAGCTATAAATTGCCAGATTCTTGACTGCCAAATTACCCAAGTCATGAATATCATGCAAACTGAAGTGTCAGGCTGGGGTATCTGGGTCCCACCTCAGTTCCTATTTGCTGCCTTTCTATTGCAGCGCAATTCCCCGCTACTTACTCCAGTGAATAAAATAAAGATGGATGTGCATTCCACAGTTGAATGCAAAGCCATTTTTATATTGGTTTCCAAAGTTGCTCGTGGGTTGCTAGCATGTTGGCAGGCACAGGGCCCAACAAGATCAGGACCCACTAGGATTTTTTCCAGTATCCTAGTTTTCAGCACGTCTCATCCCCAGGGCTCCATATGGCAACAAACTTTACACGCAGCCATGGTGCTAAATCTATGCCAGCCTGGGGCTGGGTCTTTGTGGCCTCACCACAAATCCGGACCTACCCAGTGGGCCAGTCCATCCCTGACAAAGCTGCTTATGAAAAGGCATGAAGGGTATGGACTTTTAACATTAGCTATTAGCTTCATCTGTGTATTGGGCTTTGGAAAATCTTTACAAGACTTACATTCTATTTTGAGGGCTTACATTTCTAAGCCAAGAAAGAAGTAAATATATCATTAGTACATTTGTTTAACAATCAATAGAGGGAAGTAAGGCTTTCTTTAATAAAACCAAAAACCTTACCCAAGAAAGGAAAAGAAGATTAAAACATTTTTAACAGACGCAAAGCATTTTTGTATTCACTGAATCAAAGAAATCATTTGAAATATTATTACTTTCATTTGTATCCGCAGAATGTATTCATCATGAATATTCAGTAGCTTAAGCCAAAGGAGTATGGAAATTGAGGTTAAGTTTTTAGAAGTGATGAAAGGCAAGATGTATAAGTATATATCCTGGTGTGCAGTGTGGGAATAGTTTAAAACAATTTGCGCTGAACAGAGAAACTATGGATTTTACAAGTAATAGAATCTGAAAGATCTCTACAGGGATGATTAATAAAGCTTTTTCATACTAATATTGGCAGTATTCTTCAGTGTAAAATAGGTTGAAGGTTACAGAATAGATTTCATAGAAATACCAGCCAAGTAGCTTTGATACTGTTATCACTATTTAAATCTTCCTTATTCTACAAAGCTTTGACTAGTGTAACAGTTACAGTTAGAATGGAGAAATTCATGATAATTATAATATCATTCATATTGCTAATAAATAAAATACCCATTTGCAAACTCATATATAGTCCTATATAGTCCAATTCTACTATACAATTCTACTGTATGAATAAAGGTATACGTACATCCATCCTTTATTCCATTCTAGACACCCATAACAACCAAAAGCAGAAAACGATCAGGGTCTGCAGGCGGTAGGATGGAAGTAAATATAGAAAAATAATATAGTGTAATATTTTTTGTGCACCTTGAAATTCATTGTGAGGGTGTGTAGTTTAGCTTTAAATCCTTAATTTGTTTACACCAATGTAAATGGAGAAAAGCAAGTCCTTAGTAGCCCAATTATTGATCTCCAATGTGAAGCATAAGGAAATTAACCAATCCTTGAACAGAAAGATTGCCTACTCACAAACCAAGCTGTAGTTAATTTGTGTATAGTTAATTCATCACTTCTGTAGTGCACAGCATTAATAAACCTGGTGGCAGATTGGTGTACAGGTATGGGATCCGGAAACCTGTTATCCAGAAAGTTCTGAAGTACGGAACAGCCATCTCCCATAGACTCCATTATAAGCAAATCATTTCAATTTTTAAAAATAATTTCCTTTTTCTGTGTAATAATAAAACAGTACCTTGTACTTGATCCCAACTAAGATATAATTAATCCTTATTGGAGGCAAAACAATCCTATTGGGTTTATTTAATGTTTAAATATTTTTTAGCAGACTTAAGTTATGGAGATCCAAACTGCAGAAAGATCCCTTATCTGGAAAACTCCAGGTCCTGAGCATTCTAGATAATAGGTATCATACCTGTAAATGAATTAAGGATTTAAAGAGGAACTACACTCCCTCACAATTAATTTAATTTTTTTTAATTTTTTTAATTTTTTTTTATTTTCATGAGTGTGTTTAGAAATAATTCACTATATTATTTTTCTATATTAACTTCTTCCCTACAGCCTGCAGACTACAGGCGCTGATCGTTTTCTGCTTTTGGATTTTTATATTCAGCTGAGAGACTGTTAAAAGAAGAACAGAGGGACATACTAACATTTACCTTATCCACTTTTGTCTATACCCGTAACAACCAAGCACCAGGTAGAATTACTGGTAGTTTACTACTTAAAAGTGTGACACAGCAAACCTTTGCCAACTTCTGCTAGACTACAAGACATTATCACTTTTAAGGATGATAAGTTTTCTCTTGTATTTATCATTTCTGCTGTCTTGCAACCGATTTGTTTAGGTTTGATTTAGCCCTTAGGAGTTCATTGAAGGCAAACTGATCCAAGTAGAATGATAGAAAAAATAAGCAGGTTTGGTTTTATTGATGCTTGGAGCCTTTGCAGCTACTCTGTTATCTATGGATTTTAGCAGAAATTATCTCTGTTTTTGCAGAATGAAGAATTTGTTAATACATGTAATTACAATTATTAGCCACAGGAGCCACATAGGCAAACATTTATTAAACATGCATTGTATAAAAACACTGGATCACCAGCCAGAGAATAAATAACCGGGCTCCCTATGTCAGGTGTAGGTTCCTTGCCTGGCTGCTGTTGTCCTTAAGACATCCATAAGTATCCTTAAGGCTTTTAGGTAATTTTCTTAGTCTGATACTAATTAAACTGCAAATTTATAAGGTATGTTTTAATATTGTGTCTACATTAAATTGGTCCAAAGGTAAAATTGTTCTCACAGAGCAATAATCTTCCATTGTGCATATTTCTTTTTTTAATGACAAAAAACACGTTACTTTGTGTCTGTTCTTTGTGTCTGTTCTTTGTACTTTACACCATGTCCTGCGTTTAGGGGCATATTTATGATTGCTTCAGCACCAAGCCAAGCCGGACACCCTAGGCAACCCAGCTGACCAACCCCCCTGTCCCCCCGTGTGCATGCATGTGTAAGCACGTATGCTTGTGTAAGAATTAACCTGCATGCAAGGCTGCGCTGAATACTACTGTGGGAGAAATAATTCGTCTGGTGAGGGGGACATGGACACAGTGTGAGGACAGGGGCCCAGACTAAGGGGCTGATTTACTAACCCACGAATCCGACCCGAATTGGAAAAGTTCCGACTTGAAAACGAACATTTTGCGACTTTTTCGTATGTTTTGCGATTTTTTCGGCATCTTTACGAATTTTTCGTTACCAATACGATTTTTGCGTAAAAACACGAGTTTTTCGTAGCCTTTACGAAAGTTGCGTAAAATCTTGCGATTTTTCCGTAGCGTTAAAACTTATGCGAAAAGTTGCGCCTTTTTCGTAGCGTTAAAACTTAAAAGGTGCGAAGTTTCGCATAAGTTTTAACGCTACGAAAAAAGCGCAACTTTTTGCGCAAGTTTTAACGCTACGAAAAATCGCAAGATTTTACGCAACTTTCATAATGGCTACGAAAAACTCGCGTTTTTACGCAAAAATCGTATAGGTAACGAAAAATTCGTAAAGACGCCGAAAAAATCGCAAAAAATACGAAAAAATCGCAAAATACTGTTCTTTACGAAAAAAACGCAATCGGACTCATTTCGACCCGTTCGTGGGTTAGTAAATCAGCCCCTAGGGGTATGTGAAAGAGTTACATGCCTAGTGTCCCCCCACCATTGCACCCTAGGCACGTACCTCTTCTGCCTACCCCTAGTTCCGGCCCTGGATTGCTTAGCCTAAAAGCTGCCAAAGTTTTTCTTCATTAGAAAAGCCCATTAGAGGAACATTTGGTGAGTTACACACTAATGCCATGACTGACTCTACACACATTGGTACCCAGAAAGTGACTCCATTCTGAAATAACCTGTCAAAATTTGCACTGGATTTACAAAAGCCTATGCTAATTTGCACCCATATGTGAGTTGTGAAATGCATTTACACAGGAATTCTGGGGGAAAGACTGCATTGTGATGCAATTTACACTCATAAATTAATCCAACTCTCAATTAATAAGTCCCATAACTAATATAATTAAATCTACGGTTGCATGTTGTTCTAAATACATTAGAACGGGAAAATGACAGAGATAAAGTTTTAATGCAGTGTACTCGGTCTGATGATAAGCACCATTGCATGCATCATTGCATGTACAAAACTAAAGAGAGCTTGACTTTAGTTTACGTGGATGTTAAAATCAACACAGGAAAAAACTGGCTGAACTACTATTACAGAGCAAAAGTAGTTTATAGTAGTTTATAGTAGTTTATAGTAGTTTATAGTAGTTTATAGTAGTTTATAGTAGTTTACCATGATGATTTTAACATCCAACTAAACTAAAGTCAAGAAAACCACGTCCATAATGGAGCCCTCAGAGTGCAGATTTAGTGCCCTCTTTAGTTTTGTACATGCAATGATAGTGCTTATCATTAGATTGAGTGCACTGCATTTTCTTTATCTGTGTAACTCTGACCTTGCTTGGCTTGCTTACAGATAGCTTCCTTTGTTACATTTTAGAAACGCTTTGTATTGACTCATTTAAAATAATACCCCTGCCTTCAGCAAACAGTTCTTTTCTTCTGCAATATTGTTTTGAAAATATCAGTGTAAATGAAATCGAGTATACATGGGGCATCATTTCAGTTACTTTATCTGTTTTTAAATGTTGTCTTTGTTATTTTGTTCTTTGCTTCTGAGTGATCAATTTTCTCTCTGAACATTTTCACAAAGTGCAGAACTATCTCACATTTACTAGCCAGCAAGAAGCTCTCATTTGTGTGGATGCGGAAGATATAAAAACAGGTTTTCTACTGAAGGCAATATATTTTAAGTGACTATAAAAGGTCTATTTTCTTTTAGGAAATCAGACTACAGCAGGTCTTAGTGAACTGAAAAGTTTTTGTACTGACAATAGTTCTTCTGACAAGAATATTTCCTTTGTCAGTTTCAGACAATTTTCAGAATAAATCATTTCCTGACAGCTTTAATGTTTAGCCTTTTTAATCATCCCACAAAGTACGTCCAGTACATACATGTAGTAGGAGTTCAGCTTAAATTCATATTTAATACTTTGTAGATTGTAGTAATCATAATCAGTATCCCCTTAATCATATGTCTATTTTAAACCCAGAATTTTATCTCCCTTCTTGTTCATTTGTATGCCCTCTTCTACCAATGGGCAACTTAGAATGGACAGGCATTGCACCCTCTTTCATGGAGACCCATTTGTTTGGGATATGGGACAACAACATTAACATGGGAACAGATGAATGAGCTTGTTGCTGAATATTTACCCCATTTTTTTAAATAAGCACCTTGGGTGACCAGCAATGAAGGTATTCATAGGTCTGCATACTTTAACTAAAATTGATTTTTCCCTATCCCAAACCTACAGTATATCACCTTCTCTTCAGTAAGGATTTCATGATTGTTTAAGGACATGGAAGAGCAGCTATCATGTGAAAAATCTATAGATTTTGCCCAAACAGGATTATGGATTTCTAGCAGCTAAAACTCTTTCAGGAAATGACCTTCTTAGTTGCAGTATCATTCCCGAATTCTCATTTTTGTTAATTAAAAGGAGGCAGATTTTTCAGTGATCTCTCCACAAAAAATACAATTCTTACACTGATCAAGATTATTTCATTATTTATCTCATCACTATTGATTCTCTTACATATGTGTTCTGAGTGTGTGAGAACCCCTCTCTATAGAATGTATTCACTACTTACTACTACCACTAGAGATGTAGCGAACTGTTCGCCGGGTGTTCGCAAGTCCGCAAATTCGCGAACTTTTCGTGATGTTCGCAATTTGGGTTCGCCGGCACCGAAAAAATCACAAAACTTACGATAACGGTACGAATTCTCCGAAAAAATCGCAAAACTTCCGATAACGGTACAAAAAAGTCGCAAAACTTACGATAACGTTACGAATGATCCAAAACAGTCGCAAAACTTACGATAACGGTACGAATGATCCGAAAAAGTCGCAAAACTTACGATAACAGTACGAATGATCCGAAAAAGTCGCAAAACTTACGATAACGGTACGAATGATCCGAAAAAGTCGCAAAACTTACGATAACGTTACGAAAGCTCCGAAAAAGTCGCAAAACTTACGATAACGTTACGAAAGCTCAGAAAAAGTCGCAAAACTTACGATAACTTTACGAAAGCGCCGAAAAATACGAAAAAGTCGCAAAATTACCGATCATTTCGAAAAACGGCGTGTGTCAATTTTTCAGAGGTTTTTGCCCTTGATCCCCCTCCTGCATGTCACTGTCCAGGTCGTGGCACCCTTTAAACAACTTTAAAATCAGTTTTCTGGGCAGAAATGGCTTTTCTATTTTTTAAAGTTCGCCTTCCCATTGAAGTCTATGGGGTTCGCAAAGTTCGCGAATATTCGCAATTTTCGGCGGAAGTTCGCGAACAGGTTCGCGAACTTTTTTTTTGAGATTCGCTACATCCCTAACTACCACTTCTGGGTTTCAGCTTCTCCCTTTTTGATTTGAGTTTGCTATGCCTGATTTATAGGTAAAACACAGGTGCTTTGTTTTCACTTCACCACAGAAATAGGCATTGGCAGCAGTAGATAAGTGGCCAAAAAATATATCTTCCAATTTCACATTGTGCAGCTGATCATCATAAATTCAATATGATATAGGGAAAGCCAAATTTTTCATGTCCATTTAAAATGTTTTCATAGAGATCAGTAAGAATTAAACAGGCTTATCCCAGCCATAAAACTGTCCTTTTGAAGGGTTTACTTGCAAAACAACAATTAAACAGGCGTTTCCAAAGACTGTAAAACACGGCAAAACAGATGTCCCTATAAAAAAATAAATTCTAAAATAAACAAGCCCCAATTGCTCTTTCAGTGCACAAAAAGCTAGATTTATCTAAATTAGTTTTACATATGCATAAGAAAATGAATAGTAATATGAAATGTCATTTACAGAACCATGGCTAATTAATTAATGAAGAATAATGAATGCACATGATCATATAAAACGCATCAGGCTGCTTGATGCTGAACCAGCAAAAAAAGCAAAGTAAAATGACTTCTGTACAGTAAATATTTATGAAACGTTCACTTTCACAGTATGCTCAGGAAGTCTAAAAATGATAGGCAGTTGGTATCCTACAATTAATACTTGTTGTGAAAAAATATTATTTCTTTCTGTAAATGCAGCTGTTTGTAACATACCATAAGCTGTATACTGAACTATAAATTGTTTTGTTTGTCTTTGTGTTTTGAATCAAAATAAACAATAAATGATGTTTCTATTTGGTTTATTTTTATGGTTCTACACGTGCATAGGCAGTGCATTTTTCATTATTATTGCAGTCTTTTAAGAATTCTGTCTTTTACAGAAACAAATATAATAGTGGTCACTGATATATCTATATGTAATCAATAATATAAATCCATTCAAACTGGGCTAATTTCAATGAATTTATAGCAGGGCAATTTGTTCAGAGCTCCCTATCTACAAACCCCTCACTTATCTAAGCAGCAACCGTTGAGTAGCTCATTATCAGGGGTACTAAGTGGATTGGTAATTAGTTTTCTCAGTTCCTTTTAATTATGTTGGGATCAGGTTTTGTTACTGGTCCTTTACACTTTTATTAAAGGAACAGTAACACTAAAAAATAAAAATGTTTTAAAATAATTAAAATATAATGTACTGTTGCCCTGCACTGGTAAAAGTTGCGTGTTTGCTTCAGAAAGACTACTATAGTTAATAGAAATAGCTGCTGTGTAGCCATGGGGGCAGCCATTTAAATTGAAAAAAGGAGAAAAGGCACAGGTTACATAAGAAGATACCAGATAAACTGTGTAGAATACAATGGGAATCTGCTACTTATCTGTTATCTGCTTAGTAACCTGTGCCTTTTCTCCTTTTTTCAATTTAAATGGCTGCCCCCATGTCTACACAGCAGGGTATTTATATAAACTGCAGTAGTGTTTATGAAGAAAACACACAACTTTTACCAGTGCAGAGCAATAGCATATAATATATTAATTATTTTTATACACTTTCATTTTTTGGTGTTACTGTTCCTTTAAATGCTGGAAATTGTTATTCTAAAATAGTCCACACTAATAATATCTATCCAGAAACTGTTTATACAGTTTAATTAAATTACTAATTAATTAATTATTATGATTCCCAGAGTTGTGTACTCATTCCACTACTCCATATAGTGGTTAGCAAAGGTAGGCACACACTTAGTACCCATCATGCTTCATAATAATTAAGTTAATGCCTTTAAGAGGGGCCTGGATGAGTTCTTGAACGACAGAATATCCAAGGCTATTGTGATACTAATATCTACAGTTAGTATTAGTGGTTGTATATATAGTTTATGTATGTGAGTGTATAGATTGGTAGGTGTGGGTTAGGTGTGCTGGGTTTACTTGGATGGGTTGAACTTGATAAACTCTGGTCTTTATTCAACCCTACGTAACTATGTAACTATGTAATTGTCAGTAGAACAGTGTTTGTCATAGTGTATGATGGACCCTAAAATTACCCTAAAATGATGGACCCTAAAAGGAATTCTTCATTGGTTAATATTTAGTATACTTAATTTATGTTATACTAAATGATGATATATTTACAGCATTCCTTGTGTGTGTGGTATACAGGAACACAAAAAAAATCTGCAGTGGCTCACATGAAATCACTTTGAGGATCTTATGAGTATAAGAAAGAAAGACAAAAGAAAGATGGTGATGGGGGCCCATTTTAACATAAAGAATGGTGGCTATTTATAGAATTAAAGTGCAGTGTGCAGGGATGAAAACATTAGGTTTTATCAGAAACAAGTTATACTTCAAAAGCAGAGAGATCAAAGGATGAAGTGTAGTGCGGTATCAGGCAGGCACTTTCTGGAGATTTGTACACTAAAATGCTACAGGTGAACTCTCTATGTGCTAAGGTGAAATCCCTATGTTCAGTGTCATTCATTTACTGAGAATTTGTTACCTTAATGTACACTGGCATGGGATAATAGTCCTCAAATATAGTTACTGTCAACCACAGAATTGCAAATTGAATGCACCTTTAGGTAGAAAGCTTCTGGGTAGCTGGTTATGGAACACCGTATGACAAGGCACTGCTGGGCAGTTGTGTTCATCAGCAGATGTAAAATAGGCATTTCCTAAAAGTGGCTTGAGCTAGATATTTTTAGTTAGAATATATGATCAAACCATAGATGCGAATAATCAAGGCCTTGATATAAGGATTATATTGTTACATATTTTTCATTTGAAATTATCTTTTCAAAGTTGTGCCTTTTTAAAGTCATCTCCCTTTTATTGTTGGCACCAACAGCCCCAGTGGGACCATGGGACAATCTAATAGAATGGCTTCCCTAACACACACACACTACCACCTCAGTTACAGGCAGTGGTCTGTGTGTAGAATGGTAATTCCATTTTTCTTGCTGAAAGTTTAATAATTTACAATTCAATGTCTTTCTCTGCACCTACTAACATAGACTGACAATAAAAATATTACTGTTCTCCGTATGCTTCCCCAGCAGCACTCTACAATGTATCCATCAGAGAATGGAAATGGCATTTTCCCCTATGAGTCCAAGTAGATAAATGTGTCTTTTCCTTAGATGTTCCTCCATGCTGTTCAGTGCTTTCTTTATAGAAACAGCATAAAGAGCATGAATTTGCAAGAATGGATTTCTAGGAATTATTAAAAAATTATTAATAGGAATCTTGCTGCAACACAAACATATTCAATATAAATCCAATTAATATGCTATGTTGTGGAAATGTATTTTCAAACATACAGGCAGGCTGATTGACACACTGTTATGCATGTTAGCCTTTCTAGCTAAACCCCTCTGTAATGGAAAAGGGACTAAAGGTATTTTTGCCACTGACACTTAAGTACAGGCAGAGCATATTTTCAATTTAAGCCTACTGATTTAGCCCCCTTATTTACAAATTGTCCCCTTAAGTAGCAATTAACCAAAACACCATTTAGAGGCATATATATTGGCATACATGAGCATATTTGAATATGAATACATGACTGCATAAGGCATGGTTTTGCACTTATTATAGTACACTAGGTAACAGATTGTAGTTTTTATCTGCACTAAACAAAAAATTATCTCTTTTATAATATTTTCTTTTTCACCTGCATGAATGTGCATCTGTTTAGTATATTAATAACAATCATGCTGTACTGTGCATTGTTTACAGTAATAGCTTACAAAAAAATTGAACTATGCATTGACTAAAGAAATGCGATAACATTTAACGTACTTTTTATACTTCTTTACATGTGTGTGTGTGTAGTATATTTATAACAGTGTGTTGTGCTGCGCATTATTCAAATGCATCTATAGATACAACTTTAAGGTGTATGGTACAAATGGCACTTAATTGCTGTTACTGGGCAAATGTTTACCCAGCAGGTAAAAGTGTAGTAAATGTGGCTTAAATTGCCAGCCCCAGTTTCTGTAGGATTTTACATTCTAATGAAGCAGCAAACCTTGCAAAATAGAATGGTTGCACCAAGGGACACCTTTGTTGGGCAACATTGTAGAAGAATAAAGAGAACGCTGTAATTTCTGACAGCCTTTTTGAAAGTTGTAGTAAAAGAGCCATTATAACCTCCATTTTTCTAAAGAATTACAATATTGGCCTAGGAGAAAAGGCATAGGTTACATAACAGATAACAACTGATATAATCTATAGTAGCGTTACGGACTGTAATGTAGAGGAGCCCATGAACTGCCGGAACTAACCTCTTAGGTGCAGCAGGAGAGCCCAGCCAACCCAGTATTCACCGACACCCTTTTGAGGCCCCGAACTTTCTGCAGCAGAGTTGACGAGGATCCCACACATGGAATTTAATCTGAAAAACACAGTACCAAAGGGATCAGGTGAACACAAGGTCAAAGTCAAGGAAATGGTCAGTGGCAGGCAGTGGAGATTTGTAAATCAGGGAGAGACAAGAGTAAAAAACCAGCAGTAATCAGTACAATAAAGCCTTCAGCAAAGTCAGAGTACACTAAACCAGCTTGGGCACCAAACACAAGAAAAGGAACACTATTTAAATTGCAAAAATGCAGCACCGAGCGGAGCCAGTGTTACTGGGCATGTGCGTGTGCTCTAAGGGAGAATGTAGAGCGTGCCTGAGCAGAGGAGCCCAGGGACCGGCGTGCCTAAAGGCAAACACATCAGTTGGTACCAGTGCAGGGCAACAGTAAATTATATTGTAATTACTTTTATACACTTTCATATTTTGGTGTTACTGTTTTTTTTATAGTGATGAGCAAATCTGTCCATTCACAAAGCTGAAAAATTTGCAAAACTGTTTAAAAACTTGTGAAACACATTGAAGTCAATAGGTGACTTTTTTATGTGTAACAATTCTTACTCACAACAAATTTTCATGGGGGCGACATTTTTTATGCGTGACTTTTTTTCTTAATCCAAATGCATTAAAGTCAATAGGGGGTTTTTTTGCAGCGACTTTTTTGTCTCAGCAACATTTTTATCTTGGTTACTTTTTTGTCTCTGCGACATTTTTGTCTTCACGAGTTTTTGTGCCACAGTTTTACACAAAAATTTGCTGATGGCGATTATGGAATTTCACTGCAAATCCATGCCTTCCGAAAAAAATCGTTCATCACTTTTTTTTGAATATTAGCAAGGTGTCTTTTTTTACTGAACAAGATTGGAAAGCAACTTTAGATGGAGTTTTAGGTTGCCTCTAAATTGACAGTAAGTTCCATAAGTAACACTATTTCAGACTGGACCTGGTATAGCCCACCAGAGAACCTGAAATCTAGGGCCTACTCACACAACACTTTGATGGAGACAGTGCCAAGGGGTATTCCAGAAAGGGGTTTAACTTTAACTGCTGTGGAAAGTGGACATAAAAAAATGTCTGCATCTGTAAAATGCTTTGCCAGGTTAACGTTCCTACTGTGTGCAGAAAACTGACCCCCCCTTCCCCCCGAAATGACTTTTTTAAAGTTTTTTTGAGGTTTTCCAACACACTGATAGTAGATTACTATATGCCCTGTAGTAAATCCGCATAGTGTCCAAGTGACATCTGTGTAGTTGGCAAACTCGAAAGCTTATGGAATATCATCACTGAGCACTACAGGGAGAAATAAAGGGTTATTTTTAACCCTCTCTTCACCTTCACTTTACATTCTGTTTTTTTATTACTATGTAAATGCTAGTATGCAAGCAAAATCCCAAATCTGATTCTTTTCAGTATGCTAGAGCTGTTTCACAGTTTATTAATCTGTTTCCAGAAAGTTACTACATTATTATTTATTTTTCTTCAACAATATTTCATCTGTTCCAAACGGCAATCCTATAATGACTGTCCCAGAAGATGAAATTAAACTGAATTGAAAAATGAGTGTGTATGCATCATGTCTTCTTTTATTTATAGCCTTCTTCATTCCATAGCACCCTTTCATTTCCTTCATATCTTTCGCAATAATATTTCTAAATAATAGCGGATCACTGTTCAGCAAGAAGACCTCTGCTTATCAGATTACATTATGAGCTGAATTCCCAACTATGAGTGATGCACACACCGATATAAATAGAATTCAGATGATTTTGAATAAATATGGTTGGTGAATTATTCATGTGTGTTTTTGAAAGACCTAAACAGTATTTTTTAATGAACTGAAAATGGCTAATGGTGTATGTTTGCTGCTGACAGATAACTATGTATGCAGTACTAACCGGAGTTGTTTCAAATAAAATACCATTCAGAGTTCTATTTGTAATATCAGAATTGTGAATACAGCAAGGCTTGCAGGAAGATTGTTATATATAGGAAAATGTTCTTCTCTGTTCTATTTTTAATCTAGTGGGGATGTAATGATAGAATTAAACAAGGGAATGAGAGGAAGAAAATATCCCCAAAATGAAGATTGCAGCACCCCACTAACTATCAGGATGTTATTGCACTTAATTGAAGTAAAACATAACTTTAATTATTGCAATTTTAAATATTGTTTCTAATGACACTTAGCAAAATATGTAGATACTAGTATCAAGATTAAAACATTGGGTTATAGATCAGTAAGCAGAGCTTTAAGCAATGTGCAGTTACAACAGCCAAACTGACTAGGGACAAAAACCTGCATTCTTTAGCTTTACCTCAAGTAAATTACTATCTACTGGCCTGCCCTGTAGAGTGCAGTAGAGACTGTTATTATTTGCATAACTGTTAGTATTCGTGTAAATGTGGCAATTTTCGCCAATATGCATTGTGTAAGCCATTTTAAACTCTGAAATACAATATGCATTGCCCTCCCTTGTTAGAGAAGCTCCTTTTCCCTATACTACAGGTGTTCAAAGAAACAAAAGGCCCCTGTGTTGCCAGATTCTTCAAAAAATGGCACCCAGACAGTTTCTCAATTAGAATGTATGCAATGGTGCAACTAAATGTTACCCCACAGCGAATGAAATTCAGGGCCCAAAAACATTGGACAGTTGACATATTATATCAAAGTATATTAGGGCTTCAGTGGGCCCCCTACATTTCTAGGCTGCCCCATGACTGCAGGGTCTGCATACTCTATAGTTACATTCCTGAACGTATTGAAAAATGTTGTGTGAATTATCCAGAGATTTATATTGTTTACAGATCAGTTGTCATAGCATTGCCATAGAATTGTCAACCACTACCAAGAAGAAATCAGTCTCTCTTCCCCATCTGCAGAATGGGTGGAAAAATATGTAAATCTCTTGGTGCAGGGTTAGCCTAAAGGAGATTCATGCTCCTTTTTACACAAACATTTAATTTTCAAAAGGCAAACATATTCCAAATCTTTGCTTTCTCTTGCCAGCCTAATAAAAATTAAGTTTAGCAAGGTGCGTGTAAATGATCCCTGCAATGTGCTACTAGCACCACATTTCTGGTTTAGCTTCCAGCTACATCTTTAAGACCTCAAGAGTTCCTTCCTTAGGTATGTTTGTTGGACATGTAGTGCTATGTCACTTAAATTAAATGCACATATGATTTCACTGGTTTTCCAGTCTATTATATAATACTATATTATAGGTAAAAACATGGTCATTTGCATGCACCTTTGTTTGCAATAGTGTACATATAATAAATTAGCCCTCAAAATCAAACACTATAGGGAGGGTCAGTGAGCCATTCATTAAAATGACAAGTTAGAAAAACGCAAACATAAACATTTATTTTTTCTTACACGTTATCTCCAAAAGTTGTCAAACCATACAAATGTAGAATAAAAATTGCTGTAGATGGAACTGCATTATGGGGAAAACTGTGGTCAAATTGTCAATGAACCTTTATATACCAAATAAAATTTGCTCCCTCTGTAGCATTTTTATATATAAATTCAAACTCAAAGCAAAGGTGCCATCTATCTATCTATCTATCTATCTATCTATCTATCATCTATCAATCTATCTATCATCTATCAATCTATGTATGTTCTGTCTAATCTACTTAACTTTATTCTGTTATCTATACCCTCACCATACCGCTACTTTTGTCCACATTAAAAGATTTCATTTTTAGAATTCTTATGTTTTCTGGCTGCCTGCCAGTGTTCGGTTCAATCTGTCTTTTCTGATTTCATCACTCTGCCCTGTATTCATTAACCTCTGATGCAGAACTTTGTCAAATGCTTTTAGAAAATCTAATTACAACATATGATGTTCATAGCATTCCTCCTGAGTGCTGTACAGAAATATTTTAGAAACCCAGGTAACTGAGCAAAGCTTTAACAAGTATTTTTCTTCAAGCTAAATTTCCTAAACAATGTTTCTGAAAGTTAATTTACATTACAGCTAACTTTTATTATAATGTAGACAGTAATATTTTAAGACGATATAACATTTGACTTTTTTGAAGTTTTTTTAGTATTTTCATTTTTGCTTTGGAACACTCAGACTTGACATCTATAACTGCTATTGGGTTGCTAGAATAAATTTTGAAACCAGGAAAGAGTTTTGATGTCAGAATTGAAGATCAAGAGGGGGATAAAAAGAAAGATACCTATAAAAACACAATTAGACTCTCACAGTCAAATTACATTTTTGTTCATGGGGTCAGTGGTTTTTATCTGCAAACTGGCTATAAGCAGAATATTTCAGACCTAGTCAGGACTAGTAATTATGAATAAAAATATATTTTTTTATTTTTCATATCTTAATTTCTAACCTAAAGATGGCATCACACTTCATTCTTTCTTATTGTCCTCTCTTCCAACTTCCCCTGGGGTCCTTCTGTGAAGAAAGGTCTGACACTTTATTAGAAGTTTGCAGGTGGTGCAGCATTTTAAATAAATACGGTTCAGTTATGACAGGCTTGTGTATGTAAAAATCTTAATGTATTATGGTATTCATAGCTTTTCAAGCCTTTGCAAGGAAAAAAGAGAACACAACATTATGGGGCCCATTCATGAAACCACAAATGTTTTTTTTCAGAAAAAACTGTATTTTTAATTTTTAAACTGTATTTGTAATTTATACAACTTTTCGCAATGACCACGATAATATCGTTAAAATGACTTTTTCGTGGTTTTCGTTAACTGCCACCATTTCGAAATTCATTCAAGCTTTGGTATCGTGACCAGGTTGGCCAGATTGGAGCTGCAGAGTGCCATTGAGCCCTATGGGAGACTTTCCTTGGGCCGGGTTGGAGCTGCAGAGTGCCATTGAGCCCTATGGGAGACTTTCCTTGGGCCGGGTTGGAGCTGCAGAGTGCCATTGAGCCCTATGGGAGGCTTTCCTTGGGACAGGTTGGAGCTGCAGAGTGCCATTGAGCCCTATGGGAGGCTTTCCTTGGGCCGGGTTGGAGCTGCAGAGTGCCATTGAGCCCTATGGGAGGCTTTCCTTGGGCCGGGTTGGAGCTGCAGAGTGCCATTGAGTCCTATGGAAGGCTTTCAAAATCATGCATTGAAGTTTCAAAGCATGAAAGTTTTTTGCGCCCTTTACAATCATTCAGATCCAAAAATTTTGTTACTTTCGGATTGCAAAAACAATATTTTCGTACGACCGGGAAACATTTTCGTGACATTTTCGCACATCAGAAATTATAGTGGTTACTCCAAATTTTTTACAATCGTGTTTTTAAACAACCAAAAATTGTGGTTTAATGAATGGTCCCCTATGAGTGACACAGTAGCAAGGACCCAGTATCACAGAAGCAGCAACAAGACCTGAACCCTGAATCTCACTGTACATAGTAGCTTTGCATTTCAGAATAAGGGTGTGCATCATTATAAATGATTAGATGACAACTGTGAGGACTTACTGCAACTTCTAGCTACTACTGTGACCATCATGGAATTAAAGCCCTCAAAGTGCACTTTGAAAGGGGAGAGACATCAACACATGCCAACACCATGCCAAGAACATTATCTATTGTAATATAAGAGCCGAGAGACTGATTTATTAAAGGTATTTATCTATCTTACCTAGATTTGCTATAGTAAAGAACCTAATTCTCTATCTGATTATATTAAAAGTAAAACCTCATATCTAACTGGTTTTACTATGAATTCATAATGGTAGGGAGGGGTGGATTCCCAATTCCTTAAAGGAACAGTAACACCAAAAAATGAAAGTGTATAAAAGTAATAACAATATAATGTACTGTTGCCCTGCACTGGTACAACTGGTGTGTTTGCCTCAGAAAGACTACTATAGTTTATATAAGTAAGCTGCTGTGTAGCCATGGGGGCATCCATTCAAAGGAGAAAAGGCACAGGTTACTTAACAGATAACAGATAAACCCCCATTATATGGGGCTTATCTACTAGTTATCTGCTATGTAACCTGTGCCTTTTCTCCTTTCCAGCTTGAATGGCTGCCCCCATGGCTACACAGCAGCTTATTTATATAGGAGCTTTTCTGTAGCAAAAACACCAGTTTTTTGCAGAGCAACAGCACGTTATATTTTAATTACTTTAAAACACTTTAATTTTTTGATGTTACGGTTCCTTTAAGCCAAACTATGCTGGCTGTCATTTGGGCTGATAAGGTTCAGCCTGCAGTGTCTTGTCTAAGGAATAGGTTCTAGAGTAGTAAGCCATGAGTACAATATTCTGAATGATTCAGTGGCAGAAACTTATCATGGTAGTGTTATAAAAAGAGCTTTTTGATTAAAATTGTGGTTAGATTATCTTACTTAGGCATATACAGTATATCCATATTAGATGTCACCCTAGAGTTTTATACATGTCCACTGAACTCTTTTTTTCTGCACAACTTGCTTGTTCTATATAAATACATGATAATTGCTTTGAATATGAAATGCAGTTGGGAGTTACTTCATACACTACATGTACATGTACACTTTATATATGCTGTATAATCATTATGCATGGGTTATTGCATTCATTATATCTTCTTTATACCAGCCTCTTGAATTAAAATGTTCTGCTCATCAATTTGAAGATTGCTAATTCACCAAATAACCCCACCTCTTTTCCACCACCTCATGTTGGATGATCTAAACCATGGCCCATTTTTTCTCCTAAAAATTATTATTCTTAAAATGCAATGATGAATTCTACAGTCATCAATGATTGTCACTTGCCGGATGTAACTAGCCTGGTTGAAAAATTTGGTAAAGGAAAACTAATCAAGTCCTGGCAACACTCTTCTCCAAGTACAATAATTTATGGGATAAACGTTCAGCAATGAACAATAACTCACTTAAACTATTTCTAAATACTGAATATTAAACATTTAAAATGTATATCTTAACATGAAAATTGTAACTGCGATGAAACTTGTACACACACACACACATACAAGTTATATGGGCAGCAGTGTATCTATAGCAAATTAATTCAACAGACTTATTTTTGTTCCATTACCAGCAAACCTTTTAAGATACAGACAGTCTGCCACATAAAACTATCATCTATAAATCTGAGTGGGAAATTGCTGTTGAACATTGTGAGTAAAAGATTGTAAAACTCAAAATAAAAATTTTGCAGTAAAAGATGAAGATTTTTCTTTTGTAATTCAGTCCCAAGTATTATCATATTTGTTACAGAAGAATATTGGTATTCAGGTCGTAAGTTACTGCAAGGTTAGACTGATTGCTCAGGAAGCAGGTATCCATTAACAGCTAGGTATCATTTCCTGATCTATTTGCCATGGATTGAGAGATCTGTTGTAAACTTTTATAAACGGTTGATGTTTATTTTCCTCTGCTCAGGTTTTGCTATACATGATCTTTTCCCCATGTTAAAGTTTTTATTGAAAAAAGATTTAGCCTATTATGGGAGTTTCTTGCCAGAGGTGATTTTCACCATTTTTTGTTTACAAAATATTTGGCTGGTCTGCGATATAAAAAAACTATTCTAACTTATGGCCAAAATTGATGTCAATTTGTAAGATTTGATGTTGCTCATAGCAGCCAATCAGCAATTAGATTTCAACAGTTAGAAAATCAAATCAAAGCATCTGATTGGCTGCTATAAACAACATCACCAGTGATGTTTTACTCCACTTTTTACACAGCATGATAAATATACCCCATGGAGTGAATTTGTGCACAAAAATGCATAATCATGTGTTTTCTTGCCATAATCCACACTGTTTGCATCCTGGCAGATGCAGTACTTGTCAGTGTATGCACAGGAGTGGAGGTCTGTGGATAGGCTGATTCCCATCTCATATTTAGCCACAGGCCATAAATCCACCCTGCATGGCACTAATGCAAGTCAAACATTCCAGCAGCTGTAGTTCAGGTTTCCTCCTTTTCCTTTATGGCACTGTTTAATATTAGCGGATGTAATTATAGTTTTATTTAAACAATACTTGACTTTTATCTGACAAAAGAAAATATGCTTTCATCCTGACAGTGTCCCTTTAAACTTCATTGCACTGGCAACTCTGGCTATTAAAATGGAAGCTTGCTGATTAACAAACCTGTGAGGATGTATGCAAGGTGTTGAGAGAAATTAAGGGCCAGATTTACTAAAGTTCACATTTTGTTCTTTACAAAAATCAGATTTTTTTTTTTTTTGTAACTTATATTTTATTAGTTTTCACAAATTTTTACAAAATAGCAAAATAAAAAAAACAGCAGATATGTTACCATTCAAGTGAACATTGATATAGGAGGGGGGGGGGGGGAAGAAAGGGGGGGAAAGAAAAGGAGAAAGAAAGGGAAAGAGGATTAAAGGAGAACAGGTATTTAACTCAGGTACTCTAAGATTTTCTTGATTAATTCTAGAATCTTTTAACCCTTCAGATATACAGCTCGTATTTTTTACAGAAAAAAGAATATATCATGTAATCAGTATATGAAATACTTAGACATATTTTTCAGCTTTCGGTCTCTTCGGGTATCAGTTTCTTGGTTTGGGGGGTTTAGTATTTTCCCTCTTAGGTTGTCTGAGTGGAGGTGCTGGGAGGTTTTGCCAGTAGCTCATATGGGGCCCAGATGTCCATGTACTTTGGCATCTTATTTTGCAGTTGAGCTATTGTATTTTCAAAGCTCATGTTTCTGACCAATCTTTTGTGGACTTCTGCAATTGATGGGGCTATTGTTTTTCTCCAGCTTGCCGCTATCGCTATGCGTGCTGCCGTCAAAATATGGTTTAGCAGTTTTTGGGCACATTTTGGGGTGTCCTTTAGCGGTTTTCCCAGGAGGAATGTTAAAGGGTCCCTGGGTATCACTCTTCTGGTAACCTGTTCCATTATTTCACGTACCTCTTCCCAAAATTGGGTAATATGGGGGCAGGTCCAGAACAGGTGGTGTAATGTGCCTAAGTCTTGGCAGCCTCTCCAGCATGTATTGGGGACCGAGGGGGAAAATTTATTTACTCTTACTGGGGTTTGATACCATCGCATTATAATCTTGTAAATGCTCTCTTTTTGCTTCACACAGGTAACCATTTGCTTTGCATTATTCCAGATAGAGTCCCATACTTCTGACTCTATGGTTAAGTTTAGGTCCCGTTCCCATTGCTGCATATATTTATGGCTTGGGGTTTCCATATCTGGAGGGGAAAGTAAGATCTTGTAGATATTTGATAGTAAGGCCTTTTGAGGCCAGCCCTTTTTAACCAGGGTTTCAAATGGGGATAGGTATGGACCCTCTCGCACTCTTACACACCGATTTATGAAGTGCCTTATTTGTAGATACTCATAAAATTTAACCTTTATTTCAGGATTCTTATCTGATATGCTTTCATACTGCAGGCATTGTACTGTATTAGGGGTTACCAAATCTAGTATTTTAAAGAAGCCTTTAGCTTTCCAATTATAGTAAAAAGATTTCTGGGTTCCTGGGGGGAATAGCGGGTTATGGAACACCGGGGCTAATAATGAATTTTCTGGTGCCAACTTATGCTTGTGTTTGAGTCTCCTCCAAATTTGTAGTACTGTTTTTGTTGAGCACAAGGTTGTTTTGGGGGGATTTATATGAGGGCATGGGTTAAAGAGTAGGGCTCCCATATGCAAAGGCTGTAGATGGTCATTTTCAATCTGAGACCATAGGGGCATATTATTTGGGGTTGTCCATACTGAGATATGTCGTAGGTGGGCTGCATCATGATATTTTTGTATAGATGGAACACCCAGTCCTCCTTGGAGTCTGCTAGTTACTAGGACCGACCTCAGGATCCTAGGGCGTTTATTGCCCCATATATACTTTTTGAATGTTGCTTGTATGTTGTTTAGTATTTTAGCAGGGACTAAAATTGGTAAAGTCACGAATAAGTATAAAAATTTTGGTAGAATATTCATTTTGATGGCTGCGATGCGTCCAAACCAAGAGATTGGATAGTTCAACCATTTTTGTAAAGATACTTTTGTTTGCTGTATAAGGGGGGGGAAATTCTGTTTATAAAGATCTGTGTATTTAGGGGTAATCCGCACACCCAGGTAAGTAATATAATCGTTTTTCCATTTGTATCGAAATTTGGATTGTAAAGCCTCTTTCATTCTTGTTGGCATGCATAGGGGGAGAGCTTCTGACTTATCAATATTGAGTTTGTAGCCAGAGAGCTTACCATGTATATTTAGTGTGTCATGGAGTATGGGCAGTGATATTTGGGGGTTTGAAAGGGATAGTAAGACATCGTCTGCAAAGAGGGCTATTTTATATTCCTTCTTTGCGATTGTTATCCCTTTAATGTCTGGTTGGTTTCTAATGTATGCTGCTAAGGGCTCGATGCTTATAGCATATAGAAGCGGTGATATTGGGCAGCCCTGTCTAGTTCCATTGCTAATTGGTATGTTTTTTCCTGTTGCACCTGGTATTTTGAGGGTGGTGGTTGGGTTAGAGTATATCGATTTAATAGCCATAAGGAAAGACCCCCTAAATCCCATGTGGGTTAATAAATTAAATAGGTATGGCCAGCTTAATCGATCAAACGCCTTTTCCGCATCTAGGCCCAGGAGAAGCGCAGGTTTATTTTGGCGTTGAATAATTTCTAGTATGTTAGTAGTACGTCTTGTATTATCTCCCGCTTGCCTACCCAAAATAAAGCCCACTTGGTCATCATGTATTAACTTAGGGGCAATTGTTGTTAATCTATTGGCTAATATTTTTGTGAATAATTTTAGATCTGAATTTAATAGAGCTATGGGCCTGTAGCTGCTACATAGACTGGGGTCTTTTCCCTCTTTAGGTAGTAATGTGAGGTGGGATGTAAGCATAGTGGTTGGGATTGGGGTCCCTTTAAGGAATTCGTTATACAATTTTAAGAGGTGGGGTAGGAAAATTTTTTGGAAGGTTTTATAGTAGACATACGGGAATCCGTCTGGTCCCGGGGTTTTCCCATTTGGTAGAGTTTTTAGCGTGGTTAAGATCTCTTCTGTGGAGATTTCTGCATTCAAGAGTTTGATATCTTCTGTATTCAATTTGGGTAGGTTGGCATTCGATAGAAATTCTTGTAGTGCGATTGTTGGGGTTTGTGTATGGCTAGACCCTGTTAAGTTTAGATTATATAAATCTGTGTAGTATTTCTGGAAATGGTTTGCAATATGTTCAGGGTGATGGGTAATATTTCCTGAGGGGGATTTAATCTTGACAATAGTTGTATGGGCTTTACGCTCTCTTAATTTGTTGGCAAGTAGCGTATAGGGTTTGTCCCCTTGCTGATAAAAAGTTTGTTGTGACCATTTCAGGGTTTTATCTATCTCTTTCATTCTATATTTTTGTAGTTCCTCTTTGGTTTGTTGCAATTTTTGCCAAATTGTTGGGGATTTTGTTGCTTGATGTTGTAATTGGAGGTCTTGTACCCTTTTAGTGAGTTGCACTAGTGTGGATTGCTGATCTTTTCGTTTAGCTGAAGCTATCGATATTAGGTTCCCCCTAATGGTTGCCTTATGTGCTTCCCACAGTATAGCTGTATTTGAAGCAGTCTGAGAGTTGATATGGAAATATTCTTTAAGAGCTTCTTCTATTTGTGAGCATGTTTGGGTATCTGCAAGAAGTGTTTCATTTAACCTCCAGTGGGGTTGTTTGTGGGGTGGGGGGCCTATCTTTATATCCAATATCACAGGCTCATGGTCTGACCATGAGATAGGTAGTATTTGTGAACAGAAATCTAGATTTAAGCATAAGTGGGAGAGAAAGAAATAATCCAGTCTAGAGTATATTTGGTGTGGGTTCGAATAAAAGGTAATCATCTTGGATGATTTATACGCCAGGCGTCTTGGAAGACGTGTTGTCTCATCAATTGACGGAATTCTTTGGACATTAGGGTAGAGGTCTTATCTGGGGATGGGTGCGTTCTGTCCCTATCTTGGGATAGTACTAAATTGAAATCTCCTCCTAAGATTGTATAAGGAGCTAAGAGATGCTGGTTTTTTTCTAGGACTTTCCTTAGGAAGCGAATCTGATGTTTATTTGGGGAGTAAATATTGACCAATGAAATTGGGGTGCCTGCCAAGGTGCCCCTTATGATTAGGTAGTGCCCCTTTGGGTCTTTGTATGTTGTTTCTGTTATGAATGGGCAATTTTTGTGAATTAAAATTGCTACCCCCGCCTTTTTATGGGGGCCTGATGCATATATAGTGGTAGGGTAAAATTTGGACGTGAGGTGAGCCGAGGTTTGGCTTGGAAAATGTGTTTCCTGTACATAAGCTATATCTGCAGCTGCATTTTTTAGTTCCTTAAAAAGCAAACATCTCTTAGCTATTGAGTTGAGCCCTTTAGCATTTATAGACAGGATTTTAACCATCAATAATTAGTAGTCTTAGAGCTATAGAGGCTTCATTAGTTATGCATCCCAATCTAAGTATCTGATCATTGTATTCATGGATATATGATATAACAGTATCACC
Source organism: Xenopus tropicalis (assembly GCF_000004195.4). Lineage (NCBI taxonomy): Eukaryota > Metazoa > Chordata > Amphibia > Anura > Pipidae > Xenopus > Xenopus tropicalis. The sequence goes on from NC_030679.2 coordinate 63,023,381, forward strand.
TTGGATATGGTGAGAATATGATAGAGGGGGTAAAACGGTTATCAGAGAGTACCTTTCTAACATTAAAGTATAAAACATAACAGTATATAACAAAAACGTTTTTGTAATCTCCAGAGTGGAGTTGCGAATTTAAAGTTATCGCTAATGTTTTACTGTATAGCTTGTATGTGATCTACCAGACTCTGGAGTCTTTCGGAGGCCTTCTTGGCGTCCTAGGTGGGGGTCGCAGTGTCCAGTTCGCAGGATAGCGAATAGGATAATGAAGTTCTTTAAAGTTCACTAAGGTAGTAGTTGCGGAGAGGTCGTTCGCCTTGGGGCCCGATCGGTCCGTGAGCTTTCGGCTCGTTGAATAGGGATATTGTGCGGATGGGGTGCTTAAGTCCAAGTTGATTCCCTCGGAGGTGTTGGTGCTTGTGAAGCGGTGGGTGATCGTCGGGCTGCAGCTTGAACTTTAGTCCATATCGGTTGTGGTCTGGGTCTGGTTGGGCCATGTAGTGCTGCTTGATCCTTGCTTGCGGCGTTGATGCCCAATCTAGATAGAAAGCTTTTATTGTTGCTTGGATCTTGTAATGTGTATTGTTTGCCATCTTTGTTGACCATTAGGCGGAAGGGAAAGCCCCATCTGTAGGGGATATTAAAAATCAGATTTTTTAACATTAAAAATTGTGTATTTTATTAATTACTTGAAAACAAGTGTAAAAATCTTGAAAAAATACTAAACTTAAGCAATCTAAAAGCTGGCAAGGTTATGTAGGAGTCAATGGGAGCTGCCCTAGGAAAAATGCAACAGTCATTACTTAATTTGTGGTTTTAGAGGTTTTTGTTATTTTTTCGCTTGTAAGCACGTGAAAATTCTTACAAAAATAGCAAAATAATAAATAAATAAAACAAATATATATAATATTATTGAATTTTTTTTCATAAGTTACTTGCCATTTAAGGTTTTAGTGAAAATGAGTTTTTTTTGTGGTTTTAAAAACCACTAAAATCATAATGTTGATAAATGGGCTTCCCGGTGTTACCTGAAGGAAAGTTGACTTCTTCTACACTGTTTCAAGAAACAAGTCACTGAAAATCTGTAAAACTTTAATATTGGAATGTTGTTTAGAATTACATTTGTAGTTTGGGGTTTACATCTAGAGATGTAGCGAACCTCGCAAAAAAAGTTCGCGAACTTCCGCCAAAAAGTGCGAACGTTCGCGAACTTTGCGAACCCCATAGACTTCAATGGGAAGGCGAACTTTAAAACCTAGAAAAGCCATTTCTGCCCAGAAAACTGATTTTAAAGTTGTTTAAAGGGTGCCACGACCTGGACAGTGACATGCCGGAGGGGGATCAAGGGCAAAAATGTCTCTGAAAAATACGTTGTTGACACAGCGTTGCGTTTTGTGTTGTAAAGGGCACAAATCACACTACATTCCTAAACTTGTGTAATAAACTGCTTTAAAACGTCCGGCGTCTACATGCCAATCAAGTCGTGTAAAGGTTAGGGCCGGTTCACACGCAAAGACAAAACGCCGCGTTTACTGCAACGAAAAAAAATGCAAAAAGCTTTAATGATACCGTCAAGTGAGCGAATAATAGTTTTTACTAGTTGCTTGTCACCTCCAGGATGTTCGTCCTGTCGGTGGGAAATTTCTGTAGTGGTGTGTTTAGCAGTCACCGTGCTTGTGCGCACGTGCACGGTCAGGCAGAGGTAATTCAATGTCAGTGAAGTGAACCAAAAAACACTGATTCTGCAGTGTGGGCCCAGTTTTGGACTACTTTATTGATCACCTGCGGTGACCATAAAAGATACAATTTTGACGATGTTGCAGAACCCTGAAAAATCAGGCATGTGTACATTCCTGAAAAATTATGTTTTTTTTGTTGCAGCCACTGAAGCACAGAGGCCAGAAAAAATATGTCATAAAAATTCTGAAAATAATCGTTTTTTTGTCGCAGGCACTGAAGCACAGAAAAAATATGTTAGATACATGGTATCACAACCATACCGCAGGCAGAACCTTTAAAATAAACTAAGATAGCGTACCAAGCACTGATCAACCATGTTTTAACAGCGACTCGAATTTCGATAGCTGCACATTGGAAAACTCCAACGCCAGCCTGACTGTCCCTTCTCAGCCTGTCAGTTACAGCTTCTAATGCTAACAGACATCTACTGCACAAATATGGCCACCCCCTCATAGAGGGACATGGGGGATCAGATAGGGAATGTAAAAGCTTGGACAAATATATGTTAGATAAATGTTGAAAATATTTGTTTTTTTGTTGTCGCAGCCACTGAAGCACAGAGACCAGAAAAACTCAGGATTTACCTGTTCAAAAAGGTGGATCCTAAAGGACAGCTGTGTGTGGAGTCATGCGGCGTGCAGAGAAGGTCAGCTGCATGGGGAGTCAGAACAAGTCTTCCGGCGTGCAGTAACCCTCTGAGATCCATGCCTCAAACCAGTAGGATTTGCACCCTAGTTTGTACGGTGGCGGAGGAGGACGCTAAAGGACAGCTGTGAGTGGTGTCAAGTGACTTGCAGAGAAGGACAGCTGCATGGGCGTGCAGTAACCCTCCGAGATCCATGCCTCATTCATTTTAATAAAGGTCAGGTAATCCACACTTTTGTGACCTAGGCGAGTTCTCTTCTCAGTTACAATCCCTCCTGCTGCACTGAAGGTCCTTTCTGAGAGGACACTTGAGGCGGGGCAAGACAAGAGGTTTATGGCAAATTGTGACAGCTCTGGCCACAGATCAAGCCTGCGCACCCAGTAGTCCAGGGGTTCATCGCTCCTCAGAGTGTCGATATCTGCAGTTAATGCCAGGTAGTCCGCTACCTGCCAGTCGAGGCGTTCTCTGAGGGTGGATCCAGAAGGGTTCTGGCGCTGCCTTGGACTGAAAAAACTTTGCATGTCTGATGTTACAGAGTGGCCAAAGTGCATTGTCCTTGCAGGTGTGCTCGTGGGAGGATTACCGGCAGCTCTGCCCCTGGAATGTGGAGTGACATCACCCTTAAAAGCATTGTACAACATGTTTTGCAGGCTGGTTTGGAAATGCAGCATCCGTTCGGACTTGTGGTACGTTGGTAACATTTCTGCCACTTTATGCTTGTAACGAGGGTCTAGTAGCGTTGAGACCCAGTACAGGTCCTTCTCCTTAAGCCTCTTGATATGGGGGTCCTTCAACAGGCATGACAGCATGAAAGACCCCATTCTCACAAGGTTGGATGCAGAGGTATCCATCTCCCCTTCCTCATTATCAAGGACTACGTCCTCATCCACCACGGATGGAAGGAAGGCCTCAGAGTCCACCAGCTGGTATGGTAAAAGCTGGCGGGCTAAGAGCACAGACAAGCCAGCTGTCAGACGCCGGGCAAGGGGGTGACTTGGAGGCATTGGCTTTTTACGCTCAAACATGGCCCTCAAAGAAACTTGGCTGGGGGCAGATGAGCAAGAACTTGTGGTCAAGGTGGAAGGCGGAGTGGAGGGTGGTTGAGACGGGTCAAGGACAGCAGAGGTAGAGCAGTAAGATGCTGGACCAGAAGGAGGGTGGCTTTGAGTTTGGCTGCTGCCTTTGAGGTGTTGCTCCCATAGTGCTTTGTGTTTGGCGTTCATGTGCCTTCGCATAGCAGTTGTACCTATGTGGGTGTTGGGCTTCTCAAGACTCAGTTTCTGACTGCACTCATTGCAAATTACAGCGCTTTTGTCAGAGGCACAAACATTAAAAAAATGCCACACTGCTGAGCCTTTTGATGCGGGCTTTCTAGCGGTAACAGTAGAAGCTGGCGGGTGCGTTGGCTGGCTGACCACAGGTGCCGATTCATGTTGTTGCCCTACTGTTCCCTGCGAGCTGTCCCTGCTTCTTCTAAGTCTTATTCTCCTCCTGCCTCTCTGACTCTCCGTCTCTCCATCTGAACTATCCTCCTCTTGCTCTCTTCTTGTGGGCACCCACAAAACATCAATCTCCTCATCATCATTCTCCTCAGATGCATCAATTTCTTCTGACAGCTCACAGAAGGCAGCAGCAGCGGGGACCTCATCACACCTTATGTCCATCTCTGTTGTGTTGCCTGCCTGAGTTATATCTGGTGTAACGTCCTCATCTCCTTCATCTTCTTCTGGCAATAATGGTTGCGCATCACTCATTTCAACAAACTCATGAGTAAATAACTCCTCTGACTCCAGTGAAGAAGGGGCGGTGGTGGTGGAGGAAGTGGTAGGTGGGGTGTCCATAGCAGAGGAGGATGAGGATGTTGTGGCAAAGTTAGAAATGGTAGAGGATGGGGTGTGCTCTGTAAGCCAGTCAACTACCTCTTCAGCATTTTGGGAGTTCAGGGTAAGTGCCTTCGGAACACTGGGCAATTTCCTAGGGCCACAGGATATCATAGCAGCACGGCCCCTAGTGCCTCTGCGTGGCGGCCTGCCTTTGCCTGGCATTTTTTTTTATTTTTACAAAACAACAACAACTTGGGTGATGTTTCTGGACACAGAATTATTATTGTTATTTAGACAAATTGTGAAAAAGATCACACAGCTAGGTGGCACTTGGTTGCAGACACCGGGCAACAAGGCCTGCAAGGGCAACGTATACAGTAGTGGATACGGAATATATTATTGCTGGTGGAAAACCGTCACTCAGGTGATGTTTCTGGACACGGAATTATTATTGTTATTTAGACAAATTGTGAAAAAGCTCACACAGCTAGGTGGCACTTGGTTGCAGACACCGGGCAACAAGGCCTGCAAGGGCAACGTATACAGTAGTGGATACGGAATATATTATTGCTGGTGGAAAACCGTCACTCAGGTGATGTTTCTGGACACGGAATTATTATTGTTATTTAGACAAATTGTGAAAAAGCTCACACAGCTAGGTGGCACTTGGTTGCAGACACCGGGCAACAAGGCCTGCAAGGGCAACGTATACAGTAGTGGATACGGAATATATTATTGCTGGTGGAAAAACGTCACTCAGGTGATTTTAATGCAATGTCACTACTATGTGTAACGTGTTTGGTGCCCTACTATGAGCAGCACGCCTGTCTCCAACACACACAGATGGAGCTGCAGCAGTCAGCAGATGAGATCAGCAGAACAGCTGCCCACAGCAGCTACATACAGAGCAGTAGAAAGTAGATTACTAGCCAGAAAACCTACTTAAGCTCTCCCTCAAATCAATACACAGCTCCTCTCCCCACACAAATACAGAGCAGTAGAAAGTAGATTACTAGCCAGAAAACCTACTTAAACTCTCCCTCAAATCAATACACAGCTCCTCTCCCCACACAAATACAGAGCAGTAGAAAGTAGATTACTAGCCAGAAAACCTACTTAAACTCTCCCTCAAATCAATACACAGCTCCTCTCCCCACACAAATACAGAGCAGTAGAAAGTAGATTACTAGCCAGAAAACCTACTTAAACTCTCCCTCAAATCAATACACAGCTTCTCTCCCTACACTATCTCTTCAAGCATACACAGGCAGAATGTAAAATGGCTGCTGGGCTTCGGTTTATATATGGAAGGGAGTGGTCCAAGGGGGGGGGGTGGTCCAGGAGGGAGAGCTGCCTGATTGGCTGCCATGTATCTGCTGGTCTGGGGTGAGAGGTCAATATTTGGCGCCAGCTAAGGCGAACCCAAATGGCGAACATCGCCAAAAGTTCACGAATTTGCGGACTTGCGAACACCCGATGTTCGCGCGAATTAGTTCGCCGGCGAACAGTTCGCTACATCCCTATTTACATCCCCTTTAAGGCTTTCTTTTGAATAAGAACACTATACAAGTAACTGTCACTCAGTGCTGTGGTCTTAATTAAACTCAAGACCCCGGAGCAGCACGGTAGAATTGCTAACCACTGTGCAAAGCACAAAGTGAAAATTAAAATGGCATTAAGCAAATGTCTGTGCTTTATATACAATGCAATGCAATTCTATAGTGGAGGAGGGGGACATTTAATTAGGAAAAAAAATGTTTGTTTCCCTTTAATGTGTTTATTATGACCCTATTTATCCACCATCTGCAAAATCCAAGCATCCAGGATAAATGTTGCTCCATATACAAATTTAAAGATGATAGATAAATAGATAGATAGATAGATAGATAGATAGATAGACAGACAGACAGACAGACAGACAGACAGACAGACAGATGATAGATAGATAGATAGATAGATAGATAGATAGATAGATGATAGATAAAGGAGAACTGGTTTATGTGCTTGTTATGTGAAGCATTAATAAATCATTTTAGATTTTTAACCCTAAATAAACCATTAAATCCTTTTTTCACTATTAAATATATTTGGAAGGCTTTCATATCTTACAAAATCAAGCACTTTCTTTTTTCCATGCTTCATCAGTCATGCATATTCACACAGCAAATTCAATTTGATTTTCTAGTGATAAAAAATATATGCAGCATGCAAAGCAGATTAATTTTAAGCCTTACACATGCTTTGCTGCCATTCTGGTTCTTTAGTGGTTAGTAGCAGTGAAATTGCACTGTAAAATGGAATGGGAAAGTACTCTGAACAATCACACAGTATGATAATTTGAATTCTGTGTGCACATATTTTGCTTTGTGAAAAATGTTTTTTGACCTTTGTTGGAAGTCCTAATGATTAAAGCACCTGTAGCTTTTCCCAAAGTCATCTTACTGCCCTTGCAAAGGAGTAGAAACTTCCTTATTTAATTGGGAAATGGGTTGTTTAAATTGTTGTGTAAAAATAACAATATTATATTCCTGTGTTAGGTTTCAAAACATTTGAAACTGGCTAAAGGATTATGCACAGAGGATGGTTGTCAATAGAACCTTGAGAATGGATTCTTAGTGGGGTGTAGCAAGGTTTAGTATTAGACCCACTTTAATATATTCATTATTGGCTTGGGGTTTCATTGTAAGTAATGTATCTGTATTTGCTGATGACACAAAACTCTGCAGGCCAATTAATTCTATCCAGAATCTGGCATCCTTGCAAGAGAACTGGTAGATACCCCAAATGGGATTCATTTAGACACACCCTTGAAAAGAAAATAGGGGGGATTTGTATTTGCTGTCCTGTATTAAAAAGGGTATTGATTCACAAAATGTGAGGGATATACTCCCTCTTTACAAAAGCCCCATGTAAAATATGCAGTGCAGTTTTGGTCTCCAAACCTTGCAAAAAAAATATTAAAGAAACAGAGAAAGTCTAAAGAAGAGCTATACTAAGTTGATAAAGGCTATAGAAGGGCTCAGTTATGAAGAAAGGATGGCTAAACTGGCGTTGACTGCGTCTGATATATGTAAAAGTGGGCCATATAATAAACTCATGGATGCTTTATTCACCAGTATGTCCTCCCCAGAGAACATGAGGGCATCCATTCAGATAAGAAGAAAGGAAGTTACATCTTCAGATGCGGAAAGGGTTCTTTACTGTGAGAACTGTGAAGTTGTGCACCTCTGTCCCTCAGGCTGTTGTACTAACAGATTCATTAGATAGTTTCAAGAATGGGTGTCTTTGTAGAAAGTAGAAAATACCAAGTTACTAAAATTCACTCAGCATGCAGTTAAGAGATGCATTACACAAAATATTAATTTATAAACTGTTCAGTCATAAATTGCCTTGAAGAAACCCAAAACTACTCTAATAGACCATACTGGGCTTTTAACACAGGTGTGCTGCCTTTTCTGAGTGGGGATGCATAGGCAAGCTCTCTTACTATTTTGCTCACACCTGTACATATGTACACATTCACAAATGGACACAAAATATTTTATTTGTCTAAATACTTAAGTCCATTCATACCTTAGCCCACAGACTTGCAACTTTAGACAATATAAAATAGAATATGCACATTATTATGTGACTAGAAATCACATCAAATAAAAGAGAAAATGATTCTTATATTATAAATTGTCATGAATATAAATCACTCATCAAGATAATTTCTCTAAGCGCACCAGCAGTATATAATTATAAGGTTTAGGATAATAATAATCCAGTCTCTTAACTGAAAATCAATTCACAAACCTAATTATTTTAATGTACAAATTACTATTAAATTACTTTGGCAGCTAAGTTTCATCATTGATAAAAGAGCAATGCATTTTTCTGCATTTTCTTTTAAAATGACTCAATTGAAAATACAACTTAGTTTTTATATTGAAATGTTGCAATATGTAATATAGTGTTTAAGTTACAAGCTATATTATTTATGAGTTTCAATGCAATTGTTGTGAATCATCTACTTTTTCTTTTCCTCATTTGATGTATTGCTTCTCCCAAAATATCTAAGCCAGCAGTAATGCCCTCTCTAGACAGGAAGGCCTTGGGAAATGAACCCTTTATTCTTCTTTACATTTTGCTTATACTTTTGGAATATCTATTGCTTTACAAATAATAACTATATAAACTATGTTACAGACTCTTACGTTGAGTGAATTTTACTACAGGTACTATCTAAATACTATCAAATCAAACCAAATCGCAAAGTGGGAGTCATTCAAAATTTGTTTTGGACTACAGCTAATTCACAGCTAATTTACTCATTTCTAAAAAAAAGTCCCTATGATTGCAGCATTGCAGTTGGTGTATTGGTACTAAATGTTGGAAAGCACACATTATTTAGAATTGTGGGGGTCACTAAAATAAAAAATGCTTTCATTTTAAAAGAACCAACAGGGTCTGTTATTTTCTGCAATCTTCTGAGAATACAAAAAGCACAAAACATATTATTGTTTGTTGAATTAAATATAATTTTACATAAATGTATACACAGTTACAGTGAATAATCATACTGCCATAATGCTCACAGTTTAAATTAGACATTAGTTTGGTCAGGCTATTTAGTATCATTAAAAGTGTGTGTCTAACACAAAAATAGCATAAGGGACATAGAAATGCATAGGAACATTGTTAATACATTTTACATCTTTAATATAATGCTACATTGGTTTGGATGTGATGTTGCCCTTATGGGGCTCTTCTACAGTTAAATGGGTTATGAATCAATGTTGCATATGTTTTCTTATGGAGTGCTCTGTTAACTTTATCTATCTCTTCTACAGCAAACAAAACTATAAAAGTACCTTATATCACTGACTAATATTGTGCTTCACAATTTTTAGCTGCAATGGTCACTGTGAAAGTGTGCAGCAATCGTGTAGGTATGTTGCTATTATCCCAGGGCTAAAGTTTCACATTCAGTTTTCAATAACTTTTCTCATAATTTGAACATAGAATACTATAGGGTTGATTCACTAAGGTGCGTTAATTTTTATCGCAGGCTTTTTTGCGTTAAAATAGACGCGAAAATTAACGCACGATTCGCTAAAGTATTATCGCATGCGTTAAGTCGCATATCGCATGCGTTAAGTCGCATATCACATGCATTAAATTTCTCGCTACCGCATGCGTTAATTTTAACGCATTGCGTTAATTTGCGCGCAGAAATAATACTAACGCATGATTCACAAACACATATCCGCGCTAAATATCGCATTAGTCTGTGCGAAAATTAACATCTACTTGAGGCAGGCGGTAATTATAGAAAAGTACAGTTCATGAGCTTTTGGCAACACAATATGTACTTGGCAGTGGGATTTATTCAAGTATGGGGGTGAATTATTAATATATGTAGGCTCCTAGCGTAATTTCTGCGATTTTTCGTACTCTTCGCGACTATTTCGTACTTTGCGACAAAATTATCGCGAAAAAATCATATTGTTGCGCCGAGTACAAAAGATTTGGATTCATTCAAGCTTCAGTATTGTGACTTTCCTTTGGCCAGGTTGGAGCTGCAGAGTGCCATTTATTCCTATGGGAGGCATCTAAAATCATGTACAGTAGGATCAAAGTTGGAATCCAGGATCCAGCCATTTATGATCGTTAAATACGAATATTTCGTGATTTTCGGATTGCAAATACGATATTATCGCGACTAAACCGATCATTGCGAGTTAAAGAATGCAAACCACATTCCGTCTAAATTAACGCAAGTATCTTATAGTGAATTGTGCGTTAAGTCGCAAAAAATAAGAAGCGATAAAAATTTTAACGCATGCTATAAATAACGCTCGAAATATCGACCTTTAGTGAATCAGCCCCTATTTCTCTCAGGTGTATTCTACTAGCAGCCGAAATAAATAATGTGGTTCAGTAGTGTGTATGAATACCCCACTCTGCTGATATCACAGATGAATAAAAATATTGGGCCTTATTTAGAAATCCCATGGGCATCGACAAATCACTTAGACTTGAGTTATTTGAGTTTAACCAGCGCTTAGTGGGTACAATGCAGTCTTGTGTCAGCCATAGGGCTCTCACCCATGTTGTTGTCTTTGACACTCTCAAGCTTATGCATCAGATTGACACCACTCATTCATACAGTACTGCTAACTAAAGGCACCTCTTTATTTACGAGAAGTTAGCAGGGCTTTTCACACTATTGTGTATTGGGGCCCCCATTGGTTTTTATGGTTTATGTGTTTTTTAATTGAGACTCAGTGTGCTTAAGATGCAGAGCAAATTATAACTTTAATTGTAAAGCATTCTTAGTATACATGCAGCCTGCTCCTTTTTTCACCAATGGAATGTCAGTACATTGTCTCTGACTTAATAAGCAAAGGAAAATGTTAGATACATTGGATTGTTATCTCCTGTCTTGATAATTTACCTTTATTTAAGGTTTCTTAAATAAAGGTCCTTCCAACACCTGTGACTTGATTGTAACTCCTGTAGGAAACTTCTGGTTTCTTAAAAGAAGCCTGACACCACACTACATTTAAAAAAGGGAAAATCATTTTCAAAATGAATTGGTTGTTTACATTCCATTTAAATACAAACACATCAGTAGAACATGTAATGAAATCTGGTAGCGTTTTACATTTCAAAGAATAATTACTTATTTAAATATTATAGGTATACTAATATTTGCTTATTTCATTTGAAAATGAAGAACAAGGTAGCACTATTCCTTTCAGATTTTGTGCAATGCCTGTTAAACTGCACCTTGCCTGTTTTGCAGAAGACACTATTAACCTTTACCTTTAAGGGGGAGTTTGCCTTTTTTAAAAAATTTTTTTTATCTGTTACAGAATGGCCTTTTCACCTTTTTTTATAGATCAACATTTTTTCTTTTCTATAGTGTTTGTATTATTTGCCTTTCTGTTTTGATTGTTTTCAGCATTCAAACTGAGGCCAAAAATCTAGCCTCTGTGAGGTTACAATTTTGTTATTACTTTTTATTACTTATCTTTCTATTTAGGCCCTCTTCTATTCGTATCCCAGTTTCTGATCCAATACTGCCTGGCTGCTGAGGTCAATTTGACTCTAGTAACCAGATAGTATGGAGAGCTCTTGAACAAAACTGACTGTGGTATGGCTGTATAAGAAAGAATCTCTAAAACACAATTAACTCACAATGGTTATAGGTGCTTATAGAAGCAGTGTTGGTGGCTCTTCACATTCATTGCAGTAAGGTTGTTGAATGCCTGCCGGGAACAATGTTGCAATGGCAGATTCCATTAATGGCTTGGAAGACTTCTTGGACAAGAGTAATATACAAGGCTACAGTGATGTCAAGATCTAGTTAGACCAGAAAAAAGGTGTAAAATTCAGGCATAGTTCAGGCATAGCATGGCACAAACAGGTAGCATTAGGAAGGCAGAGTATGGCCCACAAAGGCAGCATAGGGCAGGCATAGTATGGCACAAACAGGCAGCATTAGGAAGGCAGAGTATGGCACACAAAGGCAGCATTAGGAAGGCAGAGTATGGCACACAAAGGCAGCAAAGAGCAGGCAGAGTATGCCTGCCCTATGCTGCCGTTGTGCGCCATGCTCTGCCTGCCCTATACTGTCTGTGTGTGCCATACTCTGCCTGCCCTATGCTGCCTTTCTGTGCCATACTCTGCCTTCCCTATGCTGCCTGTGTGTGCCATACTCTGCTTGCCCTATGCCGCCTGTGTGTGCCATACTCTGCCTGTCCTATGCTGCCTGTGTGTGCCATACTCCGCCTGTCCTCTACTGCCTGTGTGTGCCATACTCTGCCTGCCCTATGCTGCCTGCCTGTGTGTGCCATACTCTGACTGCCCTATTCTACCTGTGTGTGCCATACTCTGCCTGCCCTATGCTGCCTGTGGGAGGTTAACCTTGTTTGCATTTGGAATAGTTGTTAGGGGGTCCCTACGGTGTGTATATGCTGGCGGTTGCTGTGCTATCCACAAGGAAGGCATATGGATTTAAGGGCATGTCTTAATATGACACAAAAAACTTCCATACTCATCTTATAGGGTTTGTTTTAGGTAAAATATATAATCTGCATGTTCCCAATAACTCGTGTTATTTATCTGTAGTATTTCCACCCTTATTTATATTAGAATGTAAACTGTTAAGCCATGATAAAGGAAAAAATATAACAACAAAAATAAAATAGTACCAATGTTTGTTTCTCTCAGAATACTGATTTATATTCCAGAATAAGCGCGTGTCACTAAAAATGACCCAATGTAGCATCCAAAATGCAAAAAAGTCTTCCTGAAGAGAGACAATAACCAGGCCTACTTCTTTTAGATGTAGGGGGCAGACCTCCATTTAAAAAAGAAATTCAACAGAACACATTACCGAGTAATAATGACCTGGATTAAAAACATATTAAAAACATATGCCTTCATTCAATGCTCCCATGATTCCTAAATCGTGTTTTGTGTCACATTCGTTTTCAGCACCTGTGCATTAACATGTCTTATATGCCTCACTTCTAGATGCCTAGAAGCAGTGTTTTATAATGAATCCACCTGTCAAAGCAAAACTGAATATGCTGAAGGATTGATCTTACCCACTGCATCTTTAAGCATAGCCACAGTAACAGCAGACAAGGTCAATTTCCCTGACTGCTTAAAGGGATACTGTCATGATTTTTATGGTATACTTTTTATTTCTAAATTACACTGTTTACATAGCAAATAATTCACTCTATCATTTAAAATTTTATTCTTGAACCAACAAATGTATTTTTCTTTAGTTTTAAAAAACTCAGTGCATTGTGCCTGTGTCTGAGCTTTCAGAAGGAGCCAGCGCTACACATTAGAACTGCTTTCAGGTAACCTATTGTTTCTCCTACTCGCATTTAACTGGAGGAGTCCCAGTCCTAGGGACTAGGATTTCTTACTATTGAGTGTTATTCTAATATCTACTGGGAGCTGCTATCTTGCTGCCTTCCCATTGTTCTGCTGATCGGCTGCTTTTGGAAACAAACTATCACTACATTTTATTAATAGCTACAGCTATGCTTCTTGCACCTGTCATTAGAATAAAGTATATTGTACATCTATGTAGGGACACATAGGGTTAATATGCCCCTATGGCTTTAACCCCTACAACTTCCTTAGTTTATGCTGTTACTGGGCAAAGACCCAATATCATGTTTAGCAAAGGGGCGGGTCTTCCTCTTTGGCTGCCTCTGTGTCTCAGGTGAAGGTCCACTGAGCCTGGGATCAACAAGGTCCCAGTAAAGCCATAATTTACTCTAGAGTCATCACCTACTCTAGTGAAGTCGGGGACAGGGACCCTGTGAACGAGGACCAGTTACATAGCTACTCTTGTAGAGCATTTTCTAGGAAAGTGAGATAGAGAGGGAAGGAAGCAAGAGCAGTATTGGCTCCACCAAGGAAAGTGGCTGGAAGTACCCTTCCATACAGGCACTGTTGCCTCAACATAGGGCCACGGTTAAGACATAGGAGAGTGGCAGTATCTAAACTCTGATTCACAGTCGAATGTAGAACTCTTAACGCTAAAGGTATTCAACCTGAGGACTGAGGTATCTATCCAGACTGTATCCATAGGGGTGCCTTACTGACCAGCTGCATTTAGCCTGCCCAGTCTCCCAAAAGGAGGTGGGATAAACCAGTGTGCATCTTCTCTTGTTGTCCTCAGAGAGTACTACTATCACATAACATCTGTATTGTTAGTATATTGCTTAACCCTGCATTGCTACTTGTCTTTGACAATGAACCCAGTTTTATTGTTTCAACTGCAAGAACCTTCTGGGGTCCATTATTGCTAAATTGCACTGCACACAGTTACAGTGAGTTGTACTTTCATATAGCAGTGGTTACTTCCATATAGCAAGGGCCCATCCTGAAGGATTGAGTCGCATGTACCCCATGCTCAAAACGTATACTAGCTGTGCTTTGACTGTTTTACAGTCAAATAAGGGTTATATCTATGTAACATATTCCAGTACACTTTGATTAGGATCGATTTCAAAATATAACATTTATAAGTTACCAGGTTTGCTAAATCATAGTTTTACATATTTAATGTGACATTTAGTTACTTTTTGGATTTAGAAACTCCAGTCAGGAGATAGCAGGTATCACCCTTTTCTCCAACTGTCTTGCATTTTAGTGGTTAATTGCCCCTTCAAACTGTTTACTCAAATTTTTAAAGTTAATTGTAATCTGCATACAAGCTTTTTGGTTTAGAAGTAAAGAGTTCTGACCTGGTTGCTCCTACTCAGTCTAAGAATAAGCGTAATTCTTAACTAATTCTGTTGTACTACAATTTGTCTGCAACTCAACCATTAACCATTAAATATTGTTAAAAGGTTTTCATTGCATTAGAACCCTTTGACTCAATGTAGTGGAAACTTTTCAGTAAGAATGTAGAGAGATAATGCATTTCATTCATCTGTTTGATGCCATTCTTAGTCCCACTTGATAACATATTATTATTTTGGGGTTGTTTAACGCTGTAATCTGATCATAAATCAGTATGTGTTTCCTTAAGTGTGATATAGGTCTGACAGATATATTTAGAAGCTAAGTGAATCCTATCTTTCCCAGAGTTTGGGAAGCTGACCGAAGACTATAATTAAACCAGCTTGTTAAAGACAGCCTCATTGGAGTTGTAGATATTACAAGAATATGGGAATCTTGTAACGCATATGTTAGGGAAGTTATGATACACTGCTTTTCCAAAAGGAGAAAAAGAATATAGGAACCTAAAGCATATGATATCAAAAGAAATACATGACCTAGAAATGTCTCACAAAGATACAGGCTGTAGACAAACACTAAAAACACAGGAGAAAATAAGACAGTTCTAATATCCAAGGAAACAATGAAGCAACTTGGAAAAATCAAACAATTATCTTATAGTAAAAGGGATACTCTGGACAGACCAGTTATAAATTAAAGGAGAAGGAAAGCTACAAAGCCATTTATTGCCAATAGATTAGCCAATAGATTAGTGCAAGCTAGAACACTATATTTACTCTGTAGAATGCTTTATCATACCTAAAAAGCCCTGGATGCTCTCTCCGTTTGTTTAACATAGCAGTTGCCATGTTAGCTTAAGCTTAATGATGTAACTTCCCTTTGCTCCTGCTTTGAGCCTCTGGCTGAATCATAGCTATAGTCTCAGATTACAGCAACAGGTTGGGGGGGGAGAAGGGAGGGAGAGAGAGAGAGGTAGTTTTGTAACTCAAATTGACTCAAAGCACGAAAAAGTTGTGGAAATTAACGAAAATATCGTGGAAAATAAGCAAAGTTATACCAGATCTTCCTCAACATGCTTTTTACCAACAGTGACAAATTTTACAAAATGTTGGCTTTCCATTATATAAATATTTTAACCAAGATTAATATATTAACTGAGCCTTTTTTTGCAGTTCTTATAAAACACATGAGCACCAGCACATGAACAACAACAACCAGGACATGTAATCAAGTACTATTCTTTAGCCTGGGGTTGGCTGCCACCTAGAAATGACAGCCAAGGATATTAAACTGATTCCCAAACCGTGTAAATAAGCACAAAATCTTAATAACTAATGTTCACTTAGATTTTTATATTAGGACTGAGAAGTTTTTTTAAATGAGTGGCATTATCTTCAAAATATATTAAAGTATTTTCCTCATACTAAAAAATAGTGATGAGCGAATCTGTCCCGTTTTGCTTCGGCGAAAAATTTGCGAATCTTTCAAAAGATTCGCGAAACGCCGAAAAATTCGCGAAACGGCGGAAATGTCGCGCATCAAAAAAAATTGTCGCCCGCGGCTATTATTTCGTCGCACGCTATTATTTCGTTGCCCTCGGCTATTGTTTCGTCGCACGGCTATTATTTCGTCGTCCGCGGCTATTGTTTCGTCGCCCGGCTATTATTTCGTCGCCCGCGGCTATTGTTTCGTCGCACGGCTATTATTTCGTCGCCCGCGGCTATTGTTTCGTCGCATGGCTATTATTTCGTCGCCCGCGGGTATTGTGCCAAATATTGCTGAGTACACCATTTCTCTGCACTTTGCATGCTCTGTTTGGCTTCGCAAATGAGGCCATTTATATTGTGATATAACACTGCAAGATATAGTCTTTCACAGTAAACATTATTTGTATTATCTCCAGCTCCGGTGATCAAAACAGGCATCTTTCCAACTCTTAACTTCCTACATACCATGACACATATGCTATCGAATCCTACTTGCAAGAGGTGACAGTCCAGTTGAGCTGGGTTGTGATAAATTAAAGTGTTACAGGATGTAGCTTTTCTGTTATCTTATTGGACCATATTACTGAAATATCTGTTTCCATTTGCAACAAATCTTGACATTTTTAAACATTTTCTGTTAGGTTATACTTTACAACATCTCATTATTGAACATAAAAGATAACCCTTATGGTTGTATATTATAACAGAAAATGTTGTTAGTTGTACTGATATGAAGTCTATGGGAATTCTGGAAGTGATTGGAAGCTGACATTGCCAAGGGCACAAACAAACAAAAGATAACAAACAACAAATTTGAGTCTTTGTCCAGAATGAATTACTATATTTTATCGGCCTTGACATATCTAATTTTCAGTTTTATGGTTGAAGACCAAGAAAATTGTGCTCCTTGCTTTCCATGTGCAATGTGGAGTGAACATATTTTTCTACAACTGTCATATTTGAAAAATATCAGTATGACAAATGTTACCTAGGGGAAGCTAAATAAGAATCCTTCATTTCCAATTAGTTTCAGTAATAGTGATTAATGGGAACACATTAAAATAGGAAATCTACTATTTTAATAATTTAACCCACTTGCTCAACTGCACTTGCAAGGCTGTTTAACAGACTGCAAATATATCAAACCTGATATATAAAGAATACTTTGGAACAGACAACTTTAATTGAAATTAATTTAAACACAAGTCCCTTTGTGCATGTTTGTGCTTTTCATTTATTATACAGATAATATGTGGCATAATGTGCAGCAATTATGTCTAGAAATGTGTGAAATATTACAGTTTTATGTATACCTCTTGTAATCTAATATGTACTCCTATTGTGACATATGGCCAATTACTCTAGTGATATAAAGCTGCCAGCATCCAGGAGGGAAAATGACTTTCATTGGTGGGCACAGTTTTAATCTCTTTTTCTTTCAAGTAGTCATTGCCTTCCCAGGCAATATCTGCAAGCTGGAGGTCTACATATACCACCTACAAGATTAATTAAGTGCAGGGCAATCTAGTCAACCCAGATGGCCCCATGGCAGCAGCCCCCATACACGTGTGAATGAATCAGTGTGTGCATGAGAAGGGAGGTAAACAACGTTTTTGTTAAGGCCCCGACTATGGGTAGGCAACAGAAGAGATATATTCCTGACACCCTTCCACCATTGCGCCTTAGGCATGTGCCTTTTCTGCCTACCCCTAGTTCTGGCCCTGGATCAAGGCACAGCATATTAGTTTCAAATATTTAGTCTTCACAGATGTGTAGAAAAAGTCACTACTGTAAAATCCACTCAAGTTTAGTGCCTATTTTATAAAAAGCCTTTTCCTTATTTAACCATTTAGTAAGAGTGCCCTACCTTACCCCCACTGAGACTGCCTGGGATTCAGACACTCAGCAACATAATAGAGGATAAACATTAAGATAAACATTGTTTAGCTTTGGAAAAACATACTATTTGTATATCAAAATATGCAGAGTGAATGGCATAGCTCATTACAAAAAAAATTAAATTCAATGTTATTTTCTATCAAATAATGAATATCAAGAAATAAGTTTGAAAGTTGACTTTGATATAAAATAAAGTAAGATATTTCTACCTCAACATAATATTTTTCCAGAGTAAGATTTTCCCAGTTTTAAAAATTGGAAAGAGATATCTAATGATATATATATATATTTATGTTGTATATCTAATTATACATTTGAGAGAATATTAACAAATGCCCATGTGTTGAAGGAAATCCATATATACAACAAATAATTTAATGGAAAGCCAAGGTTTTGTCCAAAATGTTTTAAGACCTGTAAATGTGGACTTTCTTTAACATAATTACATATTTATGTAACACACACATTCCCATTTTTTACAAGTCACTTTAATAAAACAGTGCCTACTATGCCCCATTGTATGGATATGTCAGCAAGTCATTTTTAGCTTATTACTATAAAATACAGAAAAGAAACAAAAAGCACTTAGAGTTTTATTTGTAATGGTGTGACATTATTTTACAGTGAAATAAATCATGCACATTGTTGTTAAATAAATGTGATAATCATAAGTGTTTATTATTGTTATTTTATGTGAATTCAAATCGTTTGTGATAATGGACAATGGCCTTGACAATTATTATAAACATGCACCCAAACAGTAGTGGATGCTTTTAATTCTTTCACAAATATGTTTTATTGTGTTTTGCTCACTGAGCTTAATGGTTTAGTCTTCTGCTTCCTCAGTCTAACATTTTGCCCTAATGCAAACATGTCCGTTATGCTTTAAAAATTACTCACTTGTGTTGGAATCAGCCCGTTAGAGCTAGAGACTAATTTTTATAATAGGGATGGTTCCCTATTAAGTGATAATAGATCATGAAATCTAAGAAACTGATGCGTTTAGTACACAGGATGCACACGTTAAATAATATATATTGGATATGTGATGTTTAACTTTTTATACATAGTTAGTTACAAATTCTGCCTTCTATGGTTTAAGGGGCACTGAATCCCTCACAAGGTGGCCAGCAGAGTTCACATAACTTATGGGACATGCAGATAAAGCTTGTGAATCTCCAAGTTTCTTCTTTTGAATACCTTGTATTTGTCTTTTGGAATTGATTATTGCCATGTAACCCTAATGCTAGCTGTACCCTAAAACATTTAAAAAGCATGTAGCTATTTTAGGTAGGGCTGGGGGATTAGAATTGGGTCACAAAAGGTATCTTAAGATACCCATATATAGTTGATAAACACTGCAAAATTGGTCCTACCAGACCAAGTTGTCACCTCATTGGCCCAAGTATAGACCCACTGACCAATAGGACTGCTTGGCCAGTAGGTTTCATTTTTTCATCTGACTAGGACTGCTTCAGCGTGTTTATGAGGTTCTCATCCGATGGGCCTCTGGGGCCCCCTGTATAGTTCAATTGGCCCAACAATCAGTTCAGCCATATTTAGCCTCATGTGTTGGTGACCTTGCCTAACAAGCTGATCTGAAAGTGTTGGGCCAGTCTAACTCTCCAATAAAAAAATGTATAGCGCTTGTCAGGCAAAATGGGAGAGCTAGAATTAACTGCGCATGTACAAAAATGATGATATAATTGGTGAGATGAAATATGTGGCTGGGTAAATTTAGACAGTTATAGGAGGGAACCTATGCAGAACACATGTAAACAACTCTATACATTACCAATATATGTATAAAAGACCCTTTATGAATTAAAAATAATCTATTCTTTTTACTTTTTATCACTATTCTTATTTAAAAGGTACAAAATAGACACTTTAAGTGATCCTGTTGCTGCTCGAGTGGCAGCAATAGTAAAACTGCTTAAAATATTTGACGGTTATGTTTATTTGTATTATTGACTTTCCATTGCTAGAGGACAACATATAAAATTGCATCTACTGACAGCTCAAAACAGCTCTTTTTTCTCAAGACTGTAATAAAAAAAAGTATTATTTTTCCCCAACAGAAGCTTGCAAAACTTTTTCTTCCTTTAGTCGCAGATGTTAAAATACCTTTGATCTGCTTACGTTCAATTGTGATCGACATCAAAAGGAATTGTAAAAATGCTTTCAGGCAACATACATAAGGAACTCCTTTCACATGATAAAAAAAATGGATTAGAAGCTAAATCAACATTTATTTATTCAATTATTTGTGTCATCTGGGAGGATTTTTTTCATAACACCTTCAAATCAATGAAATGGCATAAGTATATATTTATTCTGGCAGAAAAATAAAAGTGGTTATTTGAAAACCTGAACACATTGGGCAAAGTGAAAAAAAAGTGGAAAAAATGCTTTTTTTAACACTTTGCGCACAGAGTTTGGCTGTATGAAAATTGCTGCAATTCTCTGCCCTCCTATTCATTAATTAGTGTTAGGTAATGCTGTATTAGGGAGGAGCGGGCAGGGGAAGGCTTGTAGCTCTCCACCTTCCAACCCCCTACCCATGTTATTTAGACAAACAAGTGAGGGAATATTGGGATGCGGATCCACTGCTCAGTTAAGAGAGCAACATTTCCCAGGAGGCAGTGCTCAGCACTCTTGTACCTCTGCCCCATGGAATAAAAAAAAATTACCCTTAATCTTAATCCTTTTCCATGTGTGATAGTTACTCTTTAAGATGGAAAAACAATGCTTACCAAATGTAAATAGTGCATATTTGTATGTTCTCTCTGATTTCTCACAGATTTGCAAGATTCTCAGTCTGATTATTATGTATTAGATGTAAAATGCTAAAGGCCAGTGTCACAGTTATTATTTATTTCCCTCTCTGAACAATACAGTTTGTTTTATCCCTTGTAAACAATTGCCATCTATGGTACCGTGCTACTTGTGAAAATGTTGAAAATCTAATAAAAATTATGAAAGATAAAAGCGTCAAAATAAATAGTACAATAAGAATGCAAAATAAGGATTCTAACACACACAAGTAGGGCACTTAACCTATTTATTCCAACCCCATACTGTAAAAAGAAAGTAAAGGTTTGCGGGGTACAAGCCTGAGGGACAGGCCATCTCCCATAGACTCCATTTTAAGGAAATAATTCATATTTTTAAAAAATATTACCTTTTTCTGTGTAATAATAAAACAGTACCTTGTACAAAACAATCATATTGGGTTTATTTACTGTTTAAATGATTTTTTTTAGCAGACTTAAGGTATGGAGATCCAAATTATGGATTTCTTATCTAGAAAACCCCAGGTCCTGAGCCTACTGGATAACAATAGAGGCTTGTTCCCTGAAATTTTACTTTTTGCTCATTCTGGGGGCCACTGTAATGACATATGCTGTGAGGGTCACTATACTAAGTTGAGATTATTGCAGTGACGTAGTGCTGTAACATAGCATCCCATTATGGGGAATGCAATAGTTTTGAACCACAATACTGTAGCTTTTTTTTTTTGCTCATCTCCACTTCAAGATACAAAAATTACCTTCAGCCCTTGCATTTTCTAACATCCTCCAGGTTAATGGCTCATATTTGTATCAAATTGTAAGTCTCATTACAGCTTTACAGGAATTGGATAGGCCGGAGTTTTAACTTTGAACCTTCTTCCAGCATATTCAATCCATTTTGCCTCTGTGTTTTTTTTTTTGTCGCATAAATTTTGCAGCGGGCAAAAATACAATATAGTCTATGGGCAGTTTTTTTGCAGAACCCTTTTTTCTGCTTTTGGGCTACCAATAAATTATTTTCTCTTATTTTTAACTCTTGTTGACTGTTGTGATGAGTGACTCTGTCGCCTTTCACTTTGAGTGAACCTTATTGCATTGGAGTTAATGAGAAAATGAAAATACATGCAATTTTTGCTCTTATTATACTACATAAATGCTCTACACTGTTATAGAACCTCCTATCCACTATGCTACAACTGCTTTTTTTTTTTTAATTGTAACAAAACAAATGCTCCCATGTAGCCAATGTCTTAAAAACATGTCTGTGATTTTTGACATTTTTCTGGTGGACTTGAAATGGTATCGCCGACTAAACTTCAAAACTATAGTGCTGTGTAACCAAAAAGTACCATCTATAGTTTATATATTACTACTAGTTAATGAACACAGGCATAACTAAAATAAGCCAACCAAATAATAACTGGGTGCTTTATATCCCACATTAAAATGAATGAACCATAAATTTATGTGTATTGAATCTAAAATACTATGTAATGCAATGTTACATGACTGAGATTGAGACTAGTCATCGGTGTGTTAACAATCCAAACAACTCAAAGTACCATCTGAGTTACATGAAAAGATAACTCCAAATATAGATGAAAATTCAAAAAACTATTTTAATATAATAATAAAAAACAGCACAACTGTGCTTAGCTTGAACAATTTATAGAGGAGGAGGAGAAAGAGGAAGGCAAACCCTTATGCTGAGAATAATCCTCCTAATTTCTCCTGTCTCCTGCCTCAGCCCATGGGCTTGCTGGACCAGCATTAACAGAATATCCCCATGGTCCTGAGCTGGCTGGGGTGGTGCTGCACGAGCCGGTTCTTCCTGAGGAAGAGATGCTCTAGCTGGTTCTGCTGGCTTAAGTGCTTCTGCCCCATCTCAACGGAGCCATTCAGCTGGCAATTTAAAACATAATTTTTGTTTAAGTAATACAGCACTTGCATTTGTACAGTACACATTATACAGGCTGTACTGTAACTACAGAAATACCATCATCTATTAGAATGGGCAGTATGGCGCAGGGACATCTATTAGAATGGGCAGTATGGGGCAGGGACATCTTTAAGAGAGTTCTTTGCAGCAGACAATTTCTAATTAAAAGTCCCTCATTTCCCTTTGATCTCCTGCACTGAACACTAAAAAGATACAAATTTAATTAAAAATTAGCTATTGGCAGACAGCCCACAAAGTTAATAAGCTACACCTGCATTTAGATACAAATGTTTCTCACATTTAATTAAAAAGTAGCTTTTGGGTGAGAGCCCAGAAACACAACAAACCTGTAATAACATAAAAAAGACCCAAAAACCCCCAGAAATGTGTTCAAACTTTAAATAACCTGCCAAATTTAGTCAAATGAGAGTGGTATTTAGGGGGTGTGGTCGCAAAAATGGGGGTGTGGTCAAAAAACTTTCGACATGTTTCTTTTTGTCCCTCTTTCCATTTTTAAAATGTTGGAAGTTATGACCTGATGTTAAGTATTCATCTAAACACACCTTTGTTCAAAAAGAGCAAAATACATAGGATTAGTGGTGGTGAAGGCATTCCGAATAATATTTAAATTCTAGGAAATCTGAATCTTTATTGTAATTAAAAAAAAAAGATTAATGTATTCCCGTATCTCTTGGACCAGGTCTGGATGCCTTCACTTGAGGTTACACCAAATCCTCTGTTAGATCCTCATCTCCATTGTAATATTAAAATTGCGACCCAGGCACCTTTGCAGTCGCAGCATGATCTGCCACGTTAGCTGCTGGCGAAACTGTATATGGTGAAATTTTTCGCTCATGACTAGTGAGAGGATGATATATAAAAAATAATATGGAATATTATAGAAAATGCTGGGTTGTACTGTGTTATGGCATACAATTCACAGGCAGGGTGCTGTGCTTGCAGTAGCTAAATTCCTATGGTGAAAGGTAGTGGTTGGTCCCTGTACTTACCCCACTCCTGCAGTGGCACCCTGTAGTGAAGCAGGCGCTGTGTCTGTGTCTTCTTATGGCAGCCATTGTGGCTTCCTAGCCAACAAGCTGAATAGCAAGCAAAAGGCTGCAGGAAGTTGCAAAGCCTGGGAGTCCTCAAAAGGACTGGAGGAACAACCACCTGCAGTCCAATTTAAGTATCTAAAGGGGCTAGTAGTCACTCTGCATATCTGTAAGTGACTCCCCTGAATTTCAGTGTCAAGCATCCAAAGAAATGGATGTGTTTTTTTGTTAAAGAACTTTTCACTTTTAGCTAGTAAGATAGCTTTTTCTGGCAATGTTAGTGAGGCTATTTAGAATTTAGTTTGAAGTGTCTTAAGTAATAGTTTCCCCTTTAATCTTAGATAAAGAGTTATTTAGTTGATCAAAGGTTGTGATCATTGTTCCATTGTGCATTCCCAGATCCCACTAGGTGGAGGCACTGCACTAATGAGTTCCAGGTACCCAGTCTCTTCTAATACTACTGAGGAGTGATTTAGGTTTGACCCGTGCCATCAGATAGGCATCACACATGGAGTGTAACCGTAACACTGTCAAAAGTGCTGTTAATAGGGTTACATGCACAATTTGTATTTTGGGGTCCAGACAGGCTACATACATTCGTAAATCTATGCATACTGGACAATAAACTGTTCAGTAGATTGAAATAGCAAAATGTCTTTTCTTTAAACCAGAAAGTGTTTGTGGGTGAAGATTATTATACAGGTGGGTGTGGCTTATAATTGTGGGTAGAGTATTTTTGCCACACCATGCTTTGGTGACGCACATAGAAACCCTCCAATTCAAGCACTGAGTTATTTGTACCTTTTGCCTATGGCCATTGAACCATTATATGCTGATGGGAAATTTAGTGCTTTATGCAGAAAGTTACTTATCATTATGTGCTGTGGGGCACTATATATTGTATGTGTATTGTAACTTACTTGCTCCTTCTTTATCTCTCTTGCCATAGTCTTTTCTCTTTTTCTGTATGTAAAAAAACATATTTTTATTCTATGTATTATCTTTTTTACATGTTGAGGCAGAAACATACTCTATGGGGTTTTCAGCATGAGAGATATTTCCATAATCTGGATCTTCATTTACATCTACTAAAAAATTATTTAAACATTAATTAAACCCAATAGGACTTTTTTGCCTTCAGTAAGGATTAATTATATCTTAGTTAATATCAGGTACATGGTACTGGTTTATCATTACAGAGAAAAAGGAAGTAGTATTTAAAAATTAAATGGAGTCTATGGGAGATGGCTTTCCCGTAATTCATAGCTTTCTGCATAACAGGTTTCCAAATAATGGATCTCATATCTGTACAGCAATTACCTATGTAAATGTATGTTGCCCATAGCACATTGTTGCTACATACTCTGTACTTTAAAAGCCAAGTCCATGTCAGCAGCACTAAGCTCTGAAGCAATAAAGATATACAGAACGCTTTTTTCCAGTTCATTGTTCCTAACTCTCTGTCAGACCAGACCCACAGGGTGTGCTTCCTCTACAGTTGTAAAGAAATTACCCCTCACCTGCCACTCTACTATCGACAGGCGGGGGCTGTGCCCAGTAGTAACATCAGTGACTTGACCCATACATTAATAAATGAGACAGTCCCTTTTAGGGAATTTAGTGTACGTGACTGAAGTTTTATTTTATAATTTATTGGCATTGTATAAATACATGCACCCAAATCAATTGAAAATTTTACTAAAAAAATACAGAAATATGCAAAACAAAACACAAACCTATGAACAGTAGGGAGTATACAGAATATTAATTTAAAAAAGTCGCTGATGAATATTCCTCCTTCTTTATTGATTTATTGACATTCAAAACAGAAAATTAAAGAGTGGAGTTTTTATTTATGAAAATCAAAAAATAGATATGTAGAGGAATCCAACACAAGGTTTGTACAAACATGGTTTTGTCCTGAGAAGAAGTTGCTTTGGCGTTTTGTTCAGTGCTGCAGAGTACTCTATATTACAGAAGAGTCACAAGACCAATGAGGCATAGTGAGAACATTTTTTTGTAGGCAGCACACAATCACAGGCAGCAAATACCAGTCCTTGATAATATTAAGAGAAAAATGTCTTTTATGCCACAAATTCTTCTCTTTTATTCTAGCACACTAGAAATCCTACCTTTGACAAATGTCCTTTCTAACCTACCATACCTTACCATGTGACCATGAGCAAATCCAGGAAGTGGTCAGTATAAGCTGCCATCTTTACAGTGTTATAGCAAGCACATTCCATCCGCAGTAATCCTTCCCCATCCAGCCTTGTAGTAGGATCACTGGTAGGTATAACGGATTCCCCAGCCCTGATGTATCAATTCAGATCATTACTTTACTGCGTTCTTGTTTTGTATTCTAGTTTATATGCCATTACCTTATGTCTCACCAGTTATTGCCAGGCATTTAGGCCTCTCATCTTTTATGCATTTATATATGCTACTGACTGCATTGTTTTAATGTACTTTGCTATATTATGCTGTACAGTACCAGTAAGCACTGTCCCTTATTATTTCCAGTTACACTTCCCTTTGTTAAAGGAGAACTAAACCCTAATAATAATTATGGCTAAAAATGCCAAATTTCATAAACTGTACTTTCTGCACCAGCAGATGCTTCAGCATCTCAATAGCAGCAATGACCTAGGCCTTCAAACTTGTCAAAGAGGCTCCCCATCTTGGAAAGTGTCTGCAACACTGTGTCTGCACATGCTCAGTATGTTCTTGGCAGCTGTTGAGAAGCTAAGCTTAGGGGTTGTTGCAAACTATCAACCAGAAAGTGAGGTTGGCCTGTGATATAAGCTGATACTACAGAGCTGATTAAATTCTTATGCTAAATGCACTGGTTTCTGAGGTGCCATGTAGTAATTATCGGTATTAATTACTAATCAGCCCTATATTGTGACATTTATATTCTATATATACAGTATATTGTGGGTCGGTCTCTAAGCTCAGTAAGTGACAGTAGCACAGAGCATGTACAGTGAATCAGCAGAAAAGAAGATGGGGAGCTACTGAGGAACTGCTTCGTTGCTAAGTTGACTGGTTTGTTTGTTGTCTGATAGAATGTAACCAGATACATTAATGCTTTAACAGCATTCTTAATATGAATCTTCACTGACTTTATTGCCTTTAATAGCTCAATCAATTTTACTTATGCAAAAATAATGATTGCAGGTGTATCTTTGCTTATTAGAAAAACAATATATATCAAATTTTAAGTATTATATTTTCTGGCTTGAGAAAAGACTACAGAGAAAGTGGGGTTAGGCATAGAAAGAAAGGAGAAAGAGAAAAGGCATGGGAAAAGGGAAAGGGTAGGAGACAACTGTTCTTAAAGAATATATGTGGTGAGGTGAGCCCATATAAATGAGGTTGGATTGTAAATACAGTCCTTTCAGCCTAGCATCTTAAGATACATTTTTGGCAACTTACGTGACTGTTGAAATTCATGAAAGCTAGGGGTTAAGCTTGGCAGTCTGTTTTTATTTAGATGTTGAATGTGTTGGACCAGTCATTCCATAGTGACAGTGGCTTGCTATATCTCTGCAGGTTGCCTCTGGCTAGTACTAACTTCTTGCTTACTTTTGATTGATCAATTTAGTCCTGGGATGTCCTCTTTTATGTATTAACATGCATGAAACTATAATAAGATGATTAAACAGTGCTAGCAGCAGAGTGGGTACTTTGTTCTGTCAGGTCTTTTGTAAATTTGAGATGTAGGCAGTTAAGATTTTGGTATAATTATATGTTATATATATATCAATATTTGTGCCCAAGTATTCTAGATATGCACACTTAGAGAAATGAGAGATTATTGGGCAAATATATATCTGTGAGTGCATTGAGCAAAGTGCAATTTTGAGGGCAATGTGCTTGGTGCAATTGCACTTGCTTCACCAAAATTACTGCAACTGGATACAAGAAGTTCACCTGATGTAATTTCTGGTGTTCAGGGTGATATCTGCATCCAATTCTTCAATTGCAAGTTTACTGTGCCTATTGATGTTGGGCACAAAGGGAACCCTAAAGCTACCGCCTGGTCAAGATGTGGCAGTACTTCAGGAATCCCCTGTGTCAAAAGGAGCATCAGCACTAGATTTAGAACAGAAAGTAGGAAGGACCAAGTGGCACCAAGCACAGCTATAGAGAAGTGCAAAGAGGACATTTTGATGAAAGTTTAATGGAAGTAGTTTTACATGCACTGACTACAGGAAGGATGCAATGATTTCATATCAGACATAAAGGAACCCTTATATTAAATATGATCCACATTTCTTCAGTAAATAGGGTTCATTCAATATTCCTTCCCATTTTACATGTTGTGGCAGTTATAATAGATAATAGACTGCAGTAAGAGTTCATCTAGTTAAATATTTTTAGGTAAAGTGAGCAGCAGGTAATGTATTTGTAACAGTCCTTATTGCTAATTTAATATAGTCTCTTCATATCAGAAAAATATATGGTACAACTGGTCCTTTAAGGCACAAGTCAAGAATAGTGGGATCAGTTGCCTCCACTCAGATTAGGAGCCAAATTGTTATTCTCTTTGCATTAAGTCTATAGAGCCACATGGTTTAAGTGCAGTGATTCCAGAATGGTGACTGATACCTTCATCTTCAGGGAATGCAATAGATGATTTTTCAATTTTGTAAAAAATCCTCTAGTTTTATTTTTTTATAGAATGTACTTAGTATGGCTAATGTTCTGTGTTTATCTTGGTTTGCTTTACTGGGTTGTAAATTATGTAAGATCAGTGGTATCAAATGGTATTCTATTGACACAACTACAGCCAAACAACACTTGGAATGTGACAAAACTGAGTGATTTTACCCCCAAAACACAGGTCACCACATAAAACTTAATATGTGTCTTTTTTGTGGACTGAAATGGATAACAAAGGATGAAGTGGTCATCAGTGAAACAGTCACTAGTTTCCAAACAGTATCTTACAGATACAAGAGCTCCCTACCAGAGAAATATTCTCCACTAAATTCTGACATACTGAAACCAGTGTTCAGTACCTGGGTCAGAGAGTTTGTGGGGGTGTTGTATCAGCCAATAGCCAAGCAAAGAAAACACTTGGCTTTTGGAAACATCAGTGCCAGAACTGTACTTACAATTCGCTTGTATTTAAATGATTGATAAATGTCTCAAAGAAAATGTAAAAAACAAACAGATTCTATTTGATGAGCCAAAACAATTAAATTAAGCTGACCAGGAACAGAAATTTGTTCCCATACATTAATATAATTTTTTTTATATTAGATCTCTTATAAATATTTGCAGTGTATTTCTAACCACTAGTGATTTTTACATTCTCCTTTATATTTACTATTATCCAATAAAAGTTGCAATTCCTGT
Organism: Xenopus tropicalis; assembly: GCF_000004195.4. NCBI lineage: Eukaryota > Metazoa > Chordata > Amphibia > Anura > Pipidae > Xenopus > Xenopus tropicalis. The sequence goes on from NC_030679.2 coordinate 63,052,389, forward strand.
TTACAATATACAAATTTGAGTGTTATCTTATTTCCCAAATCACCACTCTGAAAACTTTGATTTTCTGAGGTTATCATAGGAAGCCCACTTTTACTTATGGGAACTGTTATCCAGAAACCTGTTATCCAGAAAGTTCTGAATTACAGGAAGGTCATCCTCACATATTTCGTTTTTTTTTTTTAATTATAAAATGAATTAATGAATCCTTATTTGGGGCAAAACAATTCTATTGCGTTTATTTAATGTTTAAATTATGTTTTAATAGATGGAGAGGCTCATCTATCAACATTCTCATTTTCGTAATGTTAGGTTTTGAAACCACAAAGAAAAAAATTTTCTCTAAAACCACAAATGCCAAGTTATTTATTAAATCAGCCTTTTTTTTTTTTTTTTTTTTAAACAAAAAGCATGAATGAAAAAAAAAAAAGTTGTTTTGAAATTTGTGAATAAAAATTTTTTTTTTGTTTCACAAATGAAAGGATAAAAAAAATGAATGACCATTGATTTCTACATGACCTCGACAGCATTTAGATGGCATAGTTTAACTTTTCAATTTGCTTTAGTTTTGACACATAATAAATGCCGAAAAAACTTTTTTTTTTTTGCGTGAAAAAAAATACGGGTCATGAAAAAAAATAAAAATTACCATTAGTAAATGTCCCACTTAAAGTATGGAGATACAAATTAAAGAAATACCCCTTATCCAGAAAACCCTAGGTCCCAAGTATTCTGGATAACCGGTCCCATACCTGTACAATGTATAGATATTTACTCTTGACTAATCAACCTGCTTAACCTAAATAAATACTTCTCAACCTGCATAAGTACACATAGAGCAAATCGTAATTAGCGATGAGCGAATCTGTCCCGTTTTGCTTTGCCGGAAAATTTACGAATCTTTCAAAAGATTTGTGAAACAGCGAAAATGCTATTTATTTTGACGCTGCAATTATTTATTTTGACGCCGCGACTATTCTTTGACACCGCAACTATTTATTTTGTAAATTATAATTTATAATTGTATTTATAATTTTTTCATCCGTTTTGCAAAACAATCCGCCATGCCTGGCGAAGCATTTCACCCATCACTAATCTTAATGATATAAATGATATTCATGGGATTTGAAATGAAGCTGGATGCTTTGATATTGTTTCAATATAAAGACAGAAAACACATATGCCAAAGTTCACAAAACACCTCCTTTGTTTGTGTACTACAGGAGCATACAAAAGCTGCAGTGTATAAGGTCAGTGCACTAACAGGATATTCTTTGAGCAAGGATGCAGAAAGCATGTATTGTAAAAATTGTTATAAGTCTGGGTACAAAAGTTTTTGTGGCCATTATAAGAAAGTGACCTGTAGACTTTTCTGGCTGTGTAGCAAACAATTCAGAGTGGGCGACACCATACAAAAATTTATAGGACGAATACCTGTCAGTGCAGTACCAATTTCAGCGTTGCTCCTGGATTCATATAGATTAAAAAAAAAAAAAAAAAGAACCAAACACAAAGCATATGTTCTGCAACAGACCTTTGAGGAAGAGTCTTTAAAATGTCAGAAGCCCTAAAAATGATTGTGAGCTATGCCACAAAAGCCCCTAATAAACCTATAGGCTGTAGCAGTTGTTGCACAACAGGATTGTGTATGTCCTTCTTCCTCATTTCTGATAGGAGGAATACAATATATGAGCTGAAATACTATCTCTAGAAAGATCTAAATATGAACAAATACATAGCCTGCATACTCGTTTTTAATTCCCAGAGAAAGACCCATGAAACATTGTGTGGTTATTCTTGCGTCCTGTAGCATGGTTAGAATACACAAAATTGATTGCAATACAATTTTTCAAGCATACCTTGGAATACTTCTAAAATTCTGTTGAGTTGCATCTATTTTGTTGATGCAAATAAATATGTAGCTACTCTGTACATTTTGCCATTTCTGAAAATTTTCTCTTACACAATGAATACATTAGTGATGTGTAGGTCAGCAAAAACTCAATCTGCACCTGACCCTAAACTGCAAAACCTTAAACGAGAAGGAAAGGCAAAAATCACTGGGGGTGACAAATGTTAGGCACTTTTATTTCTTACTTTTTAGATTTGAGATTTTAGATTCTTCTGTCTTCTGAATCCCGGGGCTGTGCAGTAGAATAAAAAAGCCAACTTTTTTTGTTTAAGTTCGGCTTTTCACTCTACTGCGATGTGCAAGCGATGCAAAGACAGAAGAAGAAAGAGGAGACACTCTCTCGCAGCTACCCTGGGCTGGTGCAGTTTTTTTTTCTAACAGGAGCACCAGTCCAGGGTAAAAGGTAAGCGGTTAGACTCACTGGGGGGTGCCTAACATTTTGGCACCCACCAGTGACATAGACTTTCCTTCTTCTTAAAAATGTTGCTACTGTAAGACCTGCACCGAACACATACCTGTGATTATCCGCTCTGTACGCTACTGTGCGCATCTTAGGTTCCAAAACAGGAAAACATCAGAAGCAAAAGAGGAGTGTATTTACCCAGTCTGACCCGCATTCAGCATGAACCCTTAATAGTCACCCAAATTTTAACCCTAACCCACCTGGCTTAAGGGTAAGCCCATGGGTCCCAGGTCAACTCACACATCACTGGAATACACCCACATTTCTCCTATGGAAATTAAAAGGGTGCCTGCTATCTCCACATTTAGTGCAAATATATATATAGACATGACATTTATATATATATATGTATTAAAAAATAATATAAGTTAATATGCAGTCCTACAAGAACCTGGTTTTTATACTTTAAAAGTGGTTAGGGCACATTCTGGATTTCTTTGATTTGAGAGCAATAAGATGCACGTTCCCTTTCCTTTCCTGGGTATTTCGATTACAGATATCTTAGTTTGAACCTTTTATTGCCCATATAGTCATTGATCAGCATTGTATTCCAACCATGTAACACTTTAAATACTACAATAACAACATTTAGCTTTAATAAATATGTTTGATATTATATACTAGTCTCTCTCTCTGACTGATTTGCATCCACCTTAGACGACTTTGTAGCAACATCTAGTGTTTCAGGGTTGTTGAGAGGTTCGGTCTCTTTCAGGTCAGTCTTTTCATCTATATTCTTTGCACTTGTTGCCATTTTTTCCTTTGCCAGCATTCTGTAATTAATAGCATTCCCAATAAAAAGCCAAATACTTGCTATAATCACGATCACTCCACAGACAAAGTACATGTATTTATAGTTTCCAGTTACATCCACCAAAAAACCTAAAAAGAGAAAAAATGTGTTTATTATGCATGGAAATCTTTTACGTAGCAAATTGTCTTCACATGTAGACAACGTTCATGCAAGTAAGGATACAAGCTCAATAATATAGTCAAACAGATGAAATGATTGATTTTTTTCAGTAAAATCAGTAAACTTTGGCAGCATTTGCCAGGTTTGCCTATTTATAAAACTAAGAGCTTTAAAATTGGCATAGACCCAAAGAAATTCCATTATTTCTTATTAAAGAATCAAAAACATGGACAGGTAAGAAAATATCAATTAAGTCATGTCTCCAATGGTATTTTAATAATATAATGTGTGGCTGAGTTATTAGTGTTCTGTTTTTTTTGCTAAACTTTACCAATCTATTATTTGGAATCTTGGGACCTGGGTTTTCTGGGAAAGAGATCTTTCACTAATTTGGATCACCATACCTTAAGTGTGCTAAAAATCACACAACTGAACACATTCTGCTGAGTGGACACATTTTTCTACTTTGCATGACTGGTGCCTCCAGGATCTCTCAAATTGGATTATGTTCCATTCAGTAAGCTTTTACATGTCCATCCAATTGTAAGTGCAAACTTTTCAATGTTAATTAAAGTTTACTATGCTAATAGAGGGCAAAATTTCTCTTTTTTTAAAATGTAAGAAGCAAGTCTCATTAAACAGTGAAGGGTTTGCCAACACAGATTGCATATTCATTTGACACAAGCCCACCCAACTTTCTTGTTGCTCAATGAGAACAACTTTCCTAGCGAAAGATTAACTTTTAACTTGTATTTACGTACTGTATATTTGCTGCAACATGAAATGTTCTCAGTGGCTAATAGGTAACTGGTTTTGAGACATTATAAACTGGCTGGTACGCAGCCAGTGCAGAACCTGAGAGACATGTTTACTTATATCAACAGTACCCATTTTTACCGCTATTTAACCATCTCCAAGAAGTGTCTACAGCCATTAAGTTGTGTTTTTTGGAACATAAACTTTAAAAATAACGGTAATAATAAAGGTAATAAATGGTATTGCCTTTATATACTATATTACTAATTAAATGTACCATAGTATGTGGGAATGTGATGGTCCTCAGATTTAATGTCAACTTGAACATTTATGTAATATATATAATTTCTGGAAAACACTGTAGAATATGTTGGTGTGGTAAAAATAAAGGATACTAACAAAGTGTCTAAGAACTATATTATAAACCTTTATTTATACCATGCCAACATATTATGCAGTGCTTTGCAGAAATGATATATATTACATCAGTGGCTATAGGTTTATTTAATCAGAAGCTAGTTAACTTGTCTGTATGGTTTTGAGGCAAATACAAAGTCAAAGATGGTGTGCTGCCTGAAATCAAACCTAGAACCAAAAACCCAAAAGTATGCAGACACCTTGTATAAAATAAAATGTTTTCAGTAATACTCTCAGACAAGTTTCTGGAATAAACCCTTAGATCAGTGATCCCCAACCTTTCTTTCTCGTGAGCCAAAATCAAATGTAAAAATACTTGAAGAGCAACACAAGCATCATAAAAGTTAATGGAGGAGCCAAATAAGGGCTAAGATTGGCTATTAGGCAGCCTCTATGCACACTATCAGCTTACAGGGGGCTTTATTTGGTAGGAAATCTTGTTATTATTCAACCAAAACTTGCCACCAAGTCAGGAATTCAAAAATAACTACCTGGTTTGGGGGCAGTGAGAGCAACATCCAAGGGGTTGGGGAGCAACATGTTGCTCACGAGCCACTGGTTGGGGATCACTGCCTTAGATTATGGAGAAATGGAAAGGCTTTCTCTGATGTAATAATGCTTTTTAACAGACAAGGTTTTGCAATTCTATCTGCTACAATGTGTAATGCTGACTGAAAAATTTAGCAAAGGAGGAATAATGGTCTAAAAAGGTTTTTCATGATTTGCTCCAAGGTCACTGGTTCCAGTGAAAGCATCCTTTAATAGTCGCTTTCTGTGCAGGCCTAAAAAGAGACTATAACTTTTAAGAATATATATAAGGATCAAATGCTTCCAAAACTACTTTACTTTAATAAACATTGCACAAAAACATTTTTTAATGATGGTGTCCCTTTATGTCCTTAGATATGAATGCTATATTTATATATGTTGTATGCCATATTAACTGCCTATTTTTAATTATATGGAATTCATAAAGAAATATGGCCTCTGACTTAGTAGATGAGGTTGAAAAAAACACACGTCTATCAGGTTCAACCTTTTTGTATAAGTGAAACCAGGCTGGTTGATTTAGAGGAAGGTGAAGAAAAAGCTACTCCTATTTGCCTCAGAGGTAGATAAAAATCGAAAGAAGGCAAATCAGACCAGCCTCTGGATCAACTTTGTACTAGAAGATAAGATTTTGTATTTAAAGGGGCATCCAGCACTTTCTTTAATCATTCAAATGTTTCTGCCATTAACATTGAATTTCAGCTATTTAAAGGCATGAGTGAATGTGTTGTGTGCCATCTTTATGTTGCCTCATTAACTACTTGCTACTGGTCACTTCACCAGGAGGTAGAGTTCCCTTTAAATATGCTACAGAGGCCTGAGATTGATAACTCAATTTACACATTCATCTTGCAATCTATCAAAACACTATTGGTTGTGTGATAAGCATTCTGCATTGTAACCAGTTTGCTTGACTCAAAATGCTACCTGTTGTGGTACCCTAAAGGCATCGGGCATGCATTTCTACATTATAAAAAAAAAACTGAATATCATATTTGCAGTTTTTTATGTATTTTAAAGGCTTAGAACAGCTCACGGCTGAAAATTAATTTTTCATGTTGGTAGTTAAGCCAAGGAGAAAGTGTAATCCCAAAGTGGCCATTCTTGGCAGCCCACAGCTAACCCAGTAGATTTCACTACAAATACATTACAGTCAAATATTTGTAATTTACCATCACTGCAACCTTTCAGCATTCTGACATTGCTACTTCCAGTGTCTTCTTCCCAAAGCAAGTATGTCTGGAGAGTGTTTAAAGTGTTACATTTAAATATACATGGTACATGAGGTGGCTGCATATAAGTCTTCTTGGACCTAGTGCCAGTTACCTCTATTAATGTGAATAAAGCTCAATGTGCACATTGTAGAGGTGTATGGGTGCCTGTCCTTTACACCAGGTATGGACCAGACATCAAGGACATGTAAACCCTACATTTTTCCACCATGTATATAAGTTGGGCACTTTTTCCCCACCTGAACCACATAATTTGTTCTGCATATATCCCTCCGTTAGCAAGCACCATTACATTTTCCTCAAACAAATACCACCTTTTACCTGGCAGCCATTTTCCCTCTCACGCATCATCAGTAATGTTTATATCTACAAACAGCAAATTCATAAAGAATGCAGGCAGAACTTAATTTGGTAAAACGTCCTGGTTGGATTGAGCACTGTAATGGTTAAAGGAACAGTAACACCAAAAAATTAAAGTGTATAAAAGTAATTACAATATAATGTACTGTTGCCCTGCATTGCTGCAACTGGTGTGTTTGCCTCAGAAAGACTACTATAGTTTATATAAGTTAGGTGCTGTGTAGCCATGGGGCAGCCATTTAAAGGAGAAAAGGCACAGGCACTTAGCAGATAACAGATAAACCCCCCATTATATGGGGCTTATCTACTAGTTATCTGCTATGTAACCTGTGCCTTTTCTCCTTTTTTCCAGCTTGAATGGCTGCCCCCATGGCTACACGGCAGCTTATTTATATAGTAGCTTTTCTGTAGCAAAAACACCAGTTTTTTGCAGAGCAACAGCACATTATATTTTAATTACTTTAAAGCACTTTAATTTTTTGATGTTACTGTTCCTTTAAGCAGAGCTCAGGAGAGGAGTTTAGGAGAAAAAAAATAGGAGCAGGAATATTCTGCTGGTTCGTAAATAACATATATTACACAACCAATTCTGTATTGTTGGTGCAATTTTTGTGGAGACATTCTGTAAAAAACAAAACAAAACACTATTTTGGGAAAACAGTGCCAAGTGGTCAAATTTTTACACTTTTAAAAATCCTTCAGTGCATGGGCACGAGTCTGCTCATCTTGCTCCTCTCTCCCCCTCCCTTTTCCTCCTCTCCCTCCCATCAAAATTTGCTCCCACCTCCCATCTCTGTGTAAACTGAGCTATCAGCAGCTAGAGCTGCACCATGGAAGCTACTAAGACCAAGCTAAAATGGCAGCTCCTATCTTAAGCAAATACAGGGAACTTCTAGGGCTGTTTAGTCAGGTATGGTAAAGCTTTCTGCAGAATAAATATAGCATTCTAGCTTGCATTATTGTGGTTAATCTATTTGCAATAAAATGCCAAAATGTATTTCCTTCTCATTTAAGTGTATAAACCCCAAGGTGTTCTTAGCCACAACCCTCTCAAGAAGAACTGCAATATTTAAAGCACCCTTAACCTCAGAAACTACATTGCATTACTTTTAAAAGTCTGAATATCCTAGTACTTTGGGAAAAACTGACTTCAAAAGCCAAATCACTGCTTATAGAAAAAGAGGGAAAGTGTCAAAATGTATTTAAGTTGCCAGCCCCTTCTATTTGTAGATACTGCAATGGGAAACACACTGACTACGTCTTGCCGTAAAGTGCCTTGGGTGAATAGAGCAAGAAACGTTGTTGTTCTTAAGTTTAGACTTTTTTGCGGCTTTCATTATTGCTCAGCAGAATTAGATCAAAGTGTTAATTTAGATGTGAAATGAATATTCTATTATACTATGTTTTACTGAAACATTACTGGAAAATCACTGGTTAATCTATAAACCCTTTGTCATAATATGCTGTATACATATATATATATATATATTTTTTTTTAATCAACAGGAATTCTTACCTCCTAATGGAGGCCCAATCAAAACCGGGCAGCATTCCACAATTGTTGTAAGTCCAACAGCGCTGGAAAATCTTGCAGCTCCTACAATGTCCATTAGTGTCTCAAACAGGACGCTGCTCACCATTCCAAATGCAAATCCAAAAAAGACAGCATAAATCACTAGGCCAGTGTAATCATTGGCCAATGGACATAAAAGATGGCAGACACCATTATACAAAATTGCAAAGCTAAAAAAATATTGAATTCTGGGACGTATAAATCTAGTGTTTGCAACCATTCCCATTGTTGGTCTGGCAACCATATCTACAAAAGCTAGGATAGACAGCAAAAAAGCAGATGAGTATTGATCTATACCCATATGCTTTGCATAGGGGGCAAGGAAAACAATAGGAGCAAAAAAGCCAATAAACATGATAACATTTCCAGATAAATAAATTAGAAATCCCCTGTGCTTAAAAAGTGATAAATCTAAGTATTTGTTGATGCTTTGACAAACAGATTCTTTTTTCTTGTGGTTTTCATCATCCTTTGGTGCTTTTTCAATATCTTTTTTCACAGGCTTTGGTCCAATTGGCCTCATGAGGGAGCCAGCCACACAGCAGTTTAACAGAAGACCTCCTAAGATTAGAAAGCTACCCCGCCATCCAAATTGATTAAAAAGAAATTGATTCAGTGGAGCCAAAGTGCTTAAAAACACGGGACTCCCAGCCATGGCAAGTCCATTTGCTATGGGGCGCTTTTTGAAGAAATACTTTCCGATAATTGTTAAAGAAGGCTGAAGATTAAATGCTAATCCAAAACCTGTGGGGTAAAATAATAAAACACATCTTAGTTGGAAATTCTTCATTGAGCATAACCCTAATATTAGAGTCCCCCAGTATTCCAGGCATAAAAATCAAGATATTTTAAGTCATGTCCCCAGTCCTTCTAGCTCTTGCCTACTTTTCAGTGTCAATAGTTATTAAATCTAGCCAGCATTTTGAAAAGCTTAAGAGAAAGGCCAGCAATTAAGTCTTATAGTGTAGTATAGTATTTCTCCTTATTAGTTATGTAACCAGATGTCTAGATTTGACATTGTCTTTCTAATGGACACCAGTGAGTTTTTATACCACCTCCAGAGTAGGGTTGTTATACTATGCCACCAGAGTTAATTATATATATCTTACCATCCACTGATGGTAGATGTGTATTTACAGAATATGTTTGCTTTCCACCTGGTGACTAGTAATTGCTACCTGCTAACTGGTTGCTAGGGGTTACTGCTTCATAACCTCATATAGGTTTCAATGGGCAGTATTCATTATCCCCTTGACTATGCAGATCTTTCAATTTCAGGATAAACTGAATTAAATCTTCTTTATTGGATCCCCCTTTTAACCTTATGATTATAGGTGTAATACATAAAATGCTAAAATAGTGTAAAATACCTTTTAAAAATTCTATTTTAGATTAAAATTACACAACATTTTAGTTGAGTTGTAAATGCATATCAGAAAAACATCCCAATTTTGTTAATGCCCCAGCCAGCAGTTAGTGGTCTTTAAGCTCTCAAACATAGTTACACGTGTAACTATGGTGCAATATAATAACCCTACCCTGTAGGTGGTATATAAACCCACTGGTGTCCATTAGAAAAATTGTTAAATCTACATATCTGGTTACATAACTAATAAGGAAAAATACAACACTATAAGAGTTGCTTTTCTTTTATTGTTTGATTTTTGGAAGGTGAGTGAGCCTGAAGAAGAGTCAAAACACCGGATATCATTTGTCTTGCCCAATTATGCCTACCAATGCCCAAGATGATTCACAGTTCTGACTGTTCCAGAGAACATTAAGAGGTATATAATAATCCTTTTTCTGAAAAAAAAATCATATTCTGATGTTTTAAAAATAGAAAATATGAAGCATAGCTTTATGTAAACAGCAATGTAAACTTTAATTACTTGACACAAAGGGTCATTCACAACTTCTATACCAAAATATTTTATTCTTTAAATGAGAAATGCGTATGCTTACCTGTGAAGGATTCCATACAAACATGTCAGTGGTAAATTCTTCTGCAAAGTTATAAAACAAGCAATACCTCTAAAGAGCTACTCACTTATGGATTATTTCACAGTAAGACCAAAGTAGTAGTTACCTCTAAAAGGTTATGAGATTATTTATTGTTTTGTTTGAGTGGCAACATAACCATTTGTTCAAGGAAGAAAGCTTTCCTGAAAGCTTCTTTTTTTACCAAATAGCCCAAACTGGGCATAAGTTTCTATCATTTATACTGACAATAAATGTTCAATAACAAGCCACAGAGCATAAAATAGATGTATTTTATGTTATTGTATTTAAAATAACAATAATCGTTATATATTTCTCTAGATCTCAATGATATTTTTTTTTGCGAGCCAACTGTATCACTTGTTGAGTGCTATTAAGTGCTGTCTCCTTGTATTGCATCATTTATACTGTGAATAATGCAACCCCCCCCCCCATTGTAAAATATATAGTGAATAATGTACCCTCTATTTTAAAATATCAGGCTATTCATCATATAAAAGCACAAGGCCGAAGGCCAAATGTTTTTGTACAGTTTATGGAACTCCAAGGTGAATTCTGATATCCTCAAGTTTTACATCAGGGGGTACATTTTAGTACACAAGTGAGTTATGTGATCAAAATTATATCACTAAGCACCAGTTATAACTGATGACATCACTAAGCAAAGTTCTAAAGATATAATTTATATGTAAACACCTTTTATTCTAATAAAAAAATATTTGTTGTAAACATGTAGTTCTAAATATGTAGAATGCTGCAATTCTTATGTATCTTTTTAAAAAAAAATAAAGTATGACCTTGATGTTTTTCTGAAATGATCTTTCCCAAGAGTTAATATCAATTCCCTGCAAAAGGTGTATTATAACACTCCTTCTTATAGTGCTGCCGTACTTGCCTTTTGCTTTACATGCAAAACAACATTATGAAGAGTATAATGGCACTTACCACCCATAACACCAATGCAGATGTATAGCTGCATGACACTGTTGCAGAAAGATGCCGAAATCATTGCTAAAGAGCACAGGACACCTCCTCCTATTACCACAGGACGACTTCCATATTTGTTTACCAGAATGCTGCTGATTGGACCTAAATCAGAATAAAAATGGGGAAATGTAATAATTTGCGTCAAATACTTTTTACAAAATTAATAGGAAAAAGCAATCTCTCATATTTTAGATGCAGGAAAAGGTGATGTACCGTGTTAGCCAGTCAAAAATGTTTACAGGGTAACCCTTTTGAAATAAAAAATAACAAAAGTGGTACAAAGGTGATACCTTTATTGGCTAACTAAGATAACCATAGCAAGCTTTCAGAAAGGTTTAGTTCCTTTTTCAAGCTGATTAATAGCTTGAAAAAGGTATCACTTAAAGTAAAAAGTAACTGTTGTATTTGTTAGTTGAGGCAAGGCAGAACGTTGTAAGTGGAGTATTGTCACAGTTCAGTTAAAGACCAGAAGGCCAAACAAATCTAATGTAGAAATATATGGGCCAATGATCAAAGCAAGTTGCAAACTATCATTGCTAAATAAATGGCTGGAGTTTAAGGCTGGAAGGTTTAAACATAGATATAGATTATATATGGATAATAAAGGTGCTTGCTACTTTAAATATGTAAAGGACCCATGCCCTAATTCTGCAACTATCACATTTAAAGGTCTTAATATTTTGTAACTTGTCACATTTTGTACTGCCTGTGATACATTTTTGCTACAATGAGTGACTAATCTCCCTGAAATGCTTTCTAACTGGCAATAATGTAAATTGCTTGTGGGAAAACACATGCTGCATTTTGTTTTCCAAAGTTGGCTGAAGTAGCCTCCAGGCCCGGATTTGTGGAAAGGCCACAAAGGCCCGGGCCTAGGGCGGCAGAAGTTTAGGGGCGGCATGCCGCCTCGCCGCAACAACATTTTTAAATTTGGCTTCCATACGGAGCAGTCGGGACCTCTCCCCACTGCTCCGTATGGGAGTTTAAAGGTTTGCGCATGCGCACAGTGGGCGGGCGGGGCGACCAACGGGGGCGGCCTCGGGACGCCCTGAAGATAAATCCGGCCCTGGTAGCCTCACAAACAAACTTCGGGAGGCTACAAAAAAAACAAAGCACTGCATATGTTTTCCCACCAATTTACATTATTTTCTGTGGGAAAGCATTTCAGGGAGATTAGTCACACATCGTAGTGAAGATGTATCGCAAATGACTAATCTCTACAGTACCCTAAAAATACAAACAAATCCTTTATCTCAGATCTTGGGTTATTGCCTATAGTAATTGGTACATTTTTTCACCTTGATACAGATTTGTGGAGCAATTTGTGTTTTTTAAGTGAAGAAAATTTTCACAAATCTGCATTGTTTTAACAGAAAAAAAAGTTTTTAGCATGGGAAAAAAAAAATTGCAAGAAAAAAAAAAACCTGTTGATTCCAATGTATTCGTAAACCATTTGCAAACCTCTTTTTAACTAGAAACCTAAATAAATGGAGTATTTAAACATAATCTCTTTTTTTTTTAAACCAAACTCACTTCTACCAAGCCAAATTACCAAGCTAAATTAGTTATTGCTTCCTTTCCAAGCTTCCTTGTTTCTTGTGTTTTGTTCTTTTAAGATTCACTTTCTTGTGTATTTCTTATTGGTGTTATATGGGAAGAAAAAAAATCATAAGATGGCATTAAAAAATAAACTGTGAACAGAACTTGGATTTGCATGAAGAAATCTCACTTGAAAACAGATGAGAACAGCCAGCAGCATTGAGCCTGAGCACACCATTAAAAAATTCTTCTGAAGAGGCCGAGAGTGAAAATCCCTCCTCTCCCAGGCTGCTTTGCCCACATGTACAGGGCCACACATTACCACTATATGAACTATCCAACTTGTAGCCCAAAGGATGAATATGGCACTCAAGAGTTTTGTTTTTAAAACTCCCAGTCCTCCCAAGGGTATCAGAGTACTTTGTATGACATAATTGCTGTAATATAATACAGCTTTTAAGCCTGTGAACATCTTGTGCTGTGTTAGGTGTTACATAGCATAAGGATTGCATTTTTCCCCTTTCTATTTTGCTAATTATTCAGTCTAATGCAAATAGCTGCATTTCTAGTAAAGGCTACCATTTTGCTTTGTATCTTTAAAGGATAAATAAGCCTTTTACCTTAAAAGCCCATAAAAAGTATCTATATAGCACCCAGAATAATATACTTTCTGTTTTGTCTCATGTCCTTTCTAAATCACAAGCAGCTCAATTCAAGTCTCTCAGCTACTTCCTGGTCTAGCATGAAGCTCCACCCCCTTATCTTTGCTGAGCTCTCCTCCTCTCTCTGACTGTGAAGATGTGCTTATTGGGCATGCGTACTGCCTCTGTTCCAATGGAAATGAATTAGGCATGTACAGCAGACACCTCTTTGACCATCTTAACAGTCAAAGAGAGGAGACCTCAACAAAGAAAAGGGGTGGAGTTTCGGTAGACTAGGAAGTAGCTGAGAGAGCTAAAGCTGGGCTGTTTGTGATACAGAATCTACATGAGACCGAATGCAGGGTGAAAGGTATATTATTCTGGGAACTATTCGAGTCATTTAATAGATAGAAAAGAAAGGTTTACTTATTCTTTAATATGAGAACATCATCAAACATATTTTCTGAGCTAAAGCAATGAGATATTTTAGCATCACATGATGATTTTTACACAAGTAAGCTGTATTTTGACCCCACCTTTTTTCTTTTTTTTGTTCCTGGGAAGTTTCTTGAGTTTAACTTAATAGAATGGCTAGGGCTTCAAAACGAATGCAACCAATTTAAACAGTTAAGAAAATTTTGTTAGTAAAAGCAATTAAATATTTTTTACAGAAAGTGCAAATTCAAACGCCCTTATAAGTTTTATGAGGATCTTAGCCAACTTTTGAAATGCTCTTTAAATGACTAGGGGTTACATAGGTCATTGTGCCATTTAGTGTCGGTGTGTGTGAACGTTTTAAACATAATATTTATTAGCAGTTACATTGTGCTGAACCTGTTTTTTGGAATGTACCCAGCTCCATATGGACAACCAGATGGTTTACTGTAATTTTATATTATGAGTTCTCAATATGAAATAAATGATACACATAATTATCATTATTTTACATATTTGTTGGATGACTTATTTGGATATTTATATCCACAGAGAGCTAAATTGATGTAGTGAATTAGCAAGTCACCAAAGTCCCATCATTACTGCAACAAATGAAAAGAGCAAAAACAAATATTTACTCAGCTTCTTCTTATAACTGCAATAATTCAATATTTCACCATATTCCCCTACATATAGGAAGGCAAATCTATCATAATACAGGTTCAATTCAGCATTTAATGTATTAAATTTGATTAAATAACTATGCAATTCATTCAGAATCATGTCAAAACTAAAAGTTAGATTTATCAGAATTCTTATTTGTATAGTTTCAGAAGTTTTTTCAACAGCTCCCATTGACTTCTAGGTGACCTCACAAGGATTTAGATGGCATATTTTTATTTGTAGGTTTTGACGCATAATAAATTAAAAATGTGTTTTTCTTAAGAAAAAAATTAATGATTACAAGTGCAAAAAAAATGCAACCATTTATAAATTAGCTATATATGGTTTTTCATTAAAAATCATGTAAAAAAAAAACCAAAAAAACTATTCATATAAATTGTTTACATTCGCTTATGTTATTTTTTAAACAGTGAACCTTATCTGCTTGAACGTATTACATTTGTCAAATATATTCATGATTTCACATCCACTGACTCACTCAACACTTTGTTTAAAAAGGTTAAAAAAAAAACTGGAAACTGACGCTATGAAATTTTATTTTTTGTACATTAAGGAAACCGTTAATAAATGTTATTCACTCAATGTAGACAATGGGACACAAATCAAAGCATTAACCCTAATGGATGTTTTTAGTTCACTAACAAAAATAGGTCAAGCATTTATGGAAAATTCCTTTTGGCACATTTTAACCCTTTGTTACCTATTACCCTTGGTTCAATTTTTAGTAAGGCATTCTGCTCGACAGCAGCAGCCCTGTGTTTTATAAACCTTTAAATATTACTGGCTCAGACTGCAGTTTTAGCCTGGACTATACAGCCATTATCCTCTTGCAAATTTGCTCCTGTGGGCAATGATAAAAAAGGAGATACCTTGCTAATATTAGCAGTTCATGGCTGTATTCCTGGTGGTGCACTTGTGTTATCACTTAAAATGCAGCAGTGATAGTAGAAGTGCAGGGGATACACAATTACAATTAATTTCAATGGCAAGGTATTTCTGGCATTTTGTTGCTTCCACGTAAGGATCGAGCAACAAGACACCCAAAGTGCCATTTCCCTAATGCTTTCTCCTTGGTTCTATCTCTGCGTCTATCTCTGTAACCGCCAGTTACAGTATATATAAAGAATCTGTCTTTATCTATTCTACTTGTAATCTGGATAGCACCATAGTGGATGGTGAGGCTCATTGACAAACTCTTCTTCCAGGGCAAAAAGGTTACAATAACAAAAATATATTTCTTTTTCCAGCCATCAAAACATTACTTTATTGTAGTAACTAAAAGGAAAGTGGGACAAACCAACATTGTTTATGAATAAGTAGTATGCAAGACTTGCTGAAAAAGTTATTTTTGCTCCAAAAGATTTGGCCACTTTCAAGTACACCTTAAAAGTGCGCAACAACGAAGAATATTTCATTGTGAAATGGGAATTTTTTTTCCATGTTTGTGCAAATTTTTTCCATTTATGAATTCTATAACATTACCCCTTACTGATTTTCTAACAAAGAAACAAATATACAAAATGTATTTTACACATGTGCTGTGTTCTGGCTATTTACTTTCCCCTTGGTTGATGGCCTACGGAGCTTGATTTCACTCTTCTTTCTGTTACTAGTTTTGACTATACCTCTTTAATTTACATGATACCTAACCTCAAGAAAACTCTTGATTTCTTACATATTTTTAATTCATTTGGATCAAGTCCAAATTAATTGGCAAGTTTTCATTTTTTTGCCATACTAACTTTGTTAGGTTTCTAAATACTGTATAAATTGTTAAGCAAAGGTATAAATTAAATCACTTGGCAGAATCAGGCTGGTAGCTGATTAGCCTCATCTTTGGGATTTGACAAATTTCATGTCGGTGATAATTTACTTATATAAAGGCTTAATTGCACCAGTGCAGATACCAATAGCAGCCTAACAGCAATTAGTGTTAATCAGTGTATTACAAGTTAGAACATTAAAACAAAGAAAGGTGTCTTTATCAGCATATATTTATGTATTTTATGAAGGGTGTGTGTGCCATATGTACTCAGTTTCTTATATATAGATTTTGGATTAGTGCTTATTTGCTTCCCTGGATACCATTGAATTTAGAACAGAGACAATTACCCCTGTGTGGAGGATTGCATAATTGTCTGGTACAGGCTGAATTCCATGATGCAGCACACTGACATAAGGGCCACAACTGAAGAAGGTACAAAAAATCTACAATTAAGTGCCCACTGGTGGCACAAAACATAATAGACTACTGTTTGTGAGGATGTAAAGATGAATGTTTGTTTTTGGATCCTTGCAGGCAGACAAAACACTAAGGATCCATCTTTCCACCTAAACCTGGGCCCATTGCCACCTTTACTATCACTATTGATGGCATCCTCATTAACCCTGTCAACTCTGCACATTGGTTGGGGGTGATATTTGACTCCTCTCTCCTTCTCTGACCATATTAACACCACTGTCAAAGCCTGTCACTTTTTATTACGCAATAGTGCCAAAATCATGCAACCTCTCATCCTTATACATTTAGACTACTGCAGCAACTTCCTACTAACTGGAATTCCTTACTCATCTCATCTCACCCTACTACAGTCCTTATTAATACTTCTGCCCAAATTTTCCTTCTCTCATCCAAGAGAGTACAGGCCCCTTCACTGTTGAAGTCCTTATCATGGCTCTCCTAAAACAAAAAAGCTTTGTTATCCCCTCTCATAACCTTCAAAGCTCTTCATTCCTCTGCACCTCACTACATCTCTTCTCATGTGTCTCCATATGTTCCTGGCTGACTCCTCTGCTACTCTCAAAGCAATCGCTTGGTCGCATCCCTCACTACTAATTCTGTTTCCCATCTTAAATCATTCTGCCTTGCTGCTCGTTACATTTGCAATCCCATGCCTCAATTCTTCCAGAGAGAATCTGCCTTGTCTCTTTGACACTTAAGCTCCTAACTTTTAATTTAACAGTACTTTGCATTTATTTGCACTTATTATTTTAATGACCCCTGTTTATTATTTTGCTGTACAGCACTGAATACATAGTAGTGCTATATAAATAAAAACATGCACATAATAATTTTGTGTTTGGTGCTCAAAATTTATTTAGAGGCCTACCTAAGACTTTCCAAGTTATTTTTCATCCTGCTTCTGGTAATTCTGATCTGGACTCTACTATCCCTTGTGTGAAGTACCTTAAACTTTTACCAGCCATTTGTATGTCTGTTTACAAAGTCTCTTGTTCCCGATTGTCAGGCACCTGTCCTGCATGTGCTCAACTTTGGCTCTCTCCCTGGTGCCAACTAAACCCTCAAAAAGGGCAATTGGCCCCTGTTCCTGGCAGAATGCTTCTTAGATTGAACTAAAACAAGCAGATAAAACAAGTCACAGATTTTTTTTTGTTGTCTTTTGACACTGGCATTTTCACTCCTAAACAACTCTGGCAAGATATATTCAAACCAGCATGCATTTTTGAATGGTGTTAGTAATATCATTCAGCAGACATCTTTGTGCCAGAGAAAATTGCAGTAAGAAATTTCAAGTGAGAAAAAGAGATAATAAATCCTCTGCCCTGTCTCATATCAATATATTAAGAACATTAAGCAGGGACACGTAACTGTCCTTAGGCTGAAGAGGTGGCAAAAAGCCGCTCCTGGTAACTTCAAGAGCTGAAATTTCATTTTTTTTTCTGCTTTCTGCGCTAGCAATGTGGCTCTCCCTCAGCCCTCTTTGATGCAAAAAACCTAAATATGGAGGCAGGGCCACCATTACAACAAAATTATATGGGCCCTGCAAGGATCCTAATGGTTACAAATACAAAAACCATTGGTGGCCAGGGGCTCTATTGGTTTAAAAAATAAATAATTGAACCCTAAAATGTATACACATAAGCCTGTAAATGACACAGCCCAGGGCCCAATCAGTGACATTATTGATGGTTGATATGTGATGCTCATGCTGTCAATGCCATTCTTTTCAGGGGTAAATTTACTGGCACAATTGCCATATTATTTCCATGATGTAGCAATTCTTCCATGAGTTCCGGCATTGTTGCACTCACAATTGCAGCTGATGCATCAAAATTAGAGAAAGGGGGCGGCCTCAGGGCGCCGGGCTATCAAATCTGGCCCTGATCCCATGTCAATTTTTCCAATGTTCCCCAGCATCCCCCCTGTGCCATTCTATTCTCCAATCTCCACTGCTTAAGTCCTAGTAGAGCCACATGGGACTGGAAGCTGAACTTTTTCCCATGCCTATCCAATCCCCATGCAGCTCCGCCGGGACTTAATTACTGCGGAAAAAATGAGCAGTATAGAGAGCTGTGTAGGGCAAAGAAAATGCAGGGGCCCCAACTTCACCCTCCCATTCTGAGTCTGCAGCTCACTGATAGTACTGGTGGCCCGAACCGGGATAAAGGAGTAAAGTATGGCCAGCATTCCCTTAAGACCAATAACTTACTGGACCTGGGAGAACTGTCCCCCCATGATGGTGGCCCTGTGCGGAGGGGCAGCACTAGCGGCCAAAACACCCCTGACATGATATTCTATATATGACTTCTCGAATATAAATGTATTCGAGAAGTCTAGAGGATATGTCTTAAAAAATAAAAAAAAGTTGCCGTTGTACTACAAAGACTCGGCTTACTTGCAAAGGACACTGCTACTAGCAGTAAAGTGCACAAAATATAAATTACTATCTTCTGGTTTTTACTAGCTGGAACATCATTAATATGGAAATTAGGATAGATAGGACTCAACCCTACAAAACAGGGAACAGGCAACACGCAAGACAGAAGGAAAAGTAGACAGTAGTATTTTTGTTTTTTCAATATGGGCAAATTATGATGAGTCTCTGTGAACAGAAAATATAGGCATTAACATGGCAGTGTGTAATTCCTGCATGCAGAGAAAGTGTTTTTTGGAGCTGCAGTGCAGCATAGCACCAGCACTGAACTAGGCTTTTTTTCAGTTCCTCTTTAATTTTAAAATTATGTCAGTACAACATATATTTAATATGTAGAGCACATGTGCTGTCAAATGATCAGTATATTTATTATTACATTGAAAGAAAAGAACAGTTTCACCTAGAGTATTGACCTTTAGCACAAAAAAGGTTGCAAAACTAAAAGGAAACAACAGTTATTATATACATATATTATGCCAATATCAAAGGGGCTGTTTACATTTAGATTAAGATTTTGTAAATTAAATTAAGATTTTGTATGATGTTTTCAGCAGAATTATGTTTGTGAATAGTCTTTATTTCTTAAACTCCATGTTTTCTTTAATTAAAAAGTTGTATATATATTTGCAGCTTTCAGGCTTGGAATTTAAACTAAATGCTTGCTAGGGGTCAGTGAAAATGACTAACAGATAGCATTTTCATTTGCAAGCTGGAAAGAAGCAGAATAGTATGTTGCTTAGAACTGGTCCTTATACAATGTCATTTTTCAGTGTGAAATGTTTTGAAGATTCCAAGTAGATATCTTGATTTATGTACAAGTATGGGCTCCAATATACAGAAACCTGTTAGTGATTATATTTTTTTGCATGTGTAAATGTGCCCAGTTTGTTTGTTTTTCTGTCTTAAATATGATTATATTTTTAAATGATATATTTCTCAATGATACAAATAAAATATAATTAACTTATATATTTTACAAAGGTGAATAGCTTGAAAACACCATAATTGAATAACTTAAAATTCCTTACCTCCTGCATACATGACAGCCAACATAATTGATGATATCCAAGCAATTTCACTATATGAGGTATTGAATATCTCTTGGATTTCCTTGAAGAATACTGTAATGGCTTTAGGAAATGCATAAGAAAATCCAATTGAAATAAATGACCCAAAGACCACAACCCATCCCCAGCCTCCATCTGGGGGAGTGTACTGTAGAGTCACTGGTATGTCGGGCATTTTTCAAAAACTTTCTGTAAAAGAGAAAATATATATATAAATAAATGAAACAGTACTCTTATTAAGTTTCATCGTCATAAAATAAACGGGGAAAGAGTTCAGAGACGTTCATAATGAGGACAAACATATATAAAAACAACACTGCCCTAGATGATATAAATATTTGCACTGAGGTAATTTGATAGTAATGTAAAAGTAATCATGAAGAAATTAGGACAGTAGGATTATTATAAAAGTAATCCAAACCCTGTCTAGGTGATTTTCAACTAGATGGCAAGTGGTTTTATGACTGCAATAACATGCACCCTGTAATCTGGTCCTGGGAACTATCCATAGGTGGATTTGAACCTTTTGCTTTTTTGCTCTGGGCTAAAGAGTCAGGCTGTATCTTGTTCAGTTAATTGTACTTGAGACTTGTCACTTCAGTCTATGTTTCTAGTTTTGCTAATTACGCTCAGCTACACTGCATTAACCAGCTGGTGCTGTTTGTTGTATGACATCTCCCTCTGTGTGTGCCTTAATAAAGCCCAGTCCTGCACTTTGTCCTTGCTTGTGATATGTCTTGTTCCCCGAGATCCTTCAATACTTGAATCCTGATTCTGATCATGTTTCTAGCTGTGACTTTGTTTGTAGTCCTTGTTACTGCTCATAGCCCTGTTACCTATTTTGGCTTAGTTTCCTTGATCCTGCACTTTGTTTTGACCTTATCCTGTCTTACCTCTTACTAAATAGTTCTATCTTTTGCTCCTAAAATGACCCTATGTAGGATCTAACCTACCACTGGCTAGTCACAGGGTCCCTCTTCCCCCATCTCCCACTTCACTGGGGCCTTCCTTACTCCAGGCTTCTGGCATTTACCTATCCTACCTAATATACTGTTAGAAGTCATATGATATCCTGAGACCAATGGGAACCTCACCAAAGACAGAAAGGTTGCCTACGCCTCTTCCCCACCCACACTTAGACAATCCATCTAAGACCAATAAACTGAGTGGGGACTAACAGCTAGAGCAGCAGATCTCAACCTGTGGTTTGGGACCCCTTTTGGTGTCGAACGACCCTTTCACAGGAGTCGACTAAGACCATCAGAAAACATATATTTCCAATGGTCTTGGGAACTGAGACAATGCTCCTTTATGGTTGGGGGTCACCACAACATGAGGAACTGTATTAAAGTGTCACAGCATTAGGAAGGTTGGGAACCACTGAACTAGAGGGAAAGGTTCCTACTCCCCTGTAAAAAGTTAATGGAAGGAATAAAGGCAGGTTCAAGGTTAGGGAAAAAAGTCATCAGCAATAAAAAAATTTATTATTAGAACACAATGATGAAAGTAATACTCTAATTAAGTTTGTCTATAGTAGTATGTAAACAAAACATGAACTCCTGCTAAAGAGTGATTTAATTAAAATGTCTTTATTAGTTTTGATGCTTAATACACATAATCTGGTAACATACTGAGCAAGATAAAGAAAATGTTATTTTTTCTTTAAGCACAGAACAGCAGTCATTAGCTCTGCATACCTTAACATATTTGATGTGTGTACTTTTCAGTACTTGATGCATAATATCTTTAGCATGTTAAACAAGTTGTGGCTCAAATTAAAATAAATTGATTCCCCTTTCTTAAGGAATAGTTTAAATATATTATTACTGCAGATATTGTTGAAGTACAGGTTTGTTACATGTTCGTGGTTCCTGTGTTTGATGCACCCACAGTCCATTGCCATGCAACATAGGCAAGCCATAACATGCACCTGCTCACTAAATAAAGTATGTGGAGACTAGAGAATGTAGGGACTGTCTTTTTTGGGGCTTATAGATTGAGAGGCTATAAGCTGTCTTCAGCTTCAGCTGATTGTTATAAAAAAAACAAATGTAAAGCAACTGGTTGGCATCACAGCAATCAGCCTTAGGCTAAAAAATATATAGAAATGCTGAATTTGGAAAGAGATGTAGCATCCCTATGCATTGATACAAAGTTTAATAGATGTTAAGGGCAAGTCCAGGCTCAACCTAAGATGAATATTAAATGCACATAAAAAAAAAAAAATTCAAGTCAGTTCAATAAAATAACACTTTGTATGACCACGTTCCTGTGTCCATGTACCAGTCTGTAGAATAATCAAATGACTTATAAGTGAGTTGGCATTGGTCTTGTGGAATTTTGGCAAGGTGCACTAGAAATCATAAACTGCTCATTGTCTATTGTTTACTTTAAGTTATTCTTCTTCGCTATTTTTTCAGCAAGCTAATGTTTGTCAAAATGTAATTTGAGCCTTATTTATTTTACACATATTTTATTATCTATGTGAATACACGATTCAGCTTTGGTATCTGCGTTGTGTGCATAAAGGAAAAATTAGTTATATATATATATATATAGTCCAAAATAGATGCCGCACTCACAGGACTTAGTGGAAATAAAGAAATGTTTATTAGATGAAAAACACGTCAAAACGTGTTTTTCATCTAATAAACATTTCTTTATTTCCACTAAGTCCTGTGAGTGCGGCATCTATTTTGGACTATACTATTGATACTATACTGCACCCAGGCATATTTCGACATTGATAAACGTGAGTGCCTACTTGCATGCATTTTATATATATATATATATATATACTGTAAGCAAAGGGCAGACAGAATACATAATATGAGGTTTGTTCTATGGCATGTTATTCAAATGCCTTGATAACAGATAAGTTTCAAGAACAAGTCCAGGAAAAGTGAAAGGTGTTCTAAAGAATAGATGCAGTATTATTAAAAGCCAGGGTGTAGAAATGTGAAAGTATGCATTTTAGCCTTAAAATTCATTGTGTGTCTAGGACAGGAGAAAACATATGTGTCTTAAGGCAGTAATTTTTGAATCACTGCCATAGCTACACCTAAAAAAGCAGAACCAGTGACCCTAAATGGGCCATCATTATCTGCTATGCACTACTGATTGAAAACACATGTGGTGGATAATATGACCTGCATAAGGCTGATGCCACACGAGGTGTAGGGCTGATATTTTCGGCAAGCGGAAAAACGCTTGGCGAAAATACAGCCCTACGCCTGCTACTTGTGCCTGCACCCGAATGAATGGAATACGCTCGGGTGCAGGCACATGTAGCCGATATAAGCATGAAAACGAGTGAGAATGCAAAGTCTCGCATTTTCATGCGTATATCGGCTACATGTGCCTGCACCCGAGCGTATTCCATTTATTCGGGTGCAGGCACAAGTCGCAGGCGTAGGGCTGAATTTTTGCGAAACGTTTTTCCACTTGCCAAAAATATCAGCCCTACGCCTCGTGTGGCATCAGCCTAAAATTGCAGTCTGAACAACAGCTGATCAGCAGGCCTTGCTCTTCAGTTCACCATCACAAAATAGTTACTCAAGGTAAAAGATGCAAAAATGTTATTCTTGAACCAACAAATGTTTTGTTTTTAGTTGTAATATTGGTGTGTAGGCAGCCATCTCAGTGCATTGTGCCTGAGTCTGAGCTTTCAGAAGGAGCCAGCACTACACATTAGAGCTGCTTTCAGATAACCTATTGTTCTCCTACTCCATGTAACTGGAGTCATGAGCTGGACTTGGATTTTTTACTATTGATTGCTGTTCTGATATCTACCACCTTTAGCAATACAGATGTCAGGGACCTCCTATCTTGCTACCTTCCCATTGTTCTACTGATCGAATGCTGGGGGTGATATCATTCCAATTTGCAGCACAGCAGTAAAAAGTTACTGAACTTTAACAGAGCACAAATCCCTTGCTTGGCTGTAGCACCCTGGGAAATGAAGAACCTAACTGACCCCATGTAAAAATTCAAAATTAAATATAAAAAAAAAAAAATCTGTAGGATTCCGCTAGAGAAGTTCTGTTTTCCCATGACAGTATTCCTAAGTATTCATTCTTGAGGTATAGTTTTGCTTTACATAACAAGCCTAGGGAGGTAAGTGTGGTTCCAGCATAGTCAGTCATTATAATAAATCTGCCACACAGTATAGCATTGGTAAAGACTAATCTAATGAAGCTGTGCTAGGATTTAAAAAAGAAAAACCTTAGTCTCTGTTTAAGTACAAAAAATGCTCTTTTAAACAAAGACGCAGTGGGGAATTGGTTATTAAATTCTAAAAACACTAGTTCATATCACCGATGTTATATTGTAACTTATTTAATATTTCTGGTAGGTATATAACAGAAACATTCCATATCAGATGCAGTTTCTGTTTAGAAGAAACAATGGTCTCTGCTTTGCACTATACATCATGGGGAGTTTATGGCATGCTTGAAATGTAACTGTACATGCAATGGAAAAGGCAACTTCTGAAAAGATTTAAGAGTTAAACAACTTGCTCACCCCGTCCATTTATAAAAAGACAAGTGTGCTGCATCAGGTGATGTGTCACTCGTCCAAGTTCAAGGCATGTGACTGAGTTTACATATGCAGTGACATGACTTCTACCAGCCTTATAAAGCTATGAGTTAGGAGAAGAATTTTCCATACTGTGAAAGTTAGAAGAGTCACATTGACTGCTAAAAAGTAAATATACTTGCAGCGCTCGTTGACAATAATATTCTCTGCAGATTTCTAAATATTACATAATTCAATAATAATAACAGGACAGAATTCACTAAAGAGATAGTGAATAGGAATATACATTAATATTTATATAGGTTTTACATATATTTCAAGAAACTCTAAAAAATATTACCAAGTGAAAAACAACAGAAAGGGCAACATTATTGACTTTAAGAGTTCCAATGTGTATTATTTAAAACAAAATGTTTTAAATAAATACAATGGCACAATTACCTGTAGAAGGAACATGGTTTTATTCACACAGTTGCATCTTTGTAGAGGATTAAAAATCCAGTGCAAGGTGCAGAGAACAGTGCTGGTAGCCACAAGAGAGCCCTATACTTACTGCCTGCCATAGCGCAGGAGGTAATGGCTGGGATCCTTTTAACTCTGTGACCCTGACACTCTCTAACTTGTGTGGCTAAAAGTTAAGGGATGGTTAGGTGGTTATGTCTGTCTGCCTCTTCCAGCTTACCTGTCATGAATTCAGTGCTGCCAAATGCAGGCATCGCTGTATTCATACGGAAATTACAGGTGCACTCCGCACTGAAAGCTCTGCCCTTTGTCCTGCCTGAATATAAATAAGCCTCGTAATTTCAGAGTCTATGCATCAAAAGAAGTAGTAATGTAAACCATCAGTAAAAACCATAGGCAGGTAGAAATCATGCAGGGCAATGTCTAATGCTATTCATATTCAACTATAAGTTAATTCAATTTAATCAAGATTCCTAAAATGTTTGCATATATGCTAAAAACTTCTAATGCTAAATGCTACAAACAGACTTTTCAGCTCTGACTCCATTTGAGGTTTGTCTTTAAATCAAGACCCTCATTAGCTTACACGATGCCTGCAGCTGTAAAATCAGTAATGTAACAGTTGACCATAGCACCAATATAGCAGCAGATAAGTGTTCACCCTATTGCCAGAAGATAATATAGACATTTTCCCCAAATATTACAAATTAAACTTGCCTTTATTCCGAGCTCCCTGCTGGGGGTGAAACCCTACAATTTGGGAATCACTGCTCTAACCAAAATGTATTCAATTATACTGATCAATAATAATTCAAAAGAGACTTGAACATGTAAAGGTAAACAAAGGTCCAGGACCAGATGATGTTCAACCTAGGGTATTAAACAAGCTTAGCTTTGTGATTGTCAAACCTCTCTAATTAATTTTTCAGGATTTATTGAGGTCTGGCATGGTGCGAGACTGGCAAATTGCTAATGTGGTGCAGTTAATTAAAAAAGGGATCCAGTTCTCAGACCTGTTAGTCTGACATCAGTAGTAGGAAAGCTTTTGGAAGGGGTAATAAGGGATAGGGTACTTAGATACAGACCAAATCACAATAAGTTTGTGCCAGAATGGTTTTATGCGTAACAGATCTTGCCAACCTAATTTAACTGCCTTTTATGAGGAGGTGAGCAGGAACCTCAATGCAATGTCATTTACTTTGCTAAATCGTTTGATACAGTACCTCACAGAAAGCTAATGATAAAATTGAGGAATATTGGCCTAGAATATATTTGTTATTGGATAGAAAACTGGCTGAATGATAGATTACAAAGAGTGGTGGTAAATGGAATATTTTCTTATTGGGCCAGTCGTAACTTGTCTATTAATGACCTGGAGGTGGGCATAGAAAGTACTTTTTCTATTTTTGCTGACAATACTAAATTGTGCAAAACTATAAGTCCCATGCAGGACGCTACCACTTCAGAGTGATTTGATAAAAACTGGGCAGAAAAATTTAAAATGGGGTACAATGTTGACAAGTGCATGTTATGCACTTTGATAGAAGTAATATAAATTACAAGTTATACACTAAATGGTAGTGTGTTGGGGTTATCCTTAATGGAGAAGGATCTGGGGATTTTTGTATATAACAAGTTGTCTAATTCCAGGCAGTGTCATTCTGTGGCTACTAAAGCAAATAAAGTGCTGTCTTGTATAAAAAAGGGCATTAACTCAAGGGGTGAAAACATAATTTTGCCTTTTTATAGGTCTCTGGTAAGGCCTCACCTTGAGTATGCAGTTTTGGGCTCCTGTCCCTAAGAAGTATTTTAATGAGCTGGAGAGAGTGCAGAGACTGCAACTAAACTGGTTAAGGGGATGGAAGATTTAAACAATGAGGTTAGACTGTCATGGTTGGAGTTGTTTTCTCTGGAAAAAAGGCGCTTGGGAGGGGACATGAATACTCTGTACAAGTAAATTAGAGGGGATTATAGGCAGATAAGGGATGTTCTTTTTTCCCATAAAAACGATCAACGCACCAGAGGCCACCCCTTCAGATTAGAGGAACGGAACTTTCATTTGAAGCAGCGTAGGTGGTTTTTCACAGTGAGGACAGTGAGGTTGGGGAATGCCCTTCCTAATGATGTTGTGATGGCAGATTCTGTTAATGCCTAAAGAGGGGCTTGGATGATTTCTTGAACAAGCATAGTATCTAAGGCTATTGTGATACTAAAATCTACAGTTAGTATTGATGTTGGTATATATGGTTTATGTATGTGAGTGTATAGATTGGTAAGTATAGGTTTGTGTGTGCTGGGTTTACTACTAACAATGTAACTATATAATTGTAAGCTCTAGTGATGAGCGAATCTGTCCCAGTTCGCTTCGTCATAAAATTTGGAAAATGGCAAGAAAATTTGCAAAACGTCGAAAAATTTGCAAAACGCATTTGTCGGGCGCCCAGTTTTGTCACGCACAGCGAAATTTCCTGTGGTGAATTTTCACAGAAGTTTCACAAAACAATTCGCCAATGGCGAAATGTGTATCCATGCCTGCCAAAAAAATTTGCTCATCACTAGTAAGCTCTTTTTGGCAGAGCCCTCTTCACCTTTTACATCAGTTATTGGCAGGCCCGGATTTGTGGCGAGGCCACCCAGGTCTAGGGTGGCGAAAATTTACCTCAAATATGGAGCAATGGGGACTTCTCCCCACTGTGGGGGAGGCCTAGGGGTGCCTGGATATGAAATCCGGCACTGGTTATTGGTTGCCTTGTATATAAATATATATGTTAAATATAAACAAACCAATTTATTGTACAGAGCTGTGGAATATGTTGGTGCTTTTCTAATTTCACTGCCACTGCCATTTTTTTGCCTTTATAAGAATGAATGAAAAAAAAAAAAAAAGAACCCACAAAAGCTTTTGTTGCTATCACGACATTTTCCCGTATTATTACACAAACTGACTTTTATGCTGGGCCCTCCCAAGCTATAACTCTGGGCTTCCCATGGGGGAACCACTGTTCTAACCCATATTTATTTGTTAAAGCATTACAGATTATGAAACCAATAAACATTTTCAAATATTCAAAAAAGACCAAATGATGAATACTATTTATAAATTTTTCACCTAACATTTAGGAAGAATCTAAAAAATAAATAAGGTAACTATAGCATGTTCATTACAGAGCAGGCCAGAGGAAAACGAAGAGTGTATACCTTCGCCATACCCCACATCACAGGCAGGGGTGATTCTGCACCCCCCTTTACCTCCCTAACTTTCTGTCTATGAAGATTCTCATTCATCCAGGTAGGTCATGATATACAGTATCTAGTAGAATTAAGTCTAAGGGCTCTGGTACACGGGGAGATTAGTCGCCCGCGGCAAAACTCCCTGCTCGCGGGCGACTAATCTCCCCGAGTTGCCTTCCCTCTGCCATCCCACCGGCGAACATGTAAGTCGCCGGCGGGATGGCAGATGCGGCGGCGCGATTTCGCGCAAATCGCCGAAAAAGACTCGCGAGGCTTTTTCGGCGATTTCCCGAAATCGCCCCGCCGCGTCTGCCATCCCGCCGGCGACTTACATGTTCGCCGGTGGGATGGCAGAGGGAAGGCAACTCGGGGAGATTAGTCGCCCGCGAGCAGGGAGTTTTGCCGCGGGCGACTAATCTCCCCGTGTACCAGAGCCCTAAAACAACTGGACTTTTCTGAGTTTTTCTTGAAACCATTTCACCACTCACCCGAGTGGCTTCTTCAGTTTGACTGCTTGTCATCAACATACAATGCCTCTTCGACATCCTTACCCTGGCAGTTTCACAACAGTTCACATTTCCAGTCATGTACTCTGAAGGATTAACACCTTTATCAATGAGAATCATGGTACCATTGTGATTGTATCATACCTTCTTACACTTGTCAGTTTCAGCTAACACCTAACTGAACAAGTTCAATGGAACCATTGTGATTGGATGTCTGTGACTGTACTACCATCAAGAGTTTAAATACCGGGGAATACCCTACCAGTCATTTGAACTGAAGAAGCCACTCGGATGAGACTCAGAAAAGTCCAGTTGTTTTAGACTTAATTCTACTAGATACTCCCTAACTTTCCTTATTTGTGGTCTTACAAAGTTGAAATAGGGCCGCCCCTTATAACAGCCCATCTCACATTGCTTTATGGAACAAACTTCCCTGCTCACAGGTGCAAAATCAAGGGCAAGGGTATGACCTTCTCTGTTAGAAGTGATCTAGAGACCACTGATTAATAATTAATGCTAAAGATGCCATTTATGTAATACAGGACATAATAGAAAAAAAAGTTAAAACAGCCTTTGTGTGACCTGAATTTACACCAAACCAATATATGGAAAAATGGCATTGGGATGGGATGTGCACTGTTTATTTATTTCACATGGAATAAACCACTGTGTGTGTATATCCTGGTAAAACCGCATTTATTAAACATTGGGATTTTTTTGATAACAGGTATTCCTGTATTTCTTGAGAGAAACTGATGTACCTTTTTCAGGTAGCAATAATTTTAAGGCACATTATCCAGATTTGAATACCTTTTTTTTTTAATTGTATTTTTATTATTAGTCACCGAGTGCAATTTTGAACCTTCCAGAGACAAAACTCCTAGGCCACAAGCCTAAATATGTTTGTTTAATTTGCAGAGACTTGGAACTGTCATCTTGTACATTCAGTTGGTTAGACAAATGTAACTAGTTTAAGTCCTAGTGCAACAAATACATTCAGTTATTTCAAACTCTGTCAGTATTTATGCTGAGAACCCTCATCAGAAAACCTGTCAGACAACACAGCAACAGGCACTTTATAATTAACATTGTCTCAAGGCACTGTTATAGCCAGTACTCTGTAATTAACATTTCCTCTAGGCACAGTTAAAGGCCAATTAGAAAAACAAAAAACTATTTTTTTCTAACATTTACAGCCACAAACAGAACCTACTAGTATATAAGCCTTAGTTCAATAAAAAAAAGAGCAACATTTTAAACTATTTCATCCATCCAGTTACATTGCATAAAAATTAGCTAATTATTAACCAGCCACGCATCATGAGTATTTTATAACTAACTGGTTTAATTGGCACATTGTTTATAATCTGCACATTTCTAAACATAGCCCTTGCCTATTAGACAGATGTCATTAGCTGCCCTTGATTAGTGTAAAAATAAAACTGAAACTGTTACCTGAGCATAGCAACATAAGAAACAGCAATGGAAAATAATAATCAAGTATCCATACAGTTATCTTGTTTCAGTAATGAAAATTGTCTTTTCACACCAATACTGAAAAAGACATATACTGTTACTGTAGATTTTTTTCAACTACCAGTGTCAAAATAAGGTATTTTATCTACAACAGAGGACTTGTACTACTATCATATATATTTCCAAATTCTAAAAAATAGATACATTTGGCTACATTGTGTATTTTAGCACAGCAGTGTTCTTGCACCATTCCTAAACTAAGTTAAATAAGTATTTTTGGGGTATAAAAATGATACTCCTTAGTTTCATACTAAATGGTTTCCATGAAAGGCATTATATAAAATGCCTTCTTATGCACTGGGGATGGGAATTACTTAAAGGGGAAGGGGAGGAGAGAAGTTGCCCTTTTATGTAGAGAAGGCCTGTTATATTCAATATTAATTATATAACCTATAGCAAGGTAGTTTATCCTAAGGTTTATAGAGCAAGACTAGGTGGCCAAAGGTGTGTGGCTAAATCACTGTTATATTAATACTGATCATGTTCCTTTAGCAATTCATTTTTCCTTTATAGAACATGTATATTGTATAATTTAAAAATGTATTTTTGTCCACTTGTTCCATAAAGTTTAGGATCAGCTGAGAAAATATGAAGATAATATTTAGTGTAGTCATTTGAGCCCAATCCCTTAATCTCCGAGCACTGAGGTGTAAGACTATAAGTAATAATTATTGAAGTTTTCATGTGACTTCTAATTCTGTTGTTTGGAGTACTGTAAAGAGGACATGGGATCTGCCAGCAATTTTGCCATTGGGTGGGCAATCAAGTCATAGATTAGCCATGACAATTTAACATCTGTTTTACCATTTTACACCAGTAACTTGAAAGTCACCAATTATCTACTTGTGGTTAGTCATTATCCCAACTACCCATCACAACACAAAATTTCAGTAGAGTGGACTTCTTTAATAAAGTTGACTTGTTTTAATTGAGCCCACACCATTCAGGAGATGAAATGTGACTTTATTTTTGATTGCAGATTTTGCCCTGTTTAGGGCAAGAAACAACATAATCTACAGTATACATGTTTCCTAATTAATTATACCTGACTGAGCAGCGTCAATCAGGCAGCCACCAGGAGACAATAATTATTTCCAGGTTTGGTTAGGGTTGCCACCCTGTGACGCCACGACTCGCCTCGTCCCTACATTGCAACTTCACAGCCCCACCTTCTCCCTGCCCCCCATGACATCACCCCCGCACCGCTAAGAAAGCTGGCAGAGGTAACAAGCCTAGGTTGGGATGAAGCAGGCCACAGCTTTTATTTGCAAACAAGAAATCATATCTAAAACAGTTATGCATAACATAAATAATACAGCCAACCTTTGAATCACAATTTTTGCAGCAATGTCATTGTGGGCACGTTTAGAGCAGGCAACCATTACAGCTACCTCCTGGGATGCCTTGCCCAAGGAAACCATAAACACCATTATGCCAGTTACACAACAACCAGGGACAAACATCCCCCCAACCCCTGGCCAGGCAATCCACCAAGCTGTAACAATGAATAGTACCCCAAAAACAAACCTCTGCTCACCACCCCAAACCAAATTAAAGGAGAACTAAAGCCTAACTATAGAAGTAGGGTGCATTATGTTTTGGGCTTCTTACCAGCCCAAGGCGACCACAGCCCTTTAGCAATTAAGATCTTTGCCTCCAAAAATGCCCCAGTAGCTCCCCATCTTATTTTCGGATTCCCTGCACATGCTCTGTGCTGCTGTCACTTACCTGAGCTTAGGGACAGACACACAATATACAGTATATACAGAATATAAATGTTACAATATAAGGCTGATTAGAAATCAATACATATAATTACTACATTGAAGCTCAGAATTTAATAATCAGCCCTATAGCATCAGCTTATTTGACAGGCCAACCTCATTTTCTGCTTGATAATTTGTGATGGGTTCTCAACAGCTGCTCAGGGCACATTGAGCCTGTGCACTTTACGAGACAGTTCTAACAGAATCCAAGATGGGAAGCTACTGTGACAACTGTAAAAACCTATATCATTACTATTAAAGAGATACTTTTGACTGGTGCAGTCAGTTTAGCACAGAAAATATGGCAATTTTAGCCAAATTCATCTTTAGGGTTTAGTTCTCCTTTAAAGGGTGGGTGAGTGGTTTCCTATACACTGTGCTGAACAAGAAAAAGGCCCCTCCCCCTGCATTAATTAGTACACTCTGCAACCCCCAGCCTCCTGACCCTGCACACCAGTCCCTCTACCAGCCCAATAGCCTTCTCCACTTGCTTCATTAACCCCATTTTTGCCTGCTTCGCCATATCAACCAATTTTACCTTACATTTTTGCCTGTCCCACACCCTAGCCCAGTCAAGGCTTCTTCTTCCCATGATGGTTCCCAGTCAGAGCCCCATTCAAATTAAAAAAAGTTGGTGTCGACATAACAAATATTCCTGAAAGAAAAGCTCTTTAAAAAATTGTTCATTTTAGGATTACCACAAGAATTATTATTTAATGCTCATTTCATTCTGACAAATGCAGGGTTAATTAAAAAATAAAAACACTGCAAAAAACTTAATGCAGAGCACACGTCACAAAAAACTAAATGCAGAGAACACACAAAGATAAAGCACTATTATAAAATGAAGTAATAATGAGATAGGAGCATGTGAATGGCTATTGCTAAATAGCTCAAAAACATCAAAAGATGTTTACCTTGACCGTAGCTTGATAACAAATGTGAGCAAGGGTCATGTTTCATTCATAGTGCTGTCCTGGAGGGTCACAGAATATTAATGTGTGTCTTACTATTTTATTTTTAATAATGAAGACAGATCTATGACTAGCTATTGTTTTTTTCTCTTTACCTACCTGTTTTTATATTAAAATGAGGATTGAAGAATGTCTTAACACCAAAATGTGGCATTTAGGAGTTAATATACTCACTAGTATCAGGGCACACAACTTAGTCTTCTGTTAGTGGCAGGACATTCACTGTCACTGTGGACTTTTGTTTGTTTGTCTGCCTGCTTGATGTACAATGAAAAAGTCAGTAGCAAAAGGCAAAGTACGATATTCTATCATGCTTATCCATCTGAACAACTCCACTGAAACACACAAATCTGAACACTGACTGTTAGGGCTGTGGCAGACAGGGAGACTAGTCGCCGGTGACAAATCTCCCTTGTCACGGGCGACTAGTCTCCCCGAAATGCCATCCCACCGGCGAGTATGTAAATCGGCGGTGGGATGGCATACGCAGAAATTGCGGAAGTTGCCTTGAGAGGAAACTTTACGCTGGCGACTAATCTCCCCGTGTGCCACAGCCCTTAGGGGCGTGACACGAGGAGCTTAGACACGCTGCAAAAATCTCCGTTGTTGCGGGCGACTAACCTTCCCACAATGCCATCCCACCAGCTAGAATGTAAATCGCCAGTGGGATGGCCAGTGTAATGGATTTTTAATGAAATCAAGGAAAGCTTATATGAAAGGGGAATTCTGGCTTCCTAACCAAAATTTGCCAAAAAGCACCACACAACACAGAAAGCCCTAATATACCCATCACTGTTATCTGTTCCAAAAAAAGCTTCAAAAGGCTTAAGTTGTGTTTGGGTTGAGTCCCCGTTTAATATTTGCTATTGCTTCATGGAAATATGCATTTATGTGATTCTTCTCCAAACTGGTTGATAACAAATAGAACCTTTTGATAACTGTAACTAATTGTTTAAAAGAGTTTGCTTATACTGCAACTGGAGTCAAAGCTGTGCAGTTGCCTGTGATTCACAAAACTAATTTCTATGGAGTGCACTGTTACTTGGATGTGCGTGTGACTTGCATGCAATTAATCAGATGTAAGTTGACATTTTCCCTAGAGAATTTCATAGTCAAAGCAAATTCAAATTGCATGCAGTTGGCGTGTGCAATTAACAATTGCACTGAAACCAGGAAGGATGTCGTTTTCATAGATCTGGGCACCAAATAGAAAATGGTAGCTGAAGGTCAAACCAATGACACCCTGCCTGATCACTAATCACATTATATTACTTGTTTTACAAGATACTCCAAAAAGCAGCAATCAGCATTTGAAATGTAAGTATGATATCTGTAATTCAGAAGCATTATCCAGAAATCTTCAACATATAGTATTATAATTATCCATAAAATTGTATTTAGGCAAAAATTTGTTTTTTTTTTTAATAACTTCATTTTTCTCTCTAATAATTAAACCATACCTTGTATTTCATGGTAACTAAGCTGCATGAATCCAAATTGGTGGTAAAACAATTCTACAGGGTGTTTTAATGATGAAATGTTTTAGTGTCACAAAACAATGGTTCTCCAAATAACAGACCCCTTATCCAGAAAACCCCAATTCCTAAGCATTTCAGAAGATAGATCCCATACCCATATTATAAAAAAGCATAAACAAGAACAAATAAATTCCACATAGTTTATCATACCAAAGTAAATAAGGAGCAATAACAAAATAGTTCATCATTTAGGACTGTTTCAGGAAGCAGCATGTAAAGTCAATAAAGAACAGTAATTTCTGCAACAAGAAAGGTTCTGTATATGATGAGTTCATAAATCTAAAGCCTTCTTAGGAAACAGCATGTGTAATTGATAGCTGTAGTTCATGAGACAGAATATATTAAATGCAGTAAATTCATGAATACTGAAGTGTAAACCAATATAAATAAAGAATGTGATGTCTTTACTGACATAAGTGATGAAGTCACTTGATATGTAATCTTATAAATTAAGCCATCAGGTATAATTAAAGTTACTTTAATTAAATACCAAATTTCATTTTGTTCACATAAAGAATGGTGCATGATTTTCATTATTAATTTAAATATTCTTATGAGAGTACATCCACTAGACATTTAAGTGAAATTCCCTTGAAGAATGATCTGATGAAAAGTGAGGATTAATTTATGAATGCAAGTGCAACATGCAAAGTGTAATTGTGGATAGAAATTACAGGTTTTAGCAGGCTTAAGGTAGGAGATCCGAATTACAGAAAGATCCCTTATCCGGAAAACCCCAGGTCCCGAGCATTCTGGATAATGGGTCCCATACCTGTACCATGTTTGGAATCAATAATTCAGTCTTTTTTTCCCAAAATTTCCAGATAATTGTACTATGTCGCAAGTTGTGTAAGTGTGCCCAAGTCAAAATGAGTGCTATTGCACTTGCATTTTTATGCATTTTATGAGCAGGGGCTTTTTTATATATAGGCACCTGAGAGCCTGTGCCTAGGGCAGCAGCTCCAGAGGGACAGCCATTGGGTGTCCTCAGAGAGCATCTGCAGGAAGTGACGTCACTTCAACAACATGAGAAGCACATTTTAGTCTGGTTTCTAAGGTGGCACCAGACCTAAATACAGCTCTGTTTATAAATGGGGGTTGCATCTCTTCTAAAGCACACTTTCAAATTGGCATTTGCATCTTATTCATTGGGTGCACATCTGGAGGACATATTGGTTTAAGTGTGTGAGCCCTGAAATTACTGCCATGGTGGAAACCCTGGAAGCATGACAACTATGTGGAGTGCAGCAGTATGTTTAGATGCAAGTACCATAATATGTTGCATCAATATGTGTTACTTTAAGAACACCCACACTTAGGAGTGCATTTATAAATGACCCCTGGTTTGTCTAGGGTTGCCTCTTTAAAGGCTCACAAGCATGGTGGATCCTTACTGCGTTCCACCACAGAGGAATGCAGGAACAGACGCATTTCATTGTTCCCTGTACTCACACAGGAGCATTCAAGTGCCAAATATAGGTGTAACGCAACATGCTGTGTTCTACCTGCGTTCTGCACCTGTGTGAGTACAGCAGGATTGGGAAGAATGGAAAACATTTTTTGTCTGCAGTGGAACGCAGGAGAATGCAGCCATAGGTAAGTGCAGATAAAAACGCTCGCCAGTACAAGCCCATATACTGGCCATATATTAATTCCACATCCTGCATGGCTAATTAGCAATACATACGGGGTATATTTATCATGCTGTGTAAAAAGTGGAGTGAAGCATTACTGGTGATGTTGCCCAGGGCAACCAATCAGCAATTAGATTTCAACAGGTAGAAAACCAAAGCAAAGCATCTGATTGGCTGCTATGGGCAACATCACCGGTAATGTTTTACTCCACTTTATACACAGCATGATAAATATACCCCTTAGGGTAATGCCACATGAAGTGTATGGTGCATTTTTCCGGCAAGTCGAAAAACGCTTGCCAAGAATACGCGCCATACGCTTAAAACTCCCCCTACCTGTGCCTGCACCTGAATTAATTAAATACGCTCGGGTGCAGGCACATGTAGCCGATATTGTCATAAAAATGTGAGAAAATGCAAAGTCTTGAGTTTTTAGGCGCATATCGGCTACATGTGCCTGCATGAGCGTATTCAATTCATTCGGGTGCAGGCACGGGTAGGAGCATATAGAGCATATTTTTGCAAGCGTTTTCCGGCTTGCCAAAAATATGCTACATGTAGCATAAGCCTTAGATGCATGCTGCAGACTGAACTGATTTAGCCATGCAGCACGCATCTTAATGAATTGCTAACTACCTATGCAGGTTGTGGATTCATTATGTGGCCAGTATTAAAGAGGTGTCAAGTAGTAAGTGCAGTACAGAGAAGTTTTCAACAGCCAAACTTACTATCCTAATAAGAAAACAGAGCTACAGCAAATGATAATAAAGCCACAGGTTCAGGGTAAGTCAGCATGCTAGTCAGAAAAGTGGATGTGCTGGAATGGCAGCTTTTTTTTTTGTTTCCTAAAATCAGAAGGCAGACTTACTGGTAAGTCTATGAAGAAATACTTTAGTAAGGTGACAGAAGGCACTTGTAGCAGAACACTGTAGCAAGTGTTGAATTAACAAGCACAATTTAAGTGGAATGCTGAAGGGATGCTGAGCGTTAACACTCAACAGTTAACAAAGCTGGATAGCCAATGTTTATATTTCGTTTGAGGAAATGAAAAAAAATGTTGCCATTGTGCTCCTAAGTTACTTGAAACATTAGTTTCTTCAAACTGTTATAAAAATTTTTTAAGGAATATAATTTTTGTATTTACTCTCCTATGCACTAAATTTTGCTTCCCCTTTATCATTGTGTGATTTATTGAAACACATCTGATTTAAGTTGTTAAAAAGGCAAAATTACAAAATGAAATACCCAAACACTGTAAAATGCAATACCCACACATAATAGTTGTTAAATGTATGCCTTCAGTCTGAATTAAATATTTAAATTAATTAGGAAATAAAACATTTCTTGCTCATAACTTTATGATTACACTGGTAACTATGGGGCTACATATTTTTAAAGCAAAGCCGAATTCATATCAGCACCATCCATCTGGATAAGGGATTGCAAGGACAGTTAGAAAAAGGTTAAACATTACAATAAACATTTGTAAATGGCTAGGGTTCAGTCATAACATCACTAAGACATGACTACACATTTTTCTACTCACAATTCATACTTTGCCAAAGAAAATCATACATCACCTGTTAAATCAGGAAGGCAGATTTTCTTAAATATTCCCTAAAGGTTGTGCAATGTGCTGCATTTACTGCCTCTCCCAACAGCTGTACTATGATGAGTTCATTTCACTCCACATACAAGTGCTTGCTCCTGATTGGATGCTGTCAGCCATACCCCTTCATTATTTGCTAAACAGTGGCAGTTCATGTGCAGATATGAAGGTGTGACCTTTAAAGTAGATATTCACTTGAGACGCTTAAATCCTTTTAACCCAAGCCTTGTTTAGTGCACTGCAAAAGGAGTCACTGAAGGCATGTCTGGCATGTAGGGGGTTAAGGTAAGACGCATTCCAGTCTGAATACAATGTCAACAAAGTACAATCATGTTTTAATTTCAAAAGGCTCAGGTTTCTCAGCCATAAATGGGTAAAGAAATTATTAGCCTTAAGAAATCGACATAAGAAGCAGAACATGCTGTTCCAAATTGTAAAAATCTCCTAAAATGTCCTTAAGTACTTACTAACAACAACAAGGAGCAGTTGTGAAACATAGTTTAGCAATAATAATAACATACTATTGGTGGAAATACTTGCAATTTGTAGGATGCAACTTTTTAAATTTTTTAGGTCATGGCATATTCTCTACATTGATGGGATTTCACGTCTTGTTGCGATTTTTGGCACCAGTGGGCCCGCACAGTTTCCCCTAAAGTAGTTTGTGTGCATTCAGTGACATCATTGTGCATATATTTTGTATCTGTTTTTTATTCAGTTGTAGCATTTCCTTCTCAGGTGTTTATTTTCTAGGCCTATGAATATATCTCTGTTCATTAATTAGTGAAAGATGGAGGGCAAGTTCAAAGTGCAAAAAGTAGGTCTTTATTTAAGGCTGATGCCACACGTGGCATTTTTATGCTGCGTTTTTTCTCAGCCTAAAAACACCGCACAAGCCACACAGCCCCTGACTATGGCATTTTTCAGCCTAGTACTGGTGACATAGCAAATCCCGTTTCCATGGTGCTAATATTGCAAAATAGTAAAAAACGCTGCGTATTTCAGCTAGGTCTGGCAACTGCCTTTGTGTATACATAGGAATAGCTTGCTTTGCAAATACTGACGTATTTCAGGCAACGCTTGAACAATCCGTGCTAAGGCGTTTTCTAGCGTATTTCCGCACTGTGTGGTTTGCTTCGAGTCTTTTCAAGTTATTTCTATGGATGATGATATCAGGCGTTTTTCAGCCGCTGAGAGAATTAGAAAATACGCAGCCTTAGACCTTAATTACGATTGGTTCTAGGCACCGCATTTTATGAAATACAGTCTGAGCTGTTTGGTCTGCTTTACTGTGCTACTGCCACACGGGGCTGATTCTCAGCCAGAGGAAAGTCAGCCCCTACTCTTGTATCAAACTTTTCCTGTGTCTGCACCCGAAGCCACTGCATTGGCCCAAAATACATAGTATCTTGCTCCAGGCCTACATCTGTGGCTACTGATTGACTCAAATGCATTTGACACTTACAGTATTTTGATGCATTTAAAATATCAATATGCATTTGGCATAGGAAAAAGCACTAATGCATTTGGCCATTTTCTGCAGCTTTGCCAACGGTTCTGCAGTTTTGAAACAGGGCAGCAGTTATGCTCATCGCTAATGGAGGTTCTAGCGCTGAATGATTTAATGTTAGTGGTGCAAATTGCAGTAAAGAGGAAGTCCGCATTTACAGTGTATATATATATGTATGTGTGTATATATATAATATATATATATATAGGATCTAAGAGATAGGCACTCACGAAAAAGGAACATCTCCTGCCTGGGTACAGTCCAAATATTAATACAAAATTATTCAGAAAAAACGGACCGCTGCTCACAGGACTTATAAACATAAAAATATTTATTGCAGCAAAATAACAAAGACTGACGTTTCGGCTGGATAACCAGCCTTTCTCAAAGTTACAAAACATACTGTGGGACAGACCTAAAAACAAGAATTGGCGGGAACGCATCTCAGTGACGTAGGTGTGTGACGTAAGTGCACTGTATATTTCTACAAAAACGTGAATAAAGTTTATATCCGAAAATATACAGAGATAAGTACAAAACTAATATTAAAAGTGTCCAACATTAATAGCCTGCTGTGAAACCAGTATCAACATCAATACATAATGAGACATACCCCCCAGCGATGCACTTTGAACTTATCAACATCAATACATAATGAGACATACCCCCCAGCGATGGGGGGTATGTCTCATTATGTATTGATGTTGATACTGGTTTCACAGCAGGCTATTAATGTTGGACACTTTTAATATTAGTTTTGTACTTATCTCTGTATATTTTCGGATATAAACTTTATTCACGTTTTTGTAGAAATATACAGTGCACTTACGTCACACACCTACGTCACTGAGGTGCGTTCCCGCCAATTCTTGTTTTTAGGTCTGTCCCACAGTATGTTTTGTAACTTTGAGAAAGGCTGGTTATCCAGCCGAAACGTCAGTCTTTGTTATTTTGCTGCAATAAATATTTTTATGTTTATAAGTCCTGTGAGCAGCGGTCCGTTTTTTCTGAATATTTATATATATATATATATCTCCTCAATTAAGAAGGCCCTTGAAACTGGTAAAACTGATTTAACCCTACCTAAGCATGTTTTAATGAAGGGACACAGGTTACCAACTTTTACATTTATGGGAAGTGATTTAAAGGAAAATTAACACTAAAAACTTGGCTTCTGGTCATTTGAAATAGGGCGATACGGCGATGCAGGGAAGAATCCACTATGCGACGATCGATTGATCGATCAATTCTAGCCCAACGGCCAAGTTTTGGCAAGTATTTTCTAATAAAGCATTCAAAATAATAAATGGTGTGCAGGATTATTGGGGCAGGGTACAATAGATTTTTTACTTAAAAATTTTTAGTGTTACTTTTCCTTTAATCGCAGAACCCAGCTGAGGTGAAGTTTGCATGTTGTTACCCATAATACTGTGCCCCCTTGTGGATTGAATGAGTATTGTTCCTTTGCCCCATTTTTAGATAGGAGATAATGCCCAGGTCTTCCATCTAGTTGTGATTTGATTCTATTGTCTAAATATCTGTGCCAGTCTACTCTAGGTATCTTCATGAAATGTATATTTATTGATAATGAATATTTTAACACTATGTATTTATATTATATTGGGTATGTTTTCTGACATTTATATTATCTATTATGTATTGCACTGTATTGTACATTTTTGCATTATGCACCTTCTTTTACAGATTATTTGGATATATGAATTTTTAGTGCCTGCTGAAACTGAGATCTTTTTGGAGTTAAAACATTAGTTTTTAAGATGGCTACAGTCTGGTGGTGGTTGGTGGTGAGTCTATATAGCACTCTTGGGTTTTTTTTATTATTGTATCTCGATTAAGGTCCCAGGTGAGGACTGAAACGTGTGTCAGCATTTTATCAAATTTTTGTATTATTATTCTGATTTTCACCCAGGTTTTAAACTCACAATATATATACACACTTATTTTAAGCTAATTTTTATTTGGTTATCATCATTTGTGTGTGTTTCTTTAATTATTAGCATTCCTACTCTCTCTGTTTCTAGCATGCTGTTCATAATCTGGCTTCTGGGGGTCACTGACAACGGCAACCAACAAATTAACTGTTAGAGGTCAACTTTATGTTTATTCTGCTTGGCTTTTTTTTTTACTATTCATCTGTATCTCTGACTTCAAAACTGCCACACAGTTGCTCTGGTGCCCTAGCGACCAGATTTAAGTTGAAATTCCAAGCCTGGGAGGTGCAGAACTATAGCAATAAAATTCCAAAAAGGACAAATTAGAGATTGTAGTATGTCCCGGGCATATTAAAAGTTAATTCTGAAGGTGACCTCCCACTTCAAAGGAGGGGTCTGACTATGTTTTGGAGGGTAATATTTCAGTCCCCTGAAATAAATGCTCTTAGGAGCAGATTTTGTGAGTTTAAAGCTTAATACATAAAAACTCACCCATGTTCTATTCATTCCTATGGGATTTTTAGAAGCTTATTTATCAGTGGGTGAAAGTTAGAACTCACCATTTGATAAATACGCTTCAAAAAATTCCATAGAAGTGAATAGAACATGGGTAAGTTTTTATTTATTAAGCTTTAAACTGATGATAAATCTGCCCTATAAAGTAGCCTTATATTTTAATCTTATCTTACCTCTAAAATCATAGCACTTCACATGCAAAATGTTGACAGTTTGGGAATAAAATGCTGATTATTAAAGGAACACCTATACCTCAAACAGTGTAGGTCTCTATAAAAATATTATGCAGAAACAAGCTTATATGTAAAACTCTGCTTCACCTTAATAAACCATTTTCATAAAAATATATTTTTCACAGTGCAGACAAGCAACCCAAGGCACACATACAAGTTAGACTAATGCCACACTAAGGGGCACATTTACTAATCCACGAACGTCCGAAAAGCGCCCGAATGCATTTTTTTCGTAATGATCGGTATTTTGCGACTTTTTCAAGCGCTCAATATGAAAGTCGCGACAATTCACGAAATTTGTAATGGCGATGAAAAAGTCGCGACAATTCACGAAATTTGTAATGGCAATGAAAAAGTCGCGACAATTCACGAAATTTGTAATGGCAATGAAAAAGTCGCGACAATTCGCGCAAGTCATAACGGCTACGAAAAATTCGCAAAATGTTAGTTTTCCAATCCGAATTTTTCCCATTCGGATTTGGATTCGTGGATTAGTAAATCAGCCCCTAAGGGTATAGCGCATATTTTCGGCGAGCCGAAAAACGCTTGCAGAGAATACGCTCTATATGCTTAAAAATCCCCCTACCTGTGCCTGCATCTAAATGAACTGAATACGTTCCGGCGCAAAGGTTTGTGTAAAGGTTTTGCACCTGTTTGA
The DNA here is from genome assembly GCF_000004195.4 of Xenopus tropicalis. Lineage (NCBI taxonomy): Eukaryota > Metazoa > Chordata > Amphibia > Anura > Pipidae > Xenopus > Xenopus tropicalis. The sequence continues at coordinate 63,095,252 of NC_030679.2, forward strand.
GATTGGTGAGCCATTCCTAGAATTTGGAAAGCATATATGATCTTTGTGTGTCATTGTTCAATTTATATGACTAGTTGTAACAGCTTTTCTCTGAAGCATGTCAAGCCTGATCTGACATTTTTAAAAAAAATACATTAACAGCTGTGATATTCTGAATTTCCAGAAATGATAAGAGTGGTTATTGCACTTTAGGTTTTGAAAAAATAGATACTCCATCCATATGTTTACAGTATTTTGGAGAAAAAAATCCCCTTTGATGCATATCACACCACAGATGTTTCATAATTACTTAATCAAATTCTAAAAGCTAACACTTTTCTGCGACTTTTTCGCACCTTGCGTATTTTCGCAGATTTTTTCGTTATTTAACGCGACTTTTTCGTACTGTGCGCAAAAAAAAACCGCAACAAAATCATATTGTCGCAACGAGTACGAAAGTTTCTGATTCATTCAAGCTTCGGTATCGTGACTTTCCTTGGGCCAGGTTGGAGCTGCAGAGTGCCATTGATTCCTATGGGAGGCTTCCAAAATCATGCACAGAAGGATCAAAGTTGGAAAGGTTTTCCTGCATTTTACGATCGTTCGGATAAGAAAATTTTGTGACTTTCGGATCGCCAATACGATATTATCGTGAGTAATATGATTTTTTCGTAAGCATATTTGTGATATTTGCGATCATCAGAAATTATTGTATCCCATCCGATTTTTTTCCCATTTGGGATTCAAACTCGCATTTTAATGAATCGGGCCCTTAGGCTAAGGCCAGACGAGGCGTAGGGCGGATATTTTCGGCAAGCGGAAAATTCTGCCCTACGCCTCCTACATGTGCCCGCACCCGAATGAATGAGCCGAAAGTCGCTTGCCGAAAATATACGCCAAATGCCTCGTCTGGCATTAGCCTTATGTAAAGCTGAATAATGCCAATCATTGTTACATTTATAGACGTAGAATGAGGAGATATGGAAATGGATGGAATAGCCACCACTCTTTTCTGTGGTGCAGTTATTTGCAAAAGTGAAACTCTGCTGCTTCCAAGACTGCCCAATAATAATGTTGGTCTAGGAAAGGCAAATCTTTGATGTATATGTATGTTATAGGTGTGGTGGAATCCATTGCAATCACATGCTCTGGGGAGCACAGTTTGCTAGGTAACCAGCTAAGGCCAAATAGGAAGGCAGCAAAGAACCCTATGGGCCAGGACATCACAATTCCTGAAAAGCAGGTGGTGGAGCAGAGCTAAGAAGTGGAAAGCTGCTGGACTAATTTATTAGGGGTCAGTACTGAGATTCCCCCCCCCCCCCTCCAAGTGCAAATGCCCTAATGGATGCTCCGTAGTGCTCATTTAAAAAGCAGTTGTGTCTTGTTGTACTCTGCACCTTGCTGCAGCAGCTCAAGAAATTCAGCACATAGTGCAAAGCACAGTGCATATGAGTGCAAAGTGGCCCTGTCCTTGCTGCCTGCCATAGGGTAGAGTTCCACTGCGGCCTGTCCCCACCACTGCTCACTAACTTACATGTCTGACAAAATTCCTATTCCAAGTAATTTGACTAAAAATTACTTTCCTTAGTTTTCTTGCTTTAGGACAACCCTTAAATCTTTCCTGCTTGCTCTGTTTAACCCTCCTGCCACAGGATCATCCCAATTGTATGTACTCATCCAGAATACTCTCTTCCCTTGCAGTTTGTTTTTCATAAATAGCTGCTTATTCTGATGCTGTTTTTTTTTTTTTTCTTTTACATAATTTTGTGTGACATGGCTCAAATATAATGATTTGCTTTCTAAAAAAAACTGCACCAGCCTGGTGTAGCTGCGTGCGAGTATCTCCTCTTCCTTCTTCTGAGTGAAGAGCTGAACTTTAACAAAAAAGTTGCATTTTTCACTCTGCTGCACATGCACCAGTCCCGGGATTCAGAAGGCAGAAGAAAGAACGAAGAGGAAACACGCACAGCAGCGAGAACCAGCCTGGGTTAAAGGTAAGCGATTACAATAACTGGGGGGTGCCTAACATTTGGCACCCCCCGGTGATTTTTACCTTTCCTTCTCATTTAAATCTTCCATCCCCTTTACCAGTTGAGTTGCACATCTCTTCAGCTCATTAATATCCTTCTTAAGGACTGGAGCCCAAACCGCACTGCATACTCAAGGTGGGGCCTTACGAGAGACCTATAAAGAGGCAAAATTATGTTTTCATTCCTTGAGTTAATGCCCTTTTTTATTTTGAACAGTCAGCAAATGCTTTCAGTGGCACTTTGGAAATCTTGGTACCATACTGTTATTTCTATGTCAATTCATATTAGATAATAACAGTTTGATACCAATAGTTATGGCTACACCTACTCTAAATATTGTCACCTTTTTGTCTGTAAAAGAAAGTCCCTTAATTTTTATTTTTCAAAATGTCACTTCTGACAGTAAAGCATTTGACAGTTGTCAACCCTACTCTTGATGGCTTCCATTTCCATGTAATTAGTGTTAATATTCAGTATTATTAAATTCTCATGAAGCCTTTCTACTAACTTAAGTAACTGGTTGCCAGTTATGCAGTCTCAATTGGCTGCCAGCCAGTGGAAAAAATATCAGGAACTCCTGCAATAATTCAACACATAGCACAAAGCCAAATATAACTATGGATTATGAGTTTCCATACAAGAAAAAGAAAGTTCCTTACCTGTTGGAATTGGAGCTTGAAAGGAGGACATGACATTTTAAAAAAGAAACATACAACCCTGTGTAAATGTTTATTGTGTTATTTTTACAACACTAGCCTCTATTTCCACTATCACACTATGATGTGTAAAGTCTGAGGTACCTATTGACAGATATATTTTCTTTGGGCGTGCTTTTGTCTCTTGAATTTCTTTGACCAGCAATTAGTTATCCAAAGTCTTTGTGCCATTGAACACTGGTGATGTTACGTCTTTTGCAGGTTACATTACCGATATTACGTAAAGGAACAGTAACACCAAAAAATGAAAGTGTTTTAAAGTAATTGAAATATAACGTACTGTTGCCCTACAATGGTAAAACTCGGGTGTTTGCTTCAGGAACACTACTATAATTTATATAAATACGCTGCTGTGTAGCCATGGGGGCAGCCATTCAAGCTGGAAAAAAGGAGAAAAGGCACAGGTTACATAGCAAATAACAGATAAGACACCATTATATTCTACAGCAGTGCTGTCCAACTGGCGGCCCGCGGGCCGCATGCGGCCCGCGACCCCCCTCTGTGTGGCCCCCCACCTGTCTGGCTGCTTTGATGGTTTACTCTTGTGTAAGCTTTAAATGGTATCAGAACTGTGATTAACTGCCCCCCCCTGCATGGTTCTCACCTCAGATTCAGGCTGTAATCAGGCTGTATTGTTTAAATATGTAATCCCCTGTACTGTTCACACCTTTTAATCTCTGCATTGTTCACCCCCTGCAGTGTTCACACCTCAGGCTCAGGCTGTTATCACCCCCATTGTTCCCCTGTTCACACCTCTGGAGCAGTAGAAACCCACAAATAATCCCTGCATACCACAAAAAGAACATATACTGAGGTGGTACTGCAATTAAAAAGTTTTTTTAATATATAGTTATTGTGCAGACTGTAGGAGCAGTGCCAGCATTGTGTCACTGTAGGCTGCCTGTGTGTTCCATACAGGCAGCATAGGGCAAGCAGAGTATGGCACACACAGGCAGGGTAGGGAAGGCAGAGTATGGCACACACAGGCAGTGTAGGGCAGGCAGAGTATGGCACACACATGCCAAGTTTGGCACAAACCAGCCAAGAATGGCACACACAGTGAAAGTATGGCACACGCAGGCAGGGTAGGGAAGGCAGAGTATGGCACACACAGGCAGAGTAGGGCAAGCAGAGTATGGCATACACAGGCCAAGTTTGGCACAAACGAGCCAAGAATGGCACAGACAGTGAAAGTATGGCACACACAGGCAGGGTAGGGAAGGCAGAGTATGGCACACACAGGCAGGGTATGGCAGGCAGAGTATGGCACACATAGGCCAAGTATGGCACACACAGTGAAAGTATGGCACACAGGCAGGGTAGGGCAGGCAGAGTATGGCACACACAGGCAGGGTAGGGAAGGCAGAGTATGGCACACACAAAGGCAGGGTAGGACAGGCAGAGTATGGCACACAGGCAGGGTAGGGCAGGAAGAGTATGGCAGGTTTTTGCTGTACTACAACCATTAATATGGGTATGGTCATGTGATAACATGGGTGTGGTTTCAAGTGGGTGCGGTTTCAAAAAGGGGAGTGGTCAAACTGTCTTCCATTATCGGCCCTCCACCGCGTAGGTCGGAAAAATTCTGGCCCTCGGTACAACAGAAGTTGGACAGCACTGTTCTACAGGGTTTATCTGTTAGCTGCTATATAACCTGTGCCTTTTCTTCTTTTGAATGGCTGCCCCCATGGCTACACACCAGGGTTTATATAAACTCTAGTAATGTTTCTGAAGCAAACACACAATTTTTTTCCAGTGCAGGGCAGCAGTACATTATAGTTTAATTTCTTTAAAATATATACATTTTTTTGGTGTTACTGTTCCTTTAAGTACTTATCTTCCCTGACTGATGGTATGGTACAATTTCGTAAATCTTCAACTACCTTTAACTTTAACTTGAAAAAAAAAACCCCCAAAGAAACACCCAGAAATCTAAACACAAAAAAAGAATTGATGAAAACTCACAAACTTAGACTGCTAATTTCAGACTTTAAACTAAAGAGGTCTGTTTGAATGCAATATACTATTACATATAATTATTATTATTATTATATGTAGTTAACTATAAAAAAAATGCAAAACTGCTTAGAGAAGCACTCTGAGTCTACATCAATCTATTTATTGGGTTTAGAATGCCTTTTACAAAATCCATAAAATAACTGAAGCAGGGAAGATTTATTTTAGGAGTAGCTTATGTATGAAGATGATAGCTGTTAGTCTGCTTAACATATTCTGTTTGAAATATACATTTTTACATTATTAGCAAAACTCATCTCATTAGCATTATAGCATGCAAATAGTGTTTGCCATTTGCAAACACTGTTGCTGCAATGCTGTAAGTTAGTAGGGTATTGCTCTTCACCCCTTTTGATTAATGGTTTGTCCCAGCTGACTGTCTGTCTTGAACTCTGGATTACATCAGTTTCTCCCTACTTTGTCTCTTATATAACTACATTAATATCATGAGGGTGACCATTGCACAACCTCTACTCCTAATTGCCCCTGGACCTCACTTGCTATACTCTATAAATGACCAGAATTCTCTTTCTGAACTCTCTTTTTCTAAGGTCAAGCTTACAAGAGGCTTTTTGGAGGTATTGTTGTGTTTCTCTCTATATTTTCAGAGTTGAAGTAATAGTAAATGAATCCCTAGTTTTGGACTTTCAAAACAACTGAATTATAAGTATAGCCTAATAATCTTATTGAAAAAGCATGAGACACATCAGCAAGCCACAGCCAGCAGTCTTGGACACATACACACAACCTCACTGACAACATTACAGAGTAAATTAGAAGTTCAAGCAAGTTAATTGAGTGTTTATGAATACAGGGAATTGCCATATGCCCCACTGACTCTAGAGTTGTTCACCACAGAAGGTTTCTGTTGCTGCTGTTAAAGGTGAACTATCATAAATGGGAATCTGCTTAATTTGGCTCAGTACTGACAGGCAGTCTGTGTTCTGAGTAGTGGGAGTGGTCCAACCATTCTTGACTGACATCTAAAGTTCAACCCCCACCTGCCCATCTTTCCTACCTGATAGAAAATCTGGAAAAACTTTGAAGAAAATCAAATAATTCAACCCAATTCATTCTTACATTGTCTGACACTTTCCCTCTCACTCAGTCAATAACAAATGCCTAAAACTTCTTGTTTATATATGAGAAAAACATGAAAGAAGCCACATATCACTTGCTTTTTTTGAGCAGCAGCAGTTGAATTATTTGGCACAAAGGCTCAGCAATTTGAAACATACATGCCAAGTGAGCTGGCAGGTGATGTGGGAGTTGTAGTTAAACAATAACTTTAGGGCATCCACTTGCGCATTCCCATAAAACTACAATTTGCATAACTTATAAATAAATGTTGTCGGAACAGTAATTTGTGCTACTGTTTGTGCAATACCATTGTAGTCGCTCTTTGTATGTATGCAATCTAATCAATAACAGAATATATGGTGATTCCTTAGGGGCTGCCTATGGCTGATGCCACACACACACCATATGGCGTATATTTTTGGCAAGCAGAAAAAATACCTGTGCCTGCACCCGAATAAATGAGATACTCGGGTGCAGGCACATGTAGCCGATATCCGCCAAAAAACACAAGACTTCATATCTTCGGCGGATATCGGCTACATGTGCCTGCACCCAAGCGTATTTCATTCATTCGGGTGCAGGCACAAGTAGGAGCGTATGGCAATATTTTCCACTTGCCGAAAATATATGCCATATGCTGGGTGTGGCATCAGCTTTAAGAATACATGGACTGACTACAGCAGAGTAAATGCTACAGACTGACCAGGTAGGCCTGATTAGACTCAACTGGCTAATCAAGAAGCCTGAAAGCCTGGCTAGTCAGTTTACAGGAGAGCTTTGACAGAGACAGAAAGAGGAGTCTGTGAATCCAACATACAGGACTCTATGTGCCTGTTCACACACACAGCTGCCTGTGCAGAAGTCTGCAATATTGCTGCAGCTGATGTGTCACTGGTATGAAGGAATTCTCTTTTATATATCCTTTTGTTATACCTGTATCTGGCTATTGCAGTAAGATTTGTATCTGCATGTGTAAATTGCAGGAGGGTGACTGGCAGCTGATCTAAGGCTCATGGTGGGCAACACAAAACCCAAATGCAAAAGAGCCTTACGTGCTGTGTATATGTCCATATAAAGGATATAAACAATAAGCTGATTTACTGTTATATCTACAAATGTAGCTTCCCCAGAACCCAGCCCGGCTCCATTCCAGCAGGTTTGCTGTTTAGGGGTGTGGCCTCATGACATGCTACAGCAAATCAGCTTTCACTCTGCTCTGTCACTGACACAGACCAGGGATCCTGAGATTCTGGAGGGTGAGGTATGGGAGACTGCTTCAATAATTAGCCATAACTTTATAATGGTGCAAAATTTTTAAAAACTATACATTTTCAAAATTTTGAATAAAAAGTCTCAAGTTTGTCTATACTTTATTTTTTCAACATTATAAAAACATTTTAATTGATATTTTCCCTTTAAGAAGGCCCAAAAAAGGATCACTGAGGTCCTCTTTTATGACATCCGGCAAGTGGGGTTTAAGAACCTTTAATGGAAATCTCCCTTTTTTGAGATCTGCAGTCCTGCTAGGTCAATAGCCCTCATTCTCTTACTGTCATTTGCTGCTGATTTTGTTCATACATTTTTTGCTAATATAATATGGCTCTCACTTTAACCCCTGCCAAGCTAGATCCAGCAACATTAGCTTTTTCTTCATTTTCTCCTTCACAGCTAATTCTTTTTCTCAATAAGGCAACTATGTGACAGAGACACCATAATCTTATATCAGTAGTCAATGCATGTATTGTTAAGGTGTATGTCATGTTATGTAACCTAGTCTTGGCTTTACCTTGACCCTTTGCCACACTGAACACAGACCTGTAACCCCCAATGACATCAGTTTTGCATGTAAACAAGTTCATGTCAACACACATAGTCTCTCTGTATTACAAGAAGGCTATCTCCCATAGACTCAATTTTAATTAAATATTTCAGATTTTAAAAAATGATTTCCTTATTCTCTTTAATAATAAAATGGTACCTTGTGCTTGATACCAACTGAGATGTAATTACTCCTTATTGGAGGCAGAACAATCATATTGGGTCTATTTAATAATAATTTTTTAATAGACCTGAGGTATGGAGATCCAAATTACAGAAAGTAATCTTATCTGATCTGATAAGTAAACTTATCTGTAACTGTACTATATAAACTCTGGATGTCATGTCATTTATGCTACTCTATTCCAGAAAAACTCTGTCCAATGCTCAATTGTCATTGCAGGAAGGCAAATATGTATACATATAATTAGTCTGAACTACCGCACACAATGGTCTAATTTTTATGCAGATTTTGAAGACATTTTCTCATTTTTGTGCCTAAATGCAGTCCTGTTCCATAGAACAGAAACATTCTCACATGCGAGGTTGCTGAAGAATGCTATCGGTTGTTTCATCTCCCCAACAAACATACATTTTCTGTGGTGATTTTAAATTCAGTGTAGACTTCTGCACGTCACAATACTACAGTTATTTCTCTCCACTCACAGGACTGAAGGACAACTCCGCCCCTACAAATCTAGGGCAGCAGCGAGCACTACCAACAGATCACACACTGGGCGAGCTTGGCTTCTGCTGAGAGCTGCCTTTTTACCCACATTACTAGCATTAAAATGCAATGAAGAAAAGAAAGACGTGTTTATAATACAGTGCTGGAGAATTTATTAGGGAGTGGTAATGTTTGCTGGAAAAACCATACACATACTTATGTTGAACAGCATGGTATAAACACTACTATGTATAAAAAATGAATACTTAAGTCGTTTACCTGATCAGTAGTAGTAGCACTGCTTGGGCTAGCTTTCTTACTGCTCTCCTGCCTTTTTTCCCTGTGCAGTATGAATGGATGTACAGTATTAGAGTGTTTCTCTGACGGTTCAGATGATTTAGTAGGTGGAGTAGGCTGAGAGAATGGGCTTGCTGTTTCTGAAGGAAAAAAGGAGGGGGGGTCAGCTGATGATGTGTATCAAGGCAGTTTGTACTGGTCCTGCTGATGCTGGGACACACACACAGGGACACAGACACACACACACATTTCCACCGTGCAGTGCTCTAAGGTAACCCTACACCAACTCAGTTATGTGCTATTAAAAAGAACAGTATCTAAATGAGAGCAAGGTCAGTAGGGACACAGTCAAGCAGGAGTTTCACATTGTATTGTCATTGTGCTTTGCTAGAACTTATACTACTTAACAGGGAAATTTGTTTTGCAGGCTATTTTTTTTTTCAGTTTGGTTTTTATTGTTTTTTTTTTTTTTTTTTTTAAAAGAGGGGTACAGCAGTATCAAAATGTTTGGTTTTTATTGTTTTTTTAAAAAAAAAGGGGGGTACGGCAGTACCAAAATAAGTTGAGAAATGCAATTTAGTGACATTAATATCTTACAGTTTCATAGCAATGTCTATTTAAATATCACACCAAAGTTCCCGGACTTTTTGGAATTAATTTGGGAACCCTCTTTAAGTTTTAATTATGGCACCCTATTGTTTACGTAATTCAGCCACTCAGTTTTGATAGGGGACACAGAAGCAATCCAGTGCATGATTAGCACCTTTTTTAGCATAAAACATAAAGGAGAACTAGACCCCCCTCACCTCTCCTTTATCACATAGTTTTTATGTTTAAACGCTGTCTCTATCACTAACCCCTAGCTACAAATGCAAAGTAGCACAGCAGCGTACCTGGCTGACATCTTCTTACCAGCTGAAGACTCTTCGGGTCTCTTACAGCTTTCCACTGTACCTGACTATATGGTAAGAGAACAAAACAACTCATAAACACTCCAACCCACCCTGACCACCCTCCCAACACGAGTGGGCCTTGACCCACAGCTAAACATATGCCTCTGCTAATCTGTATAACTACAGATTACAACTGTGATAATTATTCAGGTGGCTCCCTTGGGTCCTAAGAGATTTGCCTTTTCACCTGTTTACTGGGTTACCATGTCAGCAATAGGATAACATAAAGTCAGTCCCTATGTAGACTGGTTCCATCAGCTACCCACTGAAAGTTTAGTAAGCATAGTGTTGAGGTTTAGTTAGGGAGATTCTCATTATCTCCAACCAGCCCATTGCCTCCTGTGGTGTTGTGAAGAAACGTTATGTTGCCATCGTTCAATAGGAGCTTGGCTGAGAAGATCATTGAGTAAGCATCAGCTTGCTTTGTATACTTATGGGCTTATATATCAGTAATTTATACTCGAAAAAAAAAGCTTGAAATTTTCAAATTGATAGTATGGCTTGATTTTGCTTAGGACAGCTTTCATTGATTTTTACATAAACTCACAAGCCTTTAGATGTAAAAGTTTTACATTCAAGTTTTTGTTTTTTTTCACTTAATAAATATTTGAGTTTTTGAACTATGCAAATATTGGGAGTTCTAGTGCAAAAAAAAAACTTCAATCATGGAAAAAATTTAATTTGAATTTAGATAAATCCCCCCTTAAAGTAAGCATATAGCTCACAGTCAAATCTTTTATAATGCCCCACTCAACTTCCTCTTAAGGGTAATGGCACACTAGGAGATTAGTTGCCATTGTAAATCTGTTCTACCATGGGCAACTAACCTTCTGAAAACGCTTTCCTACAAGCAATAATGCAAACTGCCAGGGAGAAATATACACTGCTTTATTCTCAATTAGCCTTAAATTTCCTTGTGAGGCAACTTCAGGCTACTCCAGAAAGCAGAAGCGACCCATATGGTTCCCCACAGATGATTTACAATATTGCCAGTGGGAAAGAAACTGTGGGGGACAACGAGTCCTGGGTGCCATTGCCTTAATAGTCACAAACCTTAAATGCTTGTGCTAAGGAAGGTATTGCTGCATTTAAAGATTACATAAATATTGAAAGGAAAAGGCAAAAACCTAGGTATAAAGCTGGTAGTTAACATCAACATTATGAATTTTCACATAGTATAATGTAATGCCATAGATGTAGTAGAGCTCATATATGTGTATGGTCACATAGCTACTATAGAACTCAATAAACAAATAATAATAAAACAATAAGGAAATTTTGTTTGTTTAAAAAGAAAACTAGAAAATAACTAAAAAATAATGGACCCACTGCACTGTAACAAGCTGGAACCCTTTATGATTTTAACTGGAAAGCCCAACCTTTTGCCTTCCAGCGCTTGTGAAACTACAATTCCCAACTTTAGGTATTGGTAGACAATTGTTGCCACACATCAGGAGACATATCCGCTACTGACACACCACTCCACCTCTACCTTCTTGCCATTATCTATATACAACTATAAAATCTAGTATTTGGAATGCTTGGGATTTTCCGGATAAAGGGCCTTTTAATAATTTACATCAGCATACCTTAAATCTGCTAAGGAACACTTAACATTAAATAAATCCAATAGCTTTGTTTTGCTACCACTATTGATTTATACTTAGTTAGGATCAAATACTTTAATATCCTTTGCAAATAATTTTAGCAGTAATTCTATTTTCTCAATATAGTTCTAACATCAGAGCATCCCTGCTGTATGGGGTTAGTCACTTGCTGTGTGCCGCACATCTCAGCTGTGTCTCAGAAACCGAGCACATAATTTAGGCTGAAAGCTAGAGATTTCTAAAACTATTAATTTTAGAAAATTCTGTCATTGCTTGAATCTGTATTTTAATAAGTATTTAATGAGATTTATAAAACTACGACTGCAGAATTCAATTTAAATCATGAACCTGGTTTTACAAATATGTCCGCAAATGTATCTTTTACACTTATAGCTGAAAATGGACCGTTACAGAACACAGGGTAAATATTATGCACCAATTTCAGAATAATATAGCTCGCTTTTTATATATCTGTCAAATATTTATCCAAAGTGACATTAGTTTAAACACCTCCATTCAAGGTAATAAACACCAAACCAACAAGTGAATACAGACCTGGTAAATAGCCAGCTTTTCCTCTGCTAACTAATCTCTGTTAACATTTAGAACTACCATACAGAAACTCACCACGGTACTCAAGTGCTTCATTTTCAGGGGATTGTTTAAAAAAAAAACATAATGTTATTACATTACATAAACTGAGTGGTAACTGTTGTCAGGATCACAAAAAAGATTTTGTCTATACCAAAAAATAACTTTTTGTTTGCATGAAGGAATGCATTCCTGGTGCTCATTTAACCTGGTTAAATCCAAACTGGGTGTTCTAATTGTAACAGTAAAAGTGTGGGAATAACAGACATGGCTCTGTCCATTCATGGGCTGCTGTAACCTTGTTTGCATATGAATACCGTATATATATACAAATATAAAGGGGCATTTATAACCACAAATGCAGTGTGTAAAGTGCAATTTTGTATACAAAATGCTATGTTTTTATCAATAATTCTGTGTTTTTCCATTGTTCCAATGTAATTACGGCCATACATCTGATGCAAAAATAAACTCGATTGCACATTTGTGGCATCACTTCTGGTGCTTGACATTGAAATTATGTTAACATTAAGATTAACATTTTAAGTTAGAGGTGCTTCTTAACACAACCCACTGTGGGAGCCTAGGAATTATCACCACATGTAGTGGTAGCCAGGGCCGGAACTAGGGTAGGCAGAAGAGGCAGCTGAGGCAATGATTGGGGGTGCCTCTCCTGCCTACCCCTAGTCCACGCTCCTTTGTCATTGCCCCCCCCCCCCCCGTGGGAACTGTGGAACTGCACATGCATGCCAAAGGAGGGGGGGAGGTGCAGGGACGAGGTGGGTGACTGGGTTGTCTAGGGCACCCGTTCGGGTTGGCCCGCCCCTGGTGGTAGCTCCAGGTTACCACAGTGCTGTGATGCAATGGTGCTTGGTGTAACAATACAGAAGCTCAAGGTATTTGATGCAAGTACCTTTTATTATTAATAACGTTTGCATTGGTAAATGAACCTAAAGTCTATTATTTTGACAGAGAATGTCTAGATGGGCATATTACAACATTAGAGGTTTTAAAACAAAATAGAACAGTCAGCATAGCTCAATCAAATAGTCTTTATCTGAAAGAATCTTTTTCCATTACAACAATGTTTGTTAGATAGAACTGGGAGATGTGAAAGGGTTATGAAACTTGGTTGAGGTAAAGCAAACAAACCTACTGAACTTTAAAATAAATAAATGAAATACCTGTACAGGCTTCTCATGTGATAAGAAATAAGACAGCATTATTTAAATTAATCTAACTCTAATCTTATCTAACAGGTGGATTTGCCACTGGTGTATTTCTGCTGGTGGAGAATCACCAAACCCCCCTTATGATGCCTCCCACAGACCTTTATGGATACCATCATTTCCTTCACACTTGAATATTTTTAAGTGTGTTGTTGCTTATAGCAACCATGACAGACATATTTCATACAAGTTTATGGAAGGCTGCACCAGCTTATTCAAGTATTTCTCCATTGGTGTAACTAAGCAAGCAGTGAATCCACTTGGTGTGATATTAAACAGGAATAAAAGCAAATACATACTAAGCAAGCATACAAATAGAAAAAGTAGATTCAGTGGCTGCTGAGGGCCTAAGAGAGTAGATGTCCCACTGGTATATGCAGGCATATATACTGAATTTATATATCTGTTTTCGGGGCCCTGAAAATATGATGTTTTGGGGTCCAGTAACTTCGTTCCACTATTGGTCCAATTAATAAATGGTCCATTCTGTGCTGTATTCATAATTTAGCCTCTTTGCATCTGCATTTCCTTTAGTTTGGTAATCACCTGTGCATCTTCTATAGTTAAAATAATTATTATAGTGAACTTAACAGAAGTACTAACATCCCAAAAAAATGACTAAGTCCCTGCTTTAATGGTAGTAGAATAAAGATTACTTTTAGATAACATTGTTTCACCATTTTCTCTAGATACATTGTAGAGTATATTATTGCTTTTTGGAAGTCAATAAAATTATTCTTGCATGGTTATCTTTTGACTGCTAGCATGCCCTTAGATGACATTGAGATTGGGTTACATTGAATGACTGCACCTCTTTAGCATTTTCACATGCAGGGCTGGCTGCTAACTCTGACAGTAAAATGAGGAATTATGGCATGAGGCCACTGCATGCACTACACATGAGAAATCAAACTATATAATTATATATCATATTTGTTACAGCCTGTTGTTTTAATACACTGTGTCCCTTTTTGCTGCTGAATTGTTTTTAAAAGAGAATATATTCTCTTTACAATGTATTCTTTAGATAGAAATGTGCTTGGTTATTTCTTTTAGTATTTAAAAACGATTCTTTTCAAATTTGCATTTACATCTATAAGCAGAGGTCATTCACCACAGCAACCAGTAACAAATGCCCAGTGCTACCTAACCCCCTTGAGGAAGCCAAGTTCATGCGGTTCCCCTTGCTCCCCCCGCATTTAGCTTTTTTGCATCAGAGGGGGGCCGCATCACTAGTGCAGAGAGCGCAATACCACTTTCTACATTAGCACTTTCTGCACTAGAAAAGTTGAGATTTGAATTTAAAAATTGGAATTTCCGCTCTTTAAGTTACCAGGAGCGGCTTTTTGCCACACCTGGTAAGTTGCAGGGAGCCGCTGCTTGAGGCGAGTTTTTTAACTTGCCGCATGGCAGCGCACCTGCAAATGCGCCATCTTTTTAATAACTAGGAGTGGTTAGATGTTTAATCATCACATGTTATTCATATCAATGGTAATGTTAGGATAACTACATGAAGTAAAATAATGAGCAGTGATGAGTGAATCTGTCCTATTTCTCCCAAAAAAATTTAAACTGTTATAAAATGTGTGATATGGCGAAAAATTTGCGTAACTTGTTTGACTTTTTTTTTTTTTTACTTTTTCTTCACTCGTTAGACTTTTGTTGCTGCAAATTGTTGTACCTGTTTTGTGAAAAAATTGCCAATGGAGAAATGTGGAATTTCACAACAAATCCATGCCTGGCAAAAATTTAGCTCATCACTAATGAGTCATCCAAGCTGAATGGTCCATTTGCATTTATACAAATGGGAAAATGTTATATAAGGTGTAACATTTGTTCAGGTCTAGAAACCCATTTCAACCAATCATCAGGTAGCAAATTACCTCTTAGCTGTTTGAAAACAAACATAATATTAGTTGCTATGGGTTATTATATCTAGACAAATATTAGGGCTCATTTACATCTGCAGATGCAGTGGGCCACTTGCACTTTTCCCTACAGTGAATTGCTCTTAACACCACTTTCATTAACTTGAGTTAAAATGCACTTCTTGCACTTCCATATATGCGTGCTTTCTGTCTTCCATTTCGAATCAGGTGTTGCTGTGCCTGTTGATGCCAGGGAACCCTGGAGCTACTGCCATCTCCTGGCCAGGCGGGAGCTCCATTGTTCCCTTCACACCCTGTGCAAATCGCTGCAGTGCAGTGGTGCCAAGAACAATATGGTGCACATATCACTCATACGCAGAACACCAAAAATGACAACAGCAAACACCAGAAATTATGCCAGATAGACTGCATGTGCAGCTGCATCAATTTGGCAAATGAGACACACTTAAGGTGCCTACAGTGCAATTGTGTCAAAAGAATCACCATTTGTGTGCAATGACTCTAGAATTCTGGGAAGCTGTGCTTATTAATTGTCCCTGAAATTATTTTTTATATTTAATTTGTATTAATTGTAAGAATATTTTACATATTTCTTGTTGCTGCCACTGACCACAATACATACATTTCTTGTATGAGCTCAATTTTGTTAACAGAAAGGCAAGATTATTGAGGAGAATTCATAACTGGTTGTTGTTAATAGAAAACCTAAAGGGCACAAGAGTTAAGCTGTTTTTCTGTAATTGTTATTCAATAGGCAGGTGGAAAGTGTGGGCTAGTAATGCTGGATCAGTTAAATAAACCACAAGAGATTATTTTAACCAGTGCTATGCACAGAATAATTAAGGGTTCTTTCACAGATTCTTTCACAGATTCTAACTTGTATACAAGAATTCTATTTTAAACAGCTGGAAATGAAAAAATATTTTTTTTTAGTTTATTTAACAAATGTTCCTGTGCAGTACCAAAACATTGGAGCAATACAAATTTACTTCTAAATGTTGATGAAAAAATCCCATGGGTGCCATAATTTGTTCCTGTGTATTTAACACTATGATATACACACTAAATAAATGTCAAAAATTATGCCCTTTAAAGATTTTTTGATTGCTTTAAAGGTTTTCCCATATTTCACCACCAGCTGGACCTCTCCTCCTTTGCATGGAGTCCTATAAATAGCAATCTTTTTAGAATCTGCAGTGATGTATTGCAGAACTGTCAGTCTGTATTCTCTTCATGCTAAAATCTGTTTTGTTTTTTTATTGACACAGAAAATGCTCCTTCATGTGCTCTCCATTAATCTTTTAGTACATTTGATCACTTCATGGAAAGAATTTCACAACTTTGGTGTTTTTACTATTAAAAGAATCCATTCTTGGTGATGAAAACTCCAGGGATGACTGCATGTCCTCTAAAGGCGCTATAGGTTAATAACAATCTAGACCAGTGGTTCACAACCTTCCTAAAGCCGCAACCCTTTAATACAGTTCCGCATGTTGTGGTGACCCCCAACCATAGAATTATTCCCAAGACCATTGCAAATATGTGTTTTCCGATGGTCTAAGGCGACCCCTGTGAAAGGGTCGTTCGACCCCCAAAGGGGTTTCGATCCACAGGTTGAGAACCGCTGATCTAGACAGTGTAGTGTATAACACCATTTACTGTGTTCATTAAAATAATGTGCCCTATGAGGGAATAGAAGGCGGAGTGTTTACTGGGGTTTAAGTAAGATAGATACAAGCAAACTACTTATAGCTTTGTAGCTTATAACCCCCGACGGCCGACCCAACTGACATCTGGCCTAAAATTAGCGAGATCTTGATGGGACAGGATTGATTTTCCCATTGAATCGGGGGCCGTATTGACTCGTTGATGTGGTTCTTGCATCATATGGTCCATATGTCTGCTGTTTTAATTCGACTGTTTGGCCCTAGGGCTAAACTAACAAATTATCCCATGGGCATATTTGAAGAAGATCCACTTGTCTGGTGACCTTGCAAATTGAGCAGATCTTAATGTGTATGGCCACCTTAACACTGGTTGCATGTTATTTGTTTCTGCAATATGAGTTAGAAGCATTAAACACTGTATTCCTTGCACTGAACAAGTATTTGCTCCCCGATTGTAATATGATGTAGCAAAAATAGCAATAATCTCCATATGTAAAATGACAGCCAAATGACTGACAAAGCTCTTGCAAGTGTTTTATTCTATAACCTCTGTCATTATCTTTTTTTTAACTTCTTTAGATAACTAGGAGGCACAGTGGGACAGACTTGTGGAGGTCTCCTTCAAAGATCTAGCGCACACAGGACATTTTGGTCACTGTTGTCACTGCTTCCTACTTTTAACTGAGCTGCCCAACACACATGCAGCCAATATGTCTGAATTAGTCAGCATTTTCAATATAATACTATAGGGATTGGTGAGTGGCAGAAAGGGGTTTTTGGTCAGAATGCCTAGTCTGCTGTAAGCTGAAAAGATTCTATTCCAATAGTACTCCACACAGAAAATTGTCTAATAAAGATTAAGGTTATTTAAAATATTTAAAAATTGTCAGATATGGGTATGGCTACATAGCACCAATTTTACTTTTTGTTTAGTTGTAACACTCAGGCACATATCTAATACAGAATTTTAAGGCACCAAATTGCTACTACGCATGAGTATACATATGTGTGCATGTATGCTTTTGCCGCAACATAACTGACTAACATTACAGATTGGCAACTTATTTGCACACAATGACCCTTGCACAAGCCAAGAATGCACAGTCTAACTTCCCATGTGCATGACCAAATGCCTTTGAAGGAATAGTCGTAGAAAATGACTTTTAAAAATAAATTTTAAGCTCCATTGTAATCCTAATAAATAGTTACATAAGTTGGGTAGAAAAAAACAAGTCCATCAAGTTCAACCCATCCAAGTGAACCCCAGGTGAGCTGGACTTGGATTTTTACTATTGAGTACTGTTATCACATCTACCATTAGGTGGGGAATGGGAGCACTTTTAGCAATATATATGTCAGGGACCTGCTACCTTCCCTCCTTCTCCATTGTTTTGCTGATAGGCTGCTGGGGAGAGGAGTGATATCACTTCAACTAGCAGCTACATGGCTGTGGCACTCTGGGAAAATGAAGAATATGGCTAGTCCCATGTGAAATTTTAAAATTCAATATAAAAAAATATCTGTTTGCTATTTTAAAAAAGAGATTTTAATGCAGAATTCTGCAGGAGCAACACTATTAACTGATGCATTAAAAAAAAACAAAAAAAAAAAAACCATCCTGTGACAGTAGTGAGTATCAAGTGAAAGTAAGAGTTAAATGTAGGGGTTGCTTGCTGCTCACCTACTAAAGTTCCCCTAAAACATTAGCTTGTGGAAATCTGGAAGTGAACTGCATTTGTGGTGCAATCCCTACGTGTTCTCCCAAAACTTCACATTGAAAAAAAAGAAAAACTTTTGAGTTTTTTAAATAATTTTTTAGTAGACTTAAATTAAGAAGATCCAGATTATACAAATGCCCCATATCCAAAATAACCCAGGTCTTAAGAATTCTGGAAAATAGGTCCCATACCATTTTCAACCATAAATGAATGTTTATGAAAGCAACTAACTGTGCATAGTAGTTGAAGTCGTAGTTTGGTACAAAGTTTCCATCCAATATACAATTGATAAACTGTAAGTTCTTACATAATATGTCCTCTTGAATGCAATGATAAGCATTCCATTCAACTACAAAAGCATTTAGCTATGTATAAAGCTATAGACCCTCCCATATAGATTGTAAGCTCTACGGGGCAGGGACCTCCATCCTCTTGTGTCTTTGACTCTTAACTTATTGCAACTGTATTTATCTTGTATCTATCTGTATTTATTGTTGTACTTTGTATTTATCTATTATTATCTTAATTATCCCCTGTTTGTATTAATGTATTCTTCTGTACAGCGCTGCGTACATAAGTAGCGCTTTATAAATAAAGATATACATACATACATACATACATGCATAAGGAATAAAAAGA
The DNA here is from genome assembly GCF_000004195.4 of Xenopus tropicalis. Classification (NCBI taxonomy): domain Eukaryota; kingdom Metazoa; phylum Chordata; class Amphibia; order Anura; family Pipidae; genus Xenopus; species Xenopus tropicalis. Next base: position 63,114,148 of record NC_030679.2, read on the forward strand.
AAACATTGGTAATACAAAGAAGTGCAAACTGGTTTTGCCATGCAAACTTAAGGTGTCACATTTAGATTGTTCTACAAGTTTGTACAAAGATAAATTACCTATAAGCACAATTATTCAGAAACCCAAACTGCCACACCTAGTTTTAATTATATATACAACTGCATGTTGGCAAAGCACTGCACAAGCCACCAGCTCAGCCCAGTCAAAAGTTACTAGAATTGGTTGCCAATGTTATAATGAAGCTGCTGAAGTGCGTCTAAACAGAAATTATGATAGCTTTGGCATGAAACTTCCATATATTAGTCTGCACTCTGCATTGCTTAGTAAAGGAATGTCTGCAGATTGTATTTGTCCTTTCTCCTTTTCAAGTTTATAGAACACTGTCTATAAACAAAATAATTACAAATGACAACATATATTTACAGAAAAAGCCACTGCATTAGGAAATGCAAAATAACAAACTACAACCGTATTCTAATGGTGGAAGGCATGTTTACTTTCAGGTGTCCCTTGGCTGATGGGAGACGTTAACGAAAAATTAAAACTATTCTGGATCACTATGCTACTTCAGATTCAGGGCTTAACAACTGGAATCACTAATACTCTAGCAAATGGTTACACGTATTGTAACCATTTTCCACACAATTTACTATTATTTTGGTTGCTTTTACATTGGCAAAAAGGTGAAAACATTTTTTCTCCCAAGTCAGATTTTTTCAGAGATACCATTTTATGAAAACTTTCAAACAACTTTATTAGGGAATGAAGGGAAATTCTGTCTGAGATCAATAGTACCTGGGGAAAAAAGTAAAAAACAGAAAAATAGACAAATCAGAAAATAAACAAAAATATTTTGTTTTGAATTCAACTTTTTAGAAATTAGTAAAAATATTTAAACTTGTGGAAAGTATCATTAAAATCTTTCCATTTCCTTTGCAGAAGAGAATAAAAATTAATACATTTGTCCACTCATCCATAAATATCTCCCACAGCTACCCAGATACCAGGTTGGAATAGACCAATGTTGCTATAATTAAGATCTTAGTTAAGGAGGTTACTAGGGTTGATTGGTTTATTATGACTTAAATGGGCAGTCAGGATGTTACATAAGTCTATTGTCTAGGGGCAGATTTATCAAAACATGAGTTCGAATCCCGAATGGGAAAAATTCAGATTGGAAACGAAAATTTCTGAAGATCACAAATATCATGAAAATGCTTCCGAAAAAATCGTACGAGTCACGATAATATCGTATTGGCGATCCGAAATGTTCTTACCGACCGATTGTAAACAGCGGCAAAACCGATCTGATTTTTTCGCGCTAAAAATACAAAAAAGTCGGACAAGCATCAAAAAAGTTGTGCAAGGTACGAAAAAGTCACGGAAAATACGCTCATTACAAAAAAGTCGCAGAAAATACACTCATTACGAAAAAAATCACGGAAAATACGCTCATTACAAAAAAGTCGCAGAAAATACACTCATTACGAAAAAAACGTATTCGTAGCGTTCATGGATTCGTAAATGTGCCCCTGGGTATGGTATAACATTTAATACGATAACATTATGGTATAAACATTTATGTATGTATATAAAAGCAGCATTTTACCAAAAATGTTGCCAACACTAGTGGGGCAGTGAAGATGCCTAAAAATAAAGTCAAGTTTTGCAGGGCTCTGTATAAAGACCTCTCTGAATCATTGCATAGTACATCATACGTTCTACAGACTCATTCAGTTCAAAACTAGGCTTAACTGGCCTGATGGTCCGTAAATAGTGGATTGCAGTCAACCTGTATTTTTGGGAGTGCACTGATGCTAGGAAGATAGGGAAGGGAAGTAATAATAATGATATATTATTATAAAATATATATAATATAGTGGATAATCAAAGTGCAGGCATGTACAGGTATCAAATGTATGATATGCATATGTATGGTATGCAGGTATCAAATCACAGTATCTACAGTTAATCTCTGGCACACATTAATACTCCCATCAGTCACTAGTGTCTCAGATAGATAGTAAAAGATGCAGGCACCCATATAGTAAATGTGCACTTTTGTTCACACCTTTCTCAGTCTCATTTTGCCCCTGTGGTTCACCATATCCCTTTATTATAATATCTGCCCCATGTTAATTTAAAAATTGAAGCTTTAATATTATTAAAAGTGAAAAAGGTGTGTGTTTATTTTCTAATAAGATCATATCAATAAATAAATATAATTTTGGAGGCAAATCTACACCAGTTTTGCACATGCTGTTTTTGCTCTGCTATTTTATAATATGCTTTTTTGTATGCCTGTAGCAGTAACAAAAAGTAGTCATTAGGAAAATGAATTTGGACCCAATACATGCTGCCAATACATAAATAATGTAGAAGGACATGCAATAATGTACAGCAATGTAACACAATGATAATTCCTAATAGCTTAAAAATGGTTCTGCTGCAGTTCCTTTGATTTAGGACACTGAAGCTTATCTGTAAAAACATTATGAACTCCTGAAATGACCTTTATTTAAGAAATCAAGAAGAAATAGACTTGAATTAAAGGAGAACCCCGCCTAAATTAATTCTTAGTGTCTTACAAATGGAGGTGATCAAAGCAACCTTGTTGTTTTAGAATTATTCGCCTTTCTATAATGCCTCTCTAAAATAAAACTTAAAGGGGGTGTTATTGGTCTTTGCGTTTTTTTACATTATTTAACTTTTTGTTCAGCAACTCTCCAGTTTGAAATTTTGGCAGCAATCTGGTTTCTAGGGGACAAATGACATTAGCAACAAGGGAGTGGTTTGAATGAAATTTAAATAGGAGAGAACCAGGAACAGAAAGATGAGTAATAAAAAATAACAATACTATTGCAGCCTCACAGAGCAACTGAATTTTGAAATATATAATATATATAACTTGGCCATTTTATAGCATACTAAAAATTAACTTAAAGATGAATCACTCTTTTAAAATTCCATCTACTTGTTAGGGTCAGTCAACCCCAACAACTTGAAAGCACTTACTATGACTCTAGAGTAGGCAATCTCCTTTCTCTCCTACTGGCCAAGATCTCACCATATACTTTCAAGAGAAAATAGGCACCATTAGGAATAAGATACCAGCATCTAAAGGTGGCCACATACGTGGCGATTTTCGATCTTTCGTGCGACCATCAGTCGCACAAAAGATTGTTCCATTCCGCCATTGACGTTCAGGGCTGAAACGTCAGATAAGGAGGTAGAAACAATAGGATTTCTACCTCCTTCTGCCAATTCAGCCCTGAAGGCAGATTTTGCTCAGGCGCCTTCTATGGCTCCTGATCGAAATCTTTTAACCCGCCCAACTGGCGAGTCAACCGATATCAGCAGCCTCCTGTTGATATCGCCTCACCGAGTTGCCATACACGCACCGAATATCATACGAAACAAGGTTTCGTACGATATTATCGGTGAGTGTATGGCCAGCTTAATTTTACCCCTGCCATACACAGGTCAGTACCTACTATCATATCTGTCACACAAGCACAGCAAGCTCCAATCATGCCGTAGTCACAATTCTCCTTGGTCAATGAGGTAGTGGCAGCTTTGCTTCAGGTTTATATGCGCTGGCAGTAACAAATAGTACTTAAAAAAATGAAGCTGGTCGCAATTCTATAAATTACAGTACATAATGTAGAATTCCTAATAGCCTAAAAATTACCTTCCTTTTTGTGTCCATTTTGGACACTGGGGCCTATCTATAAAAACATTGTGAATCCCTGAAATGATCTTTATTCAAGAGGAAATAAACAAAAACTTGGACACATGAAAAGCCATTGAATTGAAGAAGAACATCACCTACATTTTTAGTTTAGTGTCTTATGAATGGTTGCAATCAAAGCAACCTAAATATTTTAGAATTATTTGTCTTTTTATTCCTCCTATCTGAAATGATACTTAAAATTCTATCTAGTTGGCAACCAGAAAATAGTTTTACTATGCGTCTGGATAGGTAGATCCTATTTTCATTCTGACATTTAAACAAATGCGGAATTGCTAATTATCCACTAGCTTAGCAGTTTACATTCCAAACTGAAAATTATTATGATCTAAAAGTGTAATTGCTGAACTGTATGGGAGCTTTTATTGGATATCCTTGCTTCAACAAAATGGGTAGACCCAGCCTGTAGGATGCCAATGACCAGAAATAATCTAAATTATATTAAAATCTGATCTGTACAAGAAACATTTGTCAATACAACACAGCTGTCGACTGTCCAATAAGATAAAGTCAGATAGATGTTAATTTCACCTTGAACTGACTTTATTTAAATTGCAAAGTTTGCTTCATACACTGTATGGCTGGTAGTTCCTTTGTTAATATAATCCCAGGTTGCTGCATATACAGGTATGAGACCTGTTATCTGAAATGCTTGGGACCTGGATTTTCCAGATAAGGGATCTTTCCATAATTTGGATCTCCATACATTATATCTGCTAAAAAGTAATTTACAAATTAAACAAACCCAATAGGATTGTTTTGCCTCCAATAAAGATTAATTATATCCTAGTTGGGATCAAGTACAAGGTACTGTTTTATTATTACAGAGCAAAAAGAAAATTTAAAGAAGTTAGAATTACTTGCTTATAATGGAGTCTATGTGAGATGGCCTTTCCTTATTTCAGAACTTTCTGGATAATGGATCCCATACCTGCACTGGATATATGTATATAAACCATGGCAAAGGCTCTGTTATGGTGCTGAATTGTTGGTTATATTTGATGCACTAACTCGGATATTTTTTTAATAAATGACAATTTGATTGCTTTAGGTTTTGTGGAGTGCTATGACTTTGGTTCTCTTTTTTATTTTATAAATATATATATCCAGCATATGTTGGCAAGCAGGCTGCCTGAAGTGAAGTATGCATATATATATAACACTGCACCAATACTGTAATAATTAATTATATCCCTGAAGCATTATCTAGCATCTGTTTGCATTAATTACAATAGATAATCAGTATAATGTGATGACACTCACACAAACTTAATTATAAGCAGTCTGTTAATTGTTAGTATATTTCTGAAATATTTTGACATATTACATAATATATGAGATAGTCAGTACATAACCATATTGAGTATGCCTAAGTAAAAACTTGTTTATGTACTGCAAGAAAACATATTTAGACAGTTGTCAAGCTCGGAAGAGGGTCATAGACTCTGAGATCTCACAAGATCACCAACTGATGCAATATCCAGAGATTCTGAATTAAATTAGAGTTTGAATTGAACAATACTGTAACTAATAAACTAGCAGTACAGTATTAAAGTTTACTCTCTTGACCCACTTCAGGCATTTACTATTACCAGTCTGGTGCAACCACTTGAAAACATGAAATTGTTATCACTTATTTATAAAGTTCAAACGCATTTGGCAGCACTGTACGATGAAAAATAATTTCTGAAACGTCGAAAAATTCCCAACATGGGTGCCACATGTGCGCCCACCTGTTTTTACGTGCCCGCAACTATTTTGATGCCTATTTTACAGTGTATTTTGAGGAAATTTGCTGCAAATCCATGCCTGGCAAAAAAATACACTCATCACTAGCTCATCTAGTGTATACACTAAACATACAGGTTGTGCATAAAAACACAACTGATACCAAATACAATCTTGTAAAGAGGGCTGTCACTTGGCGCATGTGTGTTCAGTAACCAGACAGATCCTTATAGCCTCCAAACTGCTCTATGCTGCCCCCAGGTGCTCAGCATCTACCCTATAAATATTTATTCAGAGAGGCTGCCCATCCCTTTAGGAAGTGGCTTCTCTGAGAGCTCTAGGTAAGTGCTTCATGAAACTTTACTTTATACAAGCAATTGCAATGTTTTGTATAGAAACAAAGTAGTTTTATACACACACATGTATATACACTTGTGGCAAACCTAGCTTTCAATAAGCAGTTGTTTCAGCCCCATTTAAAACTTACTTCCAGCACAGCTGAGGCACATGCTTCAAACAAAGTAGGCCTCCGTTTGTTAACCAAAGCTAATACTGTTCAAAGTTTACACTTTTAACACATATAAATATATTTATATACAGTCCAAAACTCTTTCATCACACCAAACTTACAATTCAAATTATCTCGGTGCTACCTCCATGTATGTATGTATGTATATATATCCCCAACCCCTTGGATGTTGCTCTCAGTGCCCCCAAACCAGGGAGTTATTTTTGAATTCCTGACTTGGGGGCAAGTTTTGGTTGAATAAAAGCAAGATTTACTACCAAATAAAGCCCTTGTAAGCTGATAGTGTGCATAGAGGCCCCTAATAGCCAATCTTAGCCCTTATTTGGCTCCTCCATGAACTTTTATGGTGCTTGTGTTGCTCTCCAAGTCTTTTTACATTTGACTGTGGCTCACGAGTACGAAAGGTTGGGGATCCCTGCTCTAATGCATGCATGTTCTTGTTCTGTTAAGCAATAAGTAAACTCCTTGAAACTGTATTGACTGCAGCAAGTCAGCTGGGATACTAGCAAGGTAGGCCTGTACCTAACACCAATTTAGAACTCTGGGTTCTGGATTGATAATTTTATAGTTCCTGCTAAATGACAAATATGTACACTGGGAAGTTTATTTATTATGACTGTTAAGATGTGGAGGCTATGGTTGTGAGTCAGTTTTTGCTACTTGTAATATAAAGTAGACCTATTGAAAAATACAAGGATATTCTAAGTCACTGGGGAGTTTCATGACCATATAATGGTGTGAAGCCAAAGGGCAAGTGCTTTTATATAGGACATGAAACTCCGAGGTGACTTCTAAACAACTGGGGGTACTTTATTATAATACGCAAGTTTCAGTTAGTCATGTGACAGAAATTACCTCACTAAGCACCATTTATAAGGGATGACATCACTAAGCACCAAGTTACAGGATATTCATGGTTCTTGTGTATTATATCAATATCTAAATATCATAGATAAATTACTGAAATGACGTGACAACTGTCAGCACGTTTTTGTGGAACATGTATAGTTCTTTTGGAAAATGAATTATTTCTTTATTGCATTTCACAATTCACTTTTAGGAAAGATTGCGTTTTTCAAAATCTTAGCAATCCATATATTTATTTGTAAAGCTCCCCGTGCTCTTTATAGGATCAATCCTTTAATTTGTTCTCAGCTTTTATTCCCTTGTATGTGATTTATTATATTGTGCCTTTGACACTAGACTACTAGAACATACATTGAAGAGAAAAGAGATGTACTGAACGTGACTTAGAGTAAACGCTGTCTGACACATTTCCATTTGTGGCTAATAAAAATATAATCCTTTTCTCGAGTTATCATAGGTATCATTTTAAACACAGACCATTGGGATCCACTTGTAATCTTAGCATAGTTTGTCTTTTTTCTTTACTTTCAGGAAAAAAGCTTTGTCCTGTAACAGTATATGGTATTGTGTGAAAAGAGGCTTAAAGAAAAAAATTCTCTAGTGTGCAGTGGCAGTTCCTTTTTTTACAGTTGGAAAATATTTGTCCACTTAGCTCTGTTATTGATATAATCTCCAAATAACTGTAGAGACTTCAAATATCACAAGTGTTCCATTTCCTGTTATGAATATCCATATGTCAACTTGCTTAAAAACTCATGGAAAAAGCAAATCATGTTTTTTTAATGATTTTATTATAAATGCAAAAACAATCAGAAAAAAAAACTTGATTGCAACCTGTGTTTCTGGAGTTTGTTATTATGAAACAGTTATCTAGGCAATGGGAACACACACCAATTTATATGACTGTCAATCAGAATCTGGCTCCAATCTTGGTGAAACTGACCATACTGTGTGTGCACATTAGGGACCTTAGACTGTAAGCTGCACTGGGCAGGGACTTATGTAAATAATGAGAATAATGAACAATCTCTCAGAAGTGCTGCATAACGTGCTACTGCATACAAATAAAGTACAATAATAATTTCAATATGCTATCAAATGATAACGAATTATGTTTTGCAAGTCTGAACAGAAGTCTTGTAAGTAGCCATTTTAGCAACAGCATGAATTGTCATCACTATGTTAATTAGGAACTCATGTTGTCTATTCTATTTATATCACTATGTTTGGGTATTGGATTTGTGTTCATAAAAGTTTATTTATGGATTGCAGTATGTGTTGAATCTTTACGTATTTAATGAACTATTTATGTATATATTTTGACTTTTAATGGTGTTTTCACTCTGTGTTTATCGAGTCTGATTTATTAACATTGGGGAACATAATTTAACAAATCTGGACCATGTTCCGATGTTATTGTTGAACAATTAAATATCATAAGAGCAGCAATAGATGCTTACAGTCCTTATAATTGCTCTGCATATATTATTTTACATGGCACCCAGGTGCCTCATATACAAGTGATGTAAAATTAAAATAAAACCATGGGCTGCTCAGTAACCTTCTCCATTCTCATTCTTTTCCATTTCCTAACTTACCCACAATCTTTTTTCTCCATATCTCCTGTTTCACTTTTTTCTCACCCTGTCTCATTTTTTCCCTTTGTTTCTGGTTATATATAATTTTATTTTGTTTATTCATATGGCTTTCAAAGGTTTGTTTTTCTATCTGTACTTAATAGTCTACATAAAATATTGGAAATGACTGTATTTCTTGTAAACCTGAAGTTGGGGAAACTCTGTGGTTTAATATAGCAAATGCAATCACACATACTGTATACATTATTTATACACAGACAGAGCAGTGCTTTGTGAAACAGTTACTGTGAGGTTGCATCAATGTAAGTTGGCTGGGGTTAACATTGGAGCCAGTGCTAAGCTCCGCCCAATCAGTCGTTTACTAAAGTTGGGTCCAGTAAGGTAGTCTCTCTCTCTAATACACAAATATACTGTATATACTCCAGTATAAGCTGATCCGAATATAAGCCGAGGTACCTAATTTTACCTAAAAAAACTGGAAAAACTTATTGACTCGAGTATAAGCCTAGGGTGGGAAATGCAGCAGCTACTGCTAAGTTTCAATAATCAAATAATTAATAAAAGGACACTCAGCATGACCTTTTCAGCATGAACTCTTCATAAATATATAATGTTGGCAGCTGCAGATTAGAGAGAGGTGATTAGGGAAAGGTGGATGGAGGACCCTTTGACCCTCCTGCCTTGAAGTTTATGCCACATTAACAGCCTTCTTGTAATCATGCCATTGATTAAAGGCAATTCTGATTAACCTCCTTTTATCTCAAAATAATCAGTATCATGAAGACTACATACTTGTGCTTGAAAGTATGTAGTCTTCTTGATACTGATTATTTTGAGAATTTGTTTAGCACGCACTTCTCTCTTTGCTATGGAAATCTACTTTAGAATTGTTACAAGCAGAGTCTACTGAAAGGCTGTTTTTTGGGATGTAAGGCAAGGACCCCCCCCCCCCCAACCTCAGAGGGCCCCATGGCTAGAAAATCATCTTAAAAAGTACAATTGAAATAATTTTAGATTGTGTTCAATCACAATCACCGATTACCTCTGCTTTCAGTTTATGCCAGCATGCGTGCTATCCATGTGTGTGTACCCTTCCACGCTGCATACTAAGTATCACTGTGCTGTGTGCTGTCGCCCCCCCCCGTGAAGTTTAAGCTGTCACTGTGCTGTCGCACACCGCCCCCCTCGTGAAGTTTAAGCTGTCACTGTGCTGTCGCGCACCGCCCCCCTCGTGAAGTTTCAGCTGTCCCTGTGCTGTGTGCACCACCCCCCGAGCGTGCAACAGCACACAGCACAGTAGCAGCGTATATCGACTTGAGTATAAGCCGAGGGTGAGTTTTTCAGCACATTTTTCGTGCTGAAAAACTGGGCTTATACTCGAGTATATACGGTATCTGCATACAATACACACACATATTTAGATTTCAATACTGGTCCAGTTACTAAAAAAAAATAAGCTGCACACAGTTACCAGAATCAGGGATCTAAGCAAAATGTTTGCACTTGCTGGAGTTGCAGAATGACAAAAAAAGAAAAAATGCTTTTTAAAAGCACATTTATTGTATCACTCCTTCAAAATACAATAATTATGCTGTCAAATTCAGTATATTTGATTAAATGATTGTGTGCATGTATAAAAGGATCATTTCTCTTGTGAAGTTCTTAAATTAACTGTAGGCAATATTATATCATATTATTAGAAAGAAATTGAACATTATAAAACATATATTGATTGTTCCTGTGGTGCTTTTCATTACCTAAGGAGAAGCATCAGGGAGTTGAGCAGCAATAAATTATGGCAAAGGATTAGGTCCATTCAGTTGTTTAATATATTACCAACGAGTGCTATAACTATATAGACTTATTACTGAACAATTATATATAGTGTGAGTGCTAATACTGTATATTTATAAAATCACTATATCGGTAATCATACTACAGTGAATTTTTTTCAGTCTGTAAATATCATACATACGTGGTCTCCACAATTTCGGTTCTATATATTCAGAAAATATATAACAGAATAAATCAGAACAAATATTAAAGCTGCTTAATTTTCTATAGTATAGTGGTGCCACTTGGTAAAAACTGTGTAAAGAGACAGAAAAAGTGCTAGGGTATAGTGTAACAATGTTTTAGAACTAGGTATAAAAGCAGCAATCAATAATAAATTTGATCTCTATCAAAATTTTACTTATTTAATCCATGAAAAAATATTTAAAAGGCATATAGCAATAAAATAATAAAAAAGGTAAGGATCCCAATCAAGTGGCAGCAAACAATACGCAACTTATTGATCTAAAGATTGTCCTTCAGTCAAAATAAATTAAAGAACTAAAAATTTAATTGTTTTTAATTATCTTATAATATAGAGATTACTATCTGATAAATGTACCTAAAACTATCATTGTTGTAGACACTCATCATAAAATGTTCTCTATCTGGATAACAAAGTGTCCTCCTAATATACTGCAATGCTACTTGACATTCTTGTCTCCCGTTATTCACCTTTACAATTATTCCCAAACTGAAAGATTGCCTTAATTTTCTTAAAGTTTTCACACTTTGCCCATTTCAAAATGCCATGTGCTAACCAATTGCGCAAGTTTGTGTATCTGGCACAAGTCTGCCCAATACACCTATTTATATATTGCACAAGACTTGCAGTGCACATAGGCACAAGGTGTCCTAAACTTCAACATCAATAGTCATTGACCAGATAGTAAGTAGAGGGCTCCCTTTATGCACCAATGCTATATTACATGTTTGTGTAATCACATGCAATTAAGGGAACTTTAAGTATATGCCTGTGGCCCAACTTCATTATGTCCAAAATGACTTGAGGGCAACTTTCAGGCTATTTACAACAGGCCAAACAGGTAAGTTGTAAGTTGTTGTATAGATTGTGCTTAGTGGCAGGCCCAAGCATTTGCACTGATTTGTGCCATGTGCAGTTATGCTGGAATTTTTAGGAAAAAACCTGCATTATAGGTAAAATAAACAAGGATTTATTTAAAACCATTTTTTGTAGATGGAAAAATTCTAATATTTTTTAACCCTTCATTTAGACCATAATGACCCCATTCTGCACTGGCCTTTGGAAAGAAGGTCTTTCCAAAGGAAATAAAGAATATCTAGGAATTTTTTTCTTTAAACTAGAGAACACAAATGCCTAGAAGAGCCTCTTTAATGATTATAAAAGCTTTGTAAATGACTACTGATCTTCCAGTAGAAACAAAATGCTCCTTTTGCCCATAGTTGAATAAAAATGTATTTCTACAATACTACTATCTTTCTTATACAAAAATAACCTAGCAAAGGATGGACACAATAGCCTGTTTTGACTCGACAGCACCCTGTTTTGAAGCAACCGCTCCTCTTTTGACGTGACCGGGAGTTTTTTGACATACCCGCAAATTTCCGTGGCAAAATTTCGCTGAAGTTTCAGAAAACAATTCACCAATGGTGAAATGTGAAATTTTGATGCAAATCCATGCCTGGCAAAACAAGTTTCTTATCACTACAGATGGGTATTTTGGTTAGGGATTCAACAAATCTAGGATTTGGTTTGGGATTGGGCCAAGATTTGGATCAGGATTAGTAGTCCATGACTAATCGAACTGTATCTGAATCCTTAAAATCACGTGACTTTTTGTCACATAAACATGGAAGTTGAAAGTTTTTCACTGCTTGAAAAGCACAGTTTTCCTTACTCCTAATTTGCCTGAGCAAAAATGGATTCAGATTTGGTTCGGTATTTGGCCCAATCTTTTGCCAATGGTGCGGCCTGATCCTAAAATAAAGGATTCGGTGTATCCCTAATTTTGGTAAACCAAACAACTGAGCTAGATAAGATCTCCTACATTATATTGGGCACTAAATTGTTGGCATATATTCAGTTTTATTTTGCTTAACTCATTACTCAAATTACAATCTTATTTTTGAGATACTGAGTTCAGGTTATAAACATATTACATGAAAATGTTGACTTTATAACGGTAGCTTGGGATATGTAGTCATTTTATATCCAGCTACCCCACATTTTAGGAGTCAACACTCTTGAGTGACAACTAACTAAAGGGCATGAAATTCGACAGCTTAATTATAATGTGACTGAAGGGACATTTGACTATCCATTTCATTGAACTGGAAAGGGAATAAAATTTGCCCCATTATAAGTGAATATTGATATAAGCTAAAAGAAGAATAAATATTTATGGAATCATGATGCATACATTCCAAATATTAAACTGCTTAAATATTTATAGATGGTTTATAATTTATTGTTGGATATAACATGGAGGACCTTTAATAATGGTTTAAAATAACTGTTCAGAATTTTTACAAATGAATGTGTTTTTTTACATCCAATTTCAGTAATAAGATCATTTGTATTCATGACTGTTTTCTATAGAGACTAATTAAGTTACAATAAGTCATACTTTTGATTCAGTTGCTTTAATACTCAAAAAACTGCCTAAACACACAGTGCATTTGCAGCAATGCGTTTGGAGCATTAAAATGTATTGTATTCTGCAAAAACAGCCTACAATAAATAAAACAATGTTTATTGTAGTGATTGGAGCACACACTAAACATACTTTCCTTCTTCAAAACCCCTCTAAACTTTCCTAAATGCTGCAGGTGGTTGCAAAGTGTGGCTGGTGGAACACTTCCATACAACATCCTAGAGACCCGGACCCTTAAATATGATGCCCCTATACTACATTGCAGAGAGAAATGTTTAGTGTGTGAGGAGTGCAGTTATGAGCACCTAAAGAGAGAATTATCTTTATAGACCTTGCATTCTGCAGTCTGTTCCCAGTGTGTTGGAATAGTTATTACTAGTGATGTTGGCTTACACCAGTGATCCCCAACTAGTGGCTCATGAGCAACATGTTACTCACCAACCCCTTGGATGTTGCTGTCACTGCCCCCAAACCAGGTAGTTATTTAAATAATAGTATTATAGAAATTGAATCAAAAGTATGACTATTATTGTAATTTAATTAGTCTCTATATAAAACACACATGAATAAAAATGATCTTATTACTGAAATTGTATGTAAAAAAACACATTCATTTGTAAAAATTCTAAACAGTTATTTTGTTTGTACGTGACTGTTCAAGTTTAATCGCTGATTGGTTGCTATGGGCAACATCACCGGTGATGCTAGTTTACACACTATATTAAATATGCCCCTTAGTCTTTATATGGAGCTTTGTAGCTATATGCAGTCTGAGGTGAGGTAGATTGCCTAATCCTAAGCATGGTGCTTATAGAATAAAGAAAGAAACAAGTAACTGGACTTTAAATAGGTTACTTTATACATATACTTATAACATTTGTCCGAACAGAATTACCCATACCAATCAAAAGGCAACAAATTAGGAATGATTCAGGATGGTATGATTCAACATGAATGGCTAGTATGTAGGTTTGACACTCCTGGAGCAGCCATTGACATAAGCTATTGTTGTTACACCAATCAGGCATGTGCAGTAGATGCCTCTTCGACCATCTTCACAGCAGAGAAAGAAGGCCAGTTTAATAGGTTAAAGGCAAGCTGCAGGGCTGTGGTGGGAATGAGGTAGCAAGATTTCGAACATAAGAGCAAAGGATTCATGGTACTGAAATAAAATGTCACAGGTTAACCTCTATGTCACATTAGGTTCCATGTTAGGCTAACGCCAGACAAGGTGTAGGGCGGACATTTTCGGCAAGCGGAAAAGCGCTTTTCCGCTTCACGAAAATATCCGCCCTACGCCTCGTCTGACATTAGCCTTAACTTATATTTTGTCCTACTTTTTGCAGTCCCATCCTTTCAGGACATGATTGTCACAGCACCTGTGTGCTCAGCTGTTCTCTCCTGATTAGACAATGAAAGATACTTAATGGTGCCTGGGCCAGACAGCCTGATTAACCGCACATACAGCTCTGTGTATGGGAGAAGCCAATGAGGCTCTGCTCTGTCTCTCTGCTTGGAAAAATAGAGTTTAATTTCTTCACATTCACTCTTTTTACACTCACATTTGCAGTAGTTCGCCTGCATATACTATATTTCATCTACTTCTACAAAAAACAATTTGGCACCTCCACTAATATTTACTTTTTGATTCTGTATTAAGGTTATCAGATCAGGCTGTATGTGCTACCCTGATTGCATTTCATTTAAATGCAGCCACGTTACAATCAGGCCTAGAGTATTCAAAGTGTCCCTGCATATTCACATTCTCTGGTAACATTATTCTAAATTTTAAAATTCTTACTGTCATAACATCGGGAACACCTGCAAAAATTCAGGTCTTTTTTAAACAATGCCAAAGTGAAATAGGATAGTTCACATGGGAAGAATAATTGTGCCAATCAACAGATGTTACTATATTCATAAGGGGCAATGCTAGGAAAAGGACAGACACAATTAAATGAACATATGGTTACTAGATTAATAAAAAAAAAATCTATTTCTGCTTTATTTCTTAGCTCTGATTTCATTTTGACAATGTAACAGCACAGCAGTTAGTTTAGCTTAGCTTAGATTGTTGTCATGGTGTGTACATTTTTTACTACAGTGTAGGGATATTGCAAAATTGTATTCATTTATGTGTGCCCCAGAAACGCATGTCCCTAAAGAAGACGAGGGGCTGGAATTTCTACTTGGCACGACGGTGTTTACCTGGGGTAAAACATTGACAATATAGTGATGAAAGATTGTCGAAATGTATTCAATGGGATGCAGGCCAGATCACGGGAATCCCCCAGTGTTATAAAAGACATGATGATGTCTTGGGTTATTCTTTCAGATCCCTCTCTGTGAGGAAGCTGAATTTAGATAGAGTACTAGCTAGAGATCATCATCATGTCTTTAAAACCCAAAGCTCCGTGGAGTTCTTACTCATTATCACCAGCAGAGGGGCCCAGTGTTTTGTTTAGGCATAGTGATTACTTGAGTTCCAGGTGTAAAAACCAAGCCACTGCCCAAGTACCTGTGAATGCTGATGTTAATTTATTATTTGTAATATTGATGAAGTAATGATTTTTCAGATGATTAACATTGAAGTCATTGTTTACCCATTTATTAATGAAAGAGAAAATAATATTGCTAGCTACTAGAAGCTAAGAAAAGTCCAGTGGCACACAATTTACAAGAAATGACAATGTAAATATATATATATATATATATATATATATATATATATATATATACATGTAATACAGGTTATACAAGAGCTCGTTACTAGCTATACATCTATGCAGAATCCTTTCAGCTAACACTAGCCCGCAACTCTTGAAAAGGTAAATTAGAATCTAATGAAATTGTCTTTATATTATAGTCAGGTGGAAGAGTAAAGATTGTTGCACAAAAGAGTTTAGCTTTTAAGGTTGATAATACATCTTGTATACCAATTTTACTTTTGGCACTAACAAAAGGTCTGTTTGTTGTGCTATTAAAGGAGAACTAGCCCCCCCCCCAGTTACAAAAGCCCCCTTAACTGCTCTGCTCCGACTCCCTCATGCTTTGGGTCTTACCGCGTATGGGATCATAGAATTCACAGTGCACAGTCTTTTGCTTCCACACTACTTTCTGTTACAGTTAGAGCTGCATTATTTTTGGTCATGTGATCTCTGAGGGAGCACACAGCCCATCACTAAATGGTGGATCAAGGGAAAGGATGTAAAGGGGAAATATTTACTCTGTGGTTAGGTATTCATTTGGGGGGTATAATTTTCCTTTAAGGGGCACACTGGAGGACAGGCACAGAACTGAACATCTACCCCATGGCTGGAGATGACACAGAGTCAATGTAAAAGTAATGTAAATGTAAAGCATCATTCAATTTTCTAAAACAAACATATTGTAATAAATCTGTACTGTCTCAGCTCAGTATAACTTCTGTGGCAGAAAAAAGAGTTGATAACCTGGATGTCCTGGCAAGAAGTTGTTTTATGATAGCTTTGCAAAATTCTCTACTTCCCTAGAATCCAGCCAGCATAAATAACACAGATATTGGGTTCATTATAACTCACTGGTACTAAAATTATGCATAACAAGCATTAAACAAATGAGTAGCAGGCACTTTAATGTTTGCTTAGCATCAGTATGGAACAGCGCAAATGAGAAATATCTCCTGGGACTCCCAACTACCTACTGAGTAAGGTAGCTCTGCTTTTAATATGTAGGGTTGATAGGTGCTTTTAATTAAGGACATTTTATATGCTATGCAATTCTTTACCAATAGAAGTGGTGACAAGGGATTAATTAGTTTGCTTTTAAATTATGCTGCACACCTAATAAATAGATTGTGACACTTTATGTGCTTAAAATAGGCCGGATTAAATTCAGCATCCATTTATAAGGTAAACCCAATGGTTTTCATTCCATTAGTTCTCCAGTTTTCTGTGCCAGAACCCCATCCCAACCCCCACTGGGTTAAACTTACTGCTCTCTGACTGTAAGAATGGAGGATTTGCCATTATCATAGGAGTCTATGGGGCTGATTTACTAACCCACGAATTCGAATCCGAATTGGAAAAATTCCGTTTGGAAAACGAACATTTTGCGACTTTTTCGTATTTTTTGCGATTTTTTTCGGCGCCTTTACGACTTTTCGGAAATTATCGCAACTTTTTCGTTACCAATACGATTTGCGTGAAAAAACGCGAGTTTTTCGTAGCCATTCCGAAAGTTGCGATTTTTTCGTAGCGTTAAAACTTGCGCAAAAAGTTGCGATTTTTTCGTAGTGTTAAAACTTGCGCAAAACGTTGCGCCTTTTAAGTTTTAACGCTATGAAAAAAGCGCAACTTTTTGCGCAAGTTTTAACGCTACGAAAAAATCGCAACTTTCGGAATGGCTATGAAAAACTCGTGTATTTCCGCAAAAATCGTATTGGTAACGAAAAAGTCGCAATAATTTTCCGAAAAAATCGCAAAATACAGATCATTACGAAAAAAACGCAATCGGACGCATTCGGCCCGTTCGTGAGTAAGTAAATGGGCCCCTATGGATGATGATTATATTGTGGAATTTCTTTCTGATGGATCTGGCAATTAATTATTTTGTGTTTAGATTTGAAAATCAGAAAATTTATATTTATAATTGTGATGATTAGTATAGATATAAAACATATTACTGTTGTCGTAAGTTATTTCTTTGCTATGATATATATTTTAGAAATCACATTTGCTTGTTTTGCTTATAGAACATTCTTCATGTCTATCTTAAATATCCAAATTCCCAATGTATAATCGGGGTGTTCCAATGTATAATCAGGGCATTTTAGGCAAACCCATGATTTTCTTGTATACATGAATGTGTTACACTGCTAATTTATATCACCTTAAAAGTAAAGTATCATGCCTTGCAAACTCCAGATTGTCCACAATGTGCTCACTTTTCTTATCAATCCTTTTGAACAATGTAAATACCTTCTTTTCAGTAGTTTTTAGCATTTGATTTTTGAGATTAAAATGTAATAATAACCTGAAGCACAAAGTCACCCTGAGCTTTGTTTGGAAATAAAACATGCGTTTCCTCTAGAGATAACTAGCTTGATGTTACAAAGAGGATAAGCCACAAAAAGGTACATGAAAGTTGTTTCACAATGCTTCAGGGGCTATGGTCAACCTTCCTAATTTTATCCTTTTTGCTTTTTAAAGTTCAGTTTGTACTTCAGGCTACAGAGACAAAGAAATACTAGCATTGTAGACAGAGCAATAAAAAAACCCATATAAATGACAGCTCACTTGTATAAAATATGTTATAAAAATAAGAACAAACACATACCTACAGTGCTGTATAAAAGTGAACTGGTGCATCTTGCCCTGCATTTCAGGATAAGACAGAAGAAATGGCTGGCCAAATACCTCCCTTAAAAAGTTGAATCTCCTACACTGGTCACTTTGTGGCATAATAAATTATAAAAGTATCAGAATACCAAGGGAGTATAGTTTCTATATTTTGCTGTAATTTTGACATATGCTGACTCCTGGCAGGGTGTCCAGAGAAGTAGAACGCCACAGGAGATTGCTGTAAAAGGTATGCAGCCATGAAATCTCCTGTGTCATAGCCATGGGATTTTAGGGTTCCCTTTCGATAGGTGAGCCAGACCAAAAACTGTAAAATCTTACCAAGTACTGTCATTAGTGAATATGAAAACATAGATGGAAGAGAACAAGAGAGATTCACCTGTCAGAAAAAAATTTGATCAAACAGCAGGTCAGTTTAACCTTTATACACAAAGTCAGTTTAAACTTTTTTGAATTGCTATAAACCCTTTTTCAATGTATTTTTTATGATTATTAAAAAGTTCCAAATAAAATATTTGCTTGCCCTCACTGAGTTCGGACAGCAGATGGCAACAGTGAATCAGTGAGATAAACATACAAGTGCTCACCTTGCCAGATCCAGCAGTAACTCCAATACAATTTCTACAATATGGGTCAAAATCAGTAGGTCACTTGCTATCTAATCCAACGATAAAACATGGATTTACCTTTTATAATGGTCTAATATAAATTTTAATACTTAAAAAGAACCAAAAAGGATCCGCAGCCATGAGAGAATGGATCTTCAAACTGGGACCCAATACAAATCACAATGAATTATATTAGACAAGATAGCTCTTTCCATTAGGACTATTAGTGCTGCTGCGAAGATGGTCTAATATACAGGGCAGGAAATATAAGAGAAGAACCACCATTCCAATCATTTTCATCTCCTTCTACTTTGAAGTTATTTAATAAAGGTACAAAGTTTGCTATAGTTCTAATGACCTATAACAACCAATCATCAGGTACAACTGACCGATCTACAACACAATATTATTATATGGCATTCACACAACAATGCAAAACTTTTTAAAACCTTTATTGTGAGTCTAGCGTTTCAAGGACAATCGTTTGTTTCAGTTGCTTTTACAATATGCAGTTAGGTAATGGTATTTAAATGAAGGCCTTACAAATCACTCACACCATATTATGAAACCCATTTACCAAATAGATATTTACACATTTTAAGGAGGATATAGTGCTACCAAATACAGATGTGCATAAGAATCTAGTTCATTCATGAATAATAATATTATTAATAATAATAATATGTCATATTATGTTTGATATATAATCATACATATGTCTAATATTAAGAGTCCACAAGTGTTAAAAATTAAAAATGTATATGATAAACATTTAAAATAGAGTTAGTGATCACTTCTTTTTAGCTTTGACATAGCAATTGCTAAGGTGCGGTTCTTCCAACTAGCTTTTAGGAACATAAGATTGTGCATCAGCTAAGGATTGATTGCTGGAGGTAGCTCTATGCCCTTAGGCATAACTGGTCCTGGTCTAAAGTGAAGGGACCACAGTGCTGAAGGAATTCACGCCTAGTGTTTGCTCCCTGAACATTCCATTGGAGGGGATCTGTACCACAAACTTGTAACATAAAAGGTGTATCTTAAAGCTACCAAGTGCCACCAACATCTTCATCAACCATGTTTATGCTTTACAAATATTGACCATTACAGAAGGGTAATAGAACTACATTGCATTTTCAAGATGGGGACTTATCCTATACCCCTTTTCCTAAGGACAATATATTGTTGGCTCCTACAGCAGCAGACAGGAATTGCTTTATACAGATAATATGTGCTATTTGCAACTACTCCTTTCTACCACAAGAAACACCTGGGTACCATGGACACACAGATTTCATTCCAAAGTTTTCCACATTTTGAAAGAGACAAAAGCACTATCACGATTTGGCTATTTCATAAAAAAAAACTCTGTTGTTTTAAAAAGACTTTTGAACATGCATTAATTTCAAATTGGAAGTTGAAACAGGACTAAAGTCTGACACCTATGGGCTCTGTATGGGAATGCAGCCCAGCATTTATTTATTTTGTATCTGACAAGTTTAATTCTACTGTAAGTTATAATGCACATTGCATTTTATAGCAGGTTTATTTTAGCATGATAAATGTTTATTACATATCTCATGGCACTAGTGGTGTACCATTATTCACTGTTCTCATGCACAACATGATATATCACTTATTGCGTTTTAATGGTTTTTCTAGTTAAATATTAATATTTGTTCCCCCATTGGGGGCCCTAATATTTGTATGTTATTTCAAATGCCTGTGTCTTGTTGCTTATTTTATCATCTAAAAAAGGAAGACCAGTGAACACAATATATATACTGTACATTATGTTGTACCCTTGTTCTGTCAACATGAAATAGTCAATCCTTTTGTATAAAGCCTGCTGAAGTGGATTCTTTATAGTTGTTAAATAAAATATACAGTTGTAATTGTAAATTATAATTCATTACACTTATCTTAGAACTTAATTTCTTTGTATCTCTTGATCCCTTAATCCCTTGGTAATGTGACATAATATCTAATTTAAAGGAACAGTAACACCAAAAAATGAAACAGTTTCAAAGTAATACAAATATAATGCACTGTTTTCCTGCACTGGTAAAACTGGTGTGTTTGCTACAGTAACTCTACTATAGTTTATATAATAAGCTGCTGTGTAGCCACGGGGGCAGCCATTGAAGCTGGGAAAAAGGAGAAAAGGCACAGGTTACATAGCAGATAACAGATACGTTCTGTAGAATACAATAGTGTTTTATCTGTTATCTGCTATGTGCCTGTGCCTTTTCTCCTTTGAATGGCTGCCTCCATGGCTACATAGCAGCTTATTTATATAAATTATAGTAGACTTTCTGAAGTAAACACACAACTTTTACCAGTGCAGGGCAGCAGCACATTATATTTTAGTTGCTTTTATACACTTTCATTTTTTGGTGTTACTGTTCCTTTAATGTGTGTAGCAAAATGCTAATACAACCCTTTATCCAAAAAGGTTGTGAAGTGAAAGTGTGATTTGGGATGATTCGCAAATCAATAAAACCTTAAATTAAATTGTAAACATAATGGCAAACAGTATAAAGACACTATATCAAATGTTAAAACTGAGAAATTTTGTTTTCTGAAAAAATATATGCTTGTTTTAAATTGAATTCCAGCAACACATTTCATAAAAGTTTAGACAGGAAATACAACAGACTGAAAAGTTGTGTAATGCTAAAATATAAACTCTGTTTGGAACATCAGTATCATGACTGGGTATATGTGCGGATGCCAGAAAGTCTGGGTCTCTCAGAAGTAAAGATGGGAGCAGGTACAGTGCTCTGTGAAATACTGAGTGGGCAAATATTACTACAATTTAACAATATCATTCTTTAGGGGCCCATTCATTAAAACACAATTTTTTTTCCAGACAAAATATCATATTTTTTTACGACCTTTTCAGAATTCATTCAAGCTTTGGTATTGTGACTATCTTTTGGACAGGTTGGAGCTGCAGAGTGCCATTGAGTCCTATGGAAGGCTTCCAAACTCATGCATTGAAGTTTCAAAGCCAGAAAAGTATTCCCACTGTTTACAAACGTTTGGATACGATCTGGATACGTTTGTGACTTTCGGATCGCAACCATAATATTTTCGTAGAATCAAGAAAAGAATTTTCGCACATCAGAAATTATCGTGGTTACTCCAAATTTTTCCATTCGTGCTTTTAATTAGCGAAAATTTGTGGTTTAATGAATGGGCCCCTTAGTGTAAAATTGCAAACAATTTTGGTTATTTCATCATCTACAGTACATAATATAATTAAAAGATTCAGAGAATCCAGAGAAATCTCTTTATGCAAGGGACGAGGCCAAAAGACAATATTGATGCCTGTGTATGCCTCTGGGCCCTCAGGGCTCAGGAAAACTTCTGAAAAGCATTATCTATGAATTCCGTTCATTGCTGTATCCACAAAAGCAAGTTACACCTCTACCATGTAAAGAAGAAACCATACAAAATTTTGATCTAGAAACATTGCCGTCTTCTCTGGGTCCAAGCTCATTTAAGGTGGACTGAGGTGAAGTGGAAATCTATCATGTGGTCTAATGAATCAAAATTTTTAGATTATATTTGGAAATCACAGATGCTGCATCCTAAAGGCCAAAGAGGGAAGGAACATCCGTTTTGTTATCAGCCCACAGTTCATAAGCCAGCATACATGATGATATGGGGGTACATTGATGCATTGATGGCATGGGTACCTTGCATGTCTGGGAAGGCACCATTAATGCTGAATTATACATACAGGTTCTGGGGCAACATATGCTGCCATCCAGATGACATAATTTATGGAAGGCCTTTCTTATTTCAGCAACACAATGCTAAACCTGCGTTCTGCACATATTACTACGTGCAGAATGTTTAACTTGAATCAGTGAATAGATTTGAAATACTCTATTGTGTAAAAAAATGTGATTGCAGAAGAAAACCAATTGTCACAAAAAAACACAGTTGAAGAAAATGAGCGCAGCTATGATTTTTTTGCCATAATATACACAAAAAGGATTCATAAAAAATTAAGAAATCTGTCCCTTAGGGGCTGATTTACTTACCCACGAACGGGTCGAAATGAGTCCGATTGCGTTTTTTTCGTAAAGATCGGTATTTTGCGATTTTTTCGTATTTTTGGCGATTTTTTCGGCTTCTTTACGAATTTTTCGTTACCAATACGATTTTTGCGTAAAAACGCGAGTTTTTCGTAGCCATTACGAAAGTTGCGTAAAAAGTTGCGCTTTTTTCGTAGCGTTAAAACTTACGCGAAAAGTTGTGCATTTTTCGTAGCGTTAAAACTTAAAAGGTGCAAAGTTTCGCGTAAGTTTTAACGCTACGAAAAAAGCGCAACTTTTTGCGCAAGTTTTAACGCTACGAAAAATCGCCAGATTTTACGCAACTTTCGTAATGGCTACGAAAAACTCGCGTTTTTACGCAAAAATCGTATTGGTAACGAAAAATTCGTAAAGAAGCCGAAAAAATCGCAAAACATACGAAAAAGTCGCAAAATGTTCGTTTTCAAGTCAGAACTTTTCCAATTCGGGTCGGATTCGTGGGTTAGTAAATCAGCCCCCTAGTGTCAAATTTTCAGATTTCTAAAGCCAATATTCATGTTGTAATATGTTCATATAACAGAACCCAGCACGTGTATAAGAACGGTACTAGACTGAATAATATACTAGCATAATGCAAAGACCAGGAATAATCAGAGGTGATGATAATACCTTTGAATAAATCATGCGAAACCTACAAAGCCATCTGTTTAGTTGGAAATGCTTGCCACAAATACCCCAAAGTACTCTTAAATTTGAATAAAGCTTATCTCTATTCATGTCTGCAGATTGTTTGACTTTCTTTGTTCACCGGCTATCCCATGGGTGCCATCAACATATTTATATAATGTAGTAACAGAAGTTTTAGCCAATCTTTTAATCATTTCCAATCTGGAAGCGAGCATTCTTTGTCTTTCCAATGGCAAATGGCTTGCGTTATTTTGTTAAACCATAATTTATTTTATATTTCATGAATAAGATGAAAATTGACCATATCGTCCAGTGCTTTTTTTTTTTTTTTGTGCCAGCAGTCTAATTTTTTTCCCATTAAATTACAATGCTAACATAGTTTATCAACAATTTTGGTGCAACCCTCAAAGCAATAGTAAGTCCTTCCATAAGAATAGTGCTTATTGAATTTATTTTTTTAAAATAATACTAGCACTTGTTGTTTTATTGTTCAGTCTCGCATCATTGGATTTATGGTACAATTATTGTTTTCTTGTCTTCGTTTTTTGCAGAGAAGATGAGATATGTACAAGTAAAAAAGCGAGGTTGGCAGACTTTCTTTCCCCTACATCAGATGCTATGATTACACACTGCCAGTTCATAAATTGCCAGCATTTGTAATGATTCAAGGTCATATGTATCGTCAATATCCTTTATATATTTTATACTTTTTCTTACATTTTATTGTGTAGTCTATGCTGTATTTTTTGTTTACAACATTGTGTTAGAAAACAACAGTAAAAATAGTTTTATAGCAACTTCTGAGCAAAAAGAAACCATTACTATAAAACAGAAATGCTTAGTTTCTTTACTTTTAAGCAGATAACTTTTCCCAGCACTATAATTTCAACTGAATAATTTAGGGTTAATTTTTTATTTTTATTATCACCATATTTAAATTTGCAAGAACTGTCAAGTGCGGAGGTGCACCTGTCGCCAATCTATGTGCATCAGGAAGGGCACTCATCATGAAATAACATTAGGCACAGTGACAGGCAGACAGGGGCATTTTTGTTTAGGGATGCCATCATAAATCTTGGCGCCCGTACAACAAAATGATGAGGGGCCCTCCTGGATGGCTAGTGGTTAAAAACCAAAACACACATGGTGGCCAGGGACCCTAATGATCCTAGGTTCTCTATTAAAAAATAATCTCTTGCCTGTAATTTTCCCCTTCATTTCACTAGTTTAGAGCTAATGAAGGGGGAAATTGCAGGCAAGGAATTGTTGTTTTGTTTTTTTTTATTAAAATGGTATGGATTTTCAAATAAATAAATAATTTTATTTTTTTTTAATGGAGAACCTGGGACCATACGTTTTTGACTTCCACTTTAAATAACATACTGTAACTCTGTCACTTAAAGGAATACCATCATTGGAAAATGTGTTTTTATCAAAACACATCAGTTAATAGAGCTTCTCCAGCAGAATCCTGCATTGTGCTCTGATAAACTTCAGTTACATTTCCAGCTGAGCTGCAAGTATCGCTAAAAGTGGTAGATATCAGAATAGCACTCAATAGTAAAGAATCCAAAGTCTGACTTGAGACTCCTCCAGTTACATGGGATTAAAGGACAAGGAAAGGCAAAGTCACTTGAGGGTGCCGAAATGTTAGGCACCCCCAAATGACTTTAATCGCTTACCCCGTACCCCGGGCTGGTGCCCCTGTTAGGAGAAAAGAGCACCAGCCCGGGGTACCTAGAGCGCAGCACTTCCTCCTCCCCGCTCCCTTACTGAAAATGCCAGCGGTCGGTGCATGCGCAGTAGAGTTAAAAGCCGACTTTTCTGTTAAAAGTTCGGCTTTTCACTCTACTGCGCATGCACACACAGGGAACCTGGAAGAGGAAGCAATCGCTGCTACCCTGGGCTGGTGCGGTTTTCTCCGTACAGGGGCACCAGCCCGGGGGAAAAGGTAGGTGATTAAAAAGTCACTTGGGGGTGCACTCGAGTTTCTGCCCAGCGGGGGGGGGGGGGGGGGCAGAGAGAGAGAGTCAGAGAATCCTGGTCTCTATATATGTGCTTTGTATTTTTTGGTTAGCACCCGGCGAATGTCTATGATGTGGTGAGTGCCGATTTTGGGTAAACTATATATATATATATATATATATATATATATAATATATCCTTTCTTTCAATTATTCTTTCTCATTTTCTTCCTATGAGGCAAAAATAGATCTTCTTTTGGTATAACTAGCTATATTGTGTGGCTGGAAGGAGAACTGCTGTGAGTAGAGCAACATTTATTGATAACACGTACGTCTTCCCACTGAATTGGGAAAGTTAACTTAACCCCTATGTGCCTGGAGGGAATTGGGCCCTGGCTGGCTCCACAGTCCCTCCGCGCTCTCATTAATTATTTCAGCATTCTCTAGAGTGGCAATTTTATACCCTTTTACTGGTGTGACATTGAGAAATGTGGCCCCTGCCCTGAACCTCAAGAGTCTGCTTGTGAAACCTTGAAAATAGGTTTTGTTATTGCCTGGTATGGCTCCATTTTGTAATAACACAAACAATTCACTATCATTTATAAGTTTCAGAACTTTTAACAAAATTTAAAAGTGGTGTTTTTCGTTACTAAAGGCATGATAAAGTTGTATGTCAAATAGATGAGGGCAGGAGCTGTCCACAGCAGGAAGCATAAAAACCACGGAGAAAATTTGCCTCAAAAAATTTTGCAGCAAAAAAAATGCAACAAAAAAAAAACTGCAAAAAACACCCATTGACCAATGCATTTTGCATGAAAAAATTGCCATTTTGCAAATTTCCCATAATTTTGTAAATTTTTGGTGAAGCAAAATGGGACTGGTTTGTTAACCGCTAGTGATTAGCAATTCTACCTTGCAGTACTGGGGCCTAATTTGAGCACTTTCTCTGTGAAATTTTTATGTTTTTCCAGTGCCTGCATGGGTTTCCTTCAGGCACTTTGATTTCCATCTACACTACAATAATATACAGGCAGCTTAATTCTGATGAAATTGACCCTACTGACCTTAGCGCATGTAAATGTGATATTGAATGTAAACTCCACTGAAGTATTGACTGATTATTATCTATATCAATAATGGATAATATATAAAATCAAGAGGGAACCATGATAGGCTTTCATTTGCACATTCAGTTTCATATGAAATGTACTTTTGTACGATTTTCAGACCATGTGTGGGCTCCGAATTATTCATCCCAAAAATGTTGGTACCATGGTGATTTTAGTCGGATAGCAATAATATCTGTGCATGTATTGTGTATGTGATGATATCCTTTGTACGATTGTTGTTTGACAATTATTAATGGTAGTTTGTTGCATTAAAACATATGGTCAATATTCGAATTTTCATCATAAGACGACTAAAATCTAAACATGTATGGCCAGTAGTGATGAGCTAATCTGTCCCGTTTTGCTTCGGCGGAAAAAAATTTCTTTCAAAAGATTTGCGAAACGGCGAAAAATTTACGAAGCAGCAAAAATTTTGCACATAAAAAAAGAAATTGACACACGCATTTTTTTGACACATGGCCACATTTTTTGTTGCACACCAAATTTTTACGAGGCGAATTTTGACGCCCATTTCGCAAAACAATCGTCCATCACTAATGGCCACCGTTAAGCTGGCATTCAAACCCTCCCTAACCATATTCTATGTTGAAGAGATTGTTTATGGGACTTGAAGTGTCTGCTGTGCACTGCTAACTGTACTCCCTTATAAATATATATATATATATATATATACCTTATATAGCAACTATGCTACAGATACTAAGCCTGATCTATTCGATCACATATAATTCTGTGTGAGGCTTACTTAGAAATGGCAGCTGGAATTGAAATCACATTAACCACAACACATTTTGCAGTTTATATTTCAAAAGCATTTAAATTAAACACTCAACAGACAAAAGTAACCTCAAAATGCACCATATGGTACCATTCAAATTGCATCTCATAGGCTTCAGACGCTCTTCTGATTCTGCGTGGGTTAAGAGGTCTTGTCGTAGAGATTTTAAGATGTTATTGTGTTTGTTGCTTTTCATTGGGCTGAAAAATCAAGATTCATTTGTAAGTGTAATCAAGAGGGATTCATTTGTTAATGTTTATAGATTGTAATATTTATTCCCAGCTACAATTTGCAGAGTTTGTTTGATGGGTTATTTTGCATTTATAAACAATTTAATTGTGTGCATCCCAGCTAAAGCCTTGCTTGATGCTATCCTAAACTCAGTGAATGACTCTAGGATTCTGTTTTGACACAGTTCTATGGTGTTTACCTATAGTGGAGAATAATCCTGAGAACCTTTTGGAAGAGGGTGGGAAATTGGGAATGGATACACTACCAGTGCACTGGGCACACAAAAATGGTACAGTGTCACATCTGCCATATAAACTCAGCTCTTTTTATTGTTCAAGTTGTAGAGGGCACTCTACTCTTATCTACTCTATATCTTAGGCTTCCAGCTCTTTCTCCCCTCTGCTCTTTCACATATTCTCCAGTCTCAGGATAGTCCCAGCAATCTCTCCAGGTCCCCAGGTCTTTTGTTGTTTTTTTGTAGCATTCGGCATAAGAAGGGTCTGACTAGTATATGCAGCTCTATACCCAGTTCAAAGGATTCTAATTTATTTCCAGAAGACAGAAAATCTACAAGTCTGCAAGTTTATTTTTTTTTGCAATTGTATTAATACAAAAATCCTATTCTAGCAACTAAAGGTGTGAAGGTTTCTATTAGATTGTGTACCTTGTGTACCAGATAAAAAAATATTAAAATACATTTTAAAAAGGGAGGGGTCTGTCAGTGTGGTTTTCATTTAAAATTCTGCTAGCCAATGAGTTGGGTGCCGTGAGAAGTTATATTTATGCCCAACACTAGGGGGAAATGAAGAACAACAGTAAAGGCTGTGAAAACACAAATGCATTGAAAAGGAGTTTGGTTCTTTCTTAAGGTTTAACCTGCTGAAATAACATTTCCATGTCTGCAACAAGAAAAAGGAAAAATAGTTTGCAAAAAATGCAATAAATCCATTCATTACAAATACCTCTGATGTTTACAAATTTTTAGAAATCAATTATTATTATTACCGCCATGCAAATATATATTTGTTAATGAGAAAAAAGTAATCTTTAAGAAATAACAAACAATATTTGGTGAAAAAAATGGAGCAAAAACAGGCTGGTGGATTCATGGATCATCAAACCACCAACCATATTTTATTTGTTTCTATAGAGGTGTATTGACTTCTATGAAATGTTAATTTTCATCTCATCCTTCTAAGTAATGTCACGCTGCATAGATAGTAGGATCTGATTTTTAGGCAGAGGTGCCCACTGTCCCACTAGAAGCCAACAACAGTGTGTAAGTCTTGCTGTATTGTGCCGTATTTAAATCTCCTCTTAATGTAGTGGCACCTGGGGAGATTTTTAGTGTTTGGCAGCCAAATACTTAGTAGAATTAGCTTCCAATTCACGGTCTACATTGCAGCTGCATGTGTAGATACAGTAAAAGAACCCTGGAATTTTGAAAATTATTGGCAGGTCAAAGCCCCCTTGTGCCTATGCAAACAATCACATACTATTAATCATAATATTAACATAGTATTAATCAAAGAAGCTGAACAGGTGCATTGGTACTCAGCGCAAGAATACAGGTGCTATCCATTTAAGCATTTTGCAGTTGAGCTTGCTTTCATAAATTAGTCCTTTTCTTGCTTTTAACACCCAGTATTCCAAACAACTGAATTTTTCCCCTGGTATATGTATTTACTCTAAGAGCTTTTTTCTATTGTGCCTATACCCAATGCACCGCCCTGATCTGCCACAAGAAGCAGCAATCGACCTGTGTTTGGAGGTTCAGTGGGTACAGGTACAAAAGAAAATAATGACATCTGTTCAAAAACACCTTTCTGTAAGAGCCCTTAACGTGCTCCTTTACCAAAAAATGGCAGAGCAATGTGGATATGTATAACTTATATATATAATATTGCTATATATTGCTTCTCTTATTGATAGTGATGGCAGTTCCTACACCATAAAGTGTAAGACTGATGGCAAACAGAAAAGTTTTATAGTCATTGTTCTCTCAATTAAAGCTGTGTAGTCAGTCCTCATCAACAGCCTCTTCCCAATCACTTGAATTGGATACACGTTTCCTATGACTGCTTACATTGCTTGGACAATGATGACCACAAATAAGATATGGAAATGCTTATCGGGTGCATTCTGCCCTGTGCGTATTCATTTTCAGCTCACTCTCACTCATGTCTTTCATCTAAAAATCATGTGTAAATGCTAAATATATACATTAGAAAATAAACAAAAGAATCAAGAGTAAACAGTGGGGTTTTGCCCATCAAAAATAAAAAATCATTTCAGATCTTAAAAAGTTGTTTTACCAGGTTCATAGGTTACTTCTTACTTAAAACAGGCATTATTTAATTAGTTAATTTCTTAATATTGCATTTTTCTAATATTTTGTTCATGAATAATACACAGGGGCGATTCTGGACATATCGCCGCCTGAGGCGGCTCCTGGATGCCGCCCCCCCCCCGCTCCCCAGCGCTTACCTTCTGAGCCCAGGAATGGTGAGATCACTAGTGCAGAGAGCGCAATTGCGCTTTTTGTCGCCCCTGGTAACTGGGGCGCTTCTGCCGCCTGAGGCGAGTTTCTCAACTGAAATAATAACCCACAGACCCCTTTTATGCTTCGTTTACTTGGCAGCCATTGTTACATGTTAGAGGCCTTCAGGAAGGATTTTCTGCACACTGCCCCGGCACTGCATTGGCACGCCCAGATGAGGAAGAGGTTGCATCCCAATACCTCTTTTATGATATTCAATACTATTTTCATGTCCATGCGTATTTCCTTTAAACTGGCTTGGGTGTCACCAGGTATCCTCAAATGGTTTTCTTTTTGGCTTTATGTAATGGAATTTCGAATGAAATCGGGCATGTAGTCTAAAACTGCATCATGCCATGATTTTTCTAAATAGCTGTTTCTGATCATATCTGATAATAAATACATACTCAGTCCTTAAAGATAGATTTTATGGGACTGTAATAAAACCAAATTTCATCACAAAGGGATAAAATACAGTAATATGCATGAAATACAGTAATATGCATGAAATACAGTAATATGCATGAGATATGTAATTATTAACAGTGTGAATATTATTATTGTCCTGAAAAACAGGGTCAGCATATATTTAGTGTATAAAAGAGTCAGTGTGGCATATTGCACTGGTATGCTTTTATTAAAAGCCATAAGATGTAAGTCAGACACAAGAATGTTGCTGCTAGTGATATTCTTCTTGTGGAATATGGAGCCACATCTCAGATGATTTCACTTAAGAGAAATCCTACAACATGGGTGCAGGAACTGATTCCTAGCCCAGACTATGTGTATTTTGTAATATTCACCAATGTGTATTTCTAAACATTCTTGTCCTTGCTGAACAAATTAAATGAAAACACAGGTGATCTGAACTGATGTCGGAACAATATAGCATTCCATTGATGTCGCCAGCATTCTGATCCATGAATGATTAAAAGTTTAAGGGAAGAGGAAGTTTAATAACAATTTTTTACAAAACATGGTGCAAGTAAGGTGTATTAGAATATTTATAAATTGCCTACATCTTGTGATTTAGAACAGTTTAGAGAAATATGAGTCTTAGAAATTTCATACAACAGAGGGAACATGGAAGCTTCCTGTTCAATAAAGAGATGAGTAAAAAGACTTTGATATAGTAAATAACATAGTAAGTTAGGTTGAAAAAAGACATACGTCCATCACATTCAACCATAACAATAAAAGCAAATAAAAGTGATATTTTGTGGCATATAGTTCTACATGCGTCACTGTAAAACTAGTTAAAAGTGAGAATGCCAAGCAGATACCTATTTGAGGCTGAGGCTACTAATCAAATCCTTTCAAAGTCTGGCTAGTGGCCTCATAGCCTACAATCCAGTCTCATGTGACTGGTGGAGTCAGCTGTAAAGAGCCAGACAGCATGGTTCATTTGTGAGCAATTGCAAAAACAGTTTCAAATATCTTATGTTGTTAACTTATACTCAAGATTCCCAACTGAAGACCAATGGCTTCTGTACTTCCCTGAGATGAATTTTAAATGCACCCAGCCTGCTTAAAGGCTACATTGACTTTTTCATGACATTGTTTTATTATAATTCAGCCTGTGGGTATATTAACTATCCTGCAAAATAGTCTAATGTATCATGTAGATTGGGTAGTTTTATATGTTGGCTACAAACAATCAACTGAAATTTCTGACCTGACCTATGATTAAGAGCTGGGTAAGCATGAAACACATCAGGCTTTGTACATGGGGTTTATTTTAATTTTAATGGAGTGTAATAAAGTTTATATTTTTTAACTTTTTGTTTTGGTGAGGATTTATATTTAGCTGTTGTTCCCCTCTTTGGCCACTAGAAGTTTTAATTTGCACCTATATAGTTTGGATTTGTATGTACAGTAATGACTATCCCACATTTTGGCTTGTAAAGTGAATTTATTTTTAATATGTTGCCTACAAACAATCAACTGAAATTTCTGACCTGAACTGAAGTCATATATTGGTGATAGCGTTGCAAAAAGCAGGCCACTTGTCTTTTAAAAGTTATGTCACACAAGACGTTTTCTCCTCTGGCATATCTATGTCAATCCGCTTCCTTCCTCCCTGACATCACTGTGCACTGATAAACATAGTGTCCACCTCAATGTAGACCCCGCAAAATACACAGTCTTGTGATTTCACCCTGACATCTGCCCCATTTTATTGACAGGGATATGTTGTGTCACTGCACGCTGATGTCAGGGTGAAACGGAGTGGATGAGTGTTTTCTTGCGTGACATATCCTTAAGGTACAGCCAACTAACAGTGAATTTTGTGTAAAAGAAAATGCAATGAAGCCCCAGCTGTCCATCAGGGGAATAATGCTTAAGTTGAATATACTTGGGAACATTTTCAAAAATATCTAATCTACAATATATTAGGTTCTTTTTATGAGATGACCTTTCAGTATAGTATCAGTCCACATGGATAGAGTGCACTTCTATGTAACAACATAATGTTTAACTATATATTCTCTTCAACTATTAGAAGAGACTGATCTATTCTACTGCTAATTCTAAATTTCATAAGGGAAACACCTATTCTCTGTAGCTATTCACTGAACCTGGAGCTGGATCATTTACAACGTTTACAACTATAGCCCAAGGTTTATTTAAAAAAAAAAAAGAAATACTTCTGGAAAGTATGAAAAATATATTTAAAAAGGAAATATTTAACCATTATTAGGTGAATGAAATTAAACATTTTCCGCAGCAGTACATAGTCTATAACTAACTAATGCCAGCTTTTCCAAAGTAAAATAGATAGTATTATAATATATAGTATTTTATTTATAGATGAAAGGGACTAACAACTAATTCATTAATACGTAATCAACATTTGTTTTACAGTTGTATAAATTTTGATATCAAGGTTTTCTGCTAGTTCATATGATTTTAGCTTGTTTTTCTTGAAGTTGAAGATTTGAAGAAGGAACTGGAATGTGAGATTATCCTGATCTAATACTCAACCGACAATAAATGCGCCCCTTCGTTTAAGAATAAATGTGTAAAGTGTTCTTCTACAAAATTTTTGTCTGGCCCCTATGAGTAAATATATTAACACAATACTCTATGTGGCAGTTTTTACTAAAACCTCAAGCATTAAAGAAAAGAAGGCTCCTCCAGGGACATAGAATGGATATCTGCCATTGACTATAATCTCTACAAGTTTTAGCTGGCGAATTGTCAGATTTGGATTTTAAGCCATTAGGATGTATAGTAAATTTTCTGCAACTTTTAGTGCTAAAAATCTGAATTAGAAAAAAAAACAATCCTAGTAAATAGCTCCCTATAAGTTACGGGCTGAAAATGTTAAGTATTGAAAATGATATCAACAAACAGTTCACACAGTCCCTAAATGTAGGCTGTTACACTTATATAAGCACGCACGCATATTTAATGGGATTGTTTAACCTTAGTGAAGGAGAAGGGTCACCTAGGCACAAATTCTAAAGTAGAATTCCACATTTAGGCTTTTGTACCATGCATTATAAGTTCACTGTGAGGGTATGCACATCTTACAGTGTGTTTTCATTTGTAAATTAGCAGATAATTAAAAACTGGGGGTAGTAATAAACTAGTCTTATGTAAATGAAAAAGCTTGTGAAGTTACACGTTTGGATACTCAGTGAAAACCACAGGAGACAATCAAGTTTCCTTATTCCAGCTCATGGAAACTTTACAGAAAGCCTCAGGGAAAGTAAGAACATTACCAAAACACTCAGAATCTCCCAGGAAAAGAATTTTTTTTCTTATTTCTCTGAACTTCTCCATCCCCCATGGTGTCCTACTCTATTTGTTCTTTGCACCTTGCTTCAATAGTAGATAATGGTCTAATTTCAAGCTGTCACAGCTGAGCTGACCAGAGAGGACAGATCAACAAAGCATGTGTCTAAGGGCAGCCAAACAAAAGACGGCTGAGTGCTTGTCAAGGGGTTGAAAATCTCAGTTCTGATGGTGTTCTGTTTTCACAGGTGTTGACTCGAAATTAAGTTTCTTTTTTTTCTGCAGCTGCTGTGGAATGAAGGGGAAAAGTTTGTAAAAGGAGAGGTGCTGTTGTTTTCCTGTGACCATTTCCTCTTTTGCAATTCTGTTTATCTGTTGACAAAAGAGGTGGACTTATATAGAAAGCTACAGGTAGCAAATGTAAAATCTTTGCAACAGTGGGAACACAAGAAGGAGGCAATTAAATAATGCAGTTTGAATTAACAGTCTAATTAAATTTCCCAAAGAGTGGAACCCTATTTTTTTTTATTTACTTGAAATAACTTTCAGCATAAAAACTTTAGAATGTTTATTTCAAGTAATAAAGTTCAAAATATCAACATATCAATTCCAAAGTATTCAGGCCGCAACAAGTGTGTCCAACAAGTTAGTTTATTGCAATGTCATTCATTCCTTCAGCATTTTGACCACATTCTAACTGCATGTAATGGGAGAGCAGCAGTTTGATGTGATCCAATGAAAAATGTTCATTATGATATAACTTTTGAAACATTACTAGTGAGGCCATCTGGTGGGCAAGGATGCTCCATGCTAGTGCCAGTTGCTAATATAGTCCAGTGAAGCCCCATAAATACCTGCTTGGCGCTGGAAGTTCATGTATTTTTGCTTTTGCATGAGTATAAAACATAATGGGTAGTGATGGAAAAATCTGTCTCGCCAAAAAGTTCATGTAACGGCAAAACTTTGCAAAATGCATTGAAGTCAGTGGGTGACAATTTTTTTACTGTGCGTCATTTTAAAAAAAAAACATTTGAGTCTATGGGTCACATTTATCAAAGTACAACAGGTACGAAATACAAAAAAAATAGTATTTGGTCGTATTGTGCGTATTTTCTGCAACTTTTTTGTACTTTGCGACAAAATTTGTGCAACAAAATCGTATGGTTGTGCCAAGTACGAAAGTTTCAGATTCATTCAAGCTTTGGTATCGTGACTTTCCTTGGGCCAGGTTGGAGCTGCAGAGTGCCATTGAGTCCTATGGGAGGCTTCCAAAATCATGCACAGAAGGATCAAAGTCAGAAATGTTTTCCCGTCGTTTATGATTGTTCAATATGAAAATTTTGTGACTCTCGGATCACCGATTTTTTCGTAAGCATTTTCGTGATATTTGCAATCATCAGAAATTATCGTATCTAATCTGAACCTGAATCTGAACACACGCATAATTGTAGTTTTATCCTTTTTTAAGAACACATAAATGAAATTCATGGTACATGTAGGATAAATCAAAACCTGCATTTATTTGTAAAGGCTGTATACTACTAATGTAGTCTTCAGAGGGGTCCTGCAAGCATGGAAACCCCTACTCAGTCCCACCGCTACCTGCCTGCTCGCTTGCATTTTTTACTGTATCATGGCTAATACAGTGGATACAACAATAGCTTTAAGGTATCTCTACCTGCTATACTGTAGCCCCTTTGGCTACTGCTAAAGAAATTATTAGACTAGACAACCTATGATTATATTATTTTGATACTTTACCCAGGTATAGTAGTAGTTCTGATATTCAAGTCTAGTTTAGTAGCCATAGTTTTGTATTCCATTGTCCCCACTGGTATATATTAAGGGGGAGATTTATCAATGTTTGAGTTCGATTTTTTTGATTTGAGTTTTCTTTTACATTGCTGAAACTGGAATGTAAAAATTTTCCATCTAAAAGTTTGCGAGTCTCCGTAGAAGTCAATGGGAGTTGTACTTGGCAAAGTCAAGCTATATTTTTAAACTCAAAATTTTTCAAATTTGTAAGCTTGAAAAATTTGAGGTATTTGAGTTTTTTATACGAATGAGTTTTCCTTATTAATAAATAAGGTAGCTTTCGATATACAGATTTATTCGATTTTGAAAAACAAATTCGATTTCACAAGTTGGAAAATTGATAAATAAGCCCATAAGGAATCAAACTTATGTTTATTCTGCAATCTAGAATGCTTTTATAAAGTATATATAATATTAGACAAAATCTCACGTACGCCATATTATGAGCTGGTAGATGTTGGAATTTTAGTGGTATAAACATTTTTATGATGATGCAACCTTTTCAAACAAAAATCACATTTAAGCATCTCATACTTTTGTATATTCATTTTTACAGATGTATAAAAAAAATCACAATATTTCTTCAAGATTTTTATGTTGAAGTATGTCATGCAATTTCCTTCTCATTTAAGCTTAAAATTATTTTTGACATTTTTATAATCTCACAGATTTAAGTGGATGTAATATTCAATACCTATGATTTTGCTCATTTATTTTCAGCTAGAGAAAGGTATTACATTTTATAAGTGCATTTAATAAATTTAGAAGACAGATGTGTGGTTTCAAAGTAGTGATTAATAAGTCATCAAGGGGTATTTTATCTTTCTAGTCAAGCACTTTTATATTTTAAAAATCCCATTTTTTATACTAGAATAATGTATATATGTCTCTAAAATGCTTTTAAACAAAACATTAGCTGGAAGCACAAAGCCTGCAGAGAGAAGAACATTGACTGACATCGATTTTGATACAGTCAGACCTGGACAAGTGCAAATAAAGCTTTACCTCTACTGCAGCATACACCATATTTTTTAGATTTAAGAAAATCTATTGTTCTGGCCATTAAAAAGTATTTTCCTAGCATACAAAGTCTTGGTAAAATATGATGTAA
Source organism: Xenopus tropicalis (assembly GCF_000004195.4). Classification (NCBI taxonomy): domain Eukaryota; kingdom Metazoa; phylum Chordata; class Amphibia; order Anura; family Pipidae; genus Xenopus; species Xenopus tropicalis. Next base: position 63,151,079 of record NC_030679.2, read on the forward strand.
TATGTCTGTGCGACAAACATAAGGGATAGTAATAATAACGGTGTTTGGTTTTGTAGAACAATCCCTTCTTTACTAAAAATTGTAAAATTTAATTAGATGGATGCTTTCCATATACTTAGGAAACCTCCAGGCCTCTTGGAGCTTCTAAGGCAGGTAAAGCATTGGTAATAATGGATGATAATTCATGCTGCAATGGATTGATAGAGACAGCTGTTTTACAGGGAAAGCAGAAAGACAGTAGATGTTCTAAACCAGTGGGGATGGACCTCCGTAAGGGTCCACAACTTGAATGTTAGCTGTGAAATTCTTTCATAAATACAAGCTCTGAAATCAGTTCAATGTACTTGGAGTCTTACCACACTGACAAAGTTGTATTCCTATACAGCCTTGTTATGAGCTAAGGAGACCTAATAAAAATGTTGCACTCCAATGGTGAACTTGAATACAAAATGTATTAAAACATGTGGGTTACAGAGTAGCATCTAAAAAAATGAAGATGTTAATTCTGCATGGGGGACCTATAGAGTGGGAAACCATGAAATGTGGGAGTAATGTAAATACAGGCAAAGCTAATATGAAGGGCAGTGTGGTTATTTAAAAGGTGCTGGCAGAGAGTGGAACTTAATTCAGAGGGTTAATCCTGCAGCTGGAGCTTTTTGAAGTCTCTCCCTAGGAGCCAAATTACCTAGAAACTGGCCTGTTTACTGCCTCAGAAGGGAGTCCACCACAAAGAATGGAACTGGTAGGGGGCATGCAAATGCAAATCGATTGCAAACTGCATTGCCTGCTAACTTAGAACTAAATTGAGTTTGAAGGGAAATTGATTTGCAAATTGTGTATTTGGGGATATATGCCAAACATCTTCAGTATTTTGTTCTGAATTAAATCATGATTTTTTATGTTTGGTTATTTGGTACAGGCATCATCATTTTATTCACATTGAATTTACATTTTTTGAGTACTAGTCAAGCACTCAAGTGTTGCATTTCAGTTTCACATGAGGGTTGACTACTTTAATATCTGTTATTTGTTGTCATTACAGTACTACTAATAACTACAAAATATTGTTTATGGTAAACCTGTTATATAGCACCATGTCCTTATAGCATACAAGATATACAGGTCCTTTTTATAATGCTAAAGAGCTTTAGAAAATCTTTTTTAAACATTTTTTTGACTAGTGGTGGGCAAACTTGAGGTATTTTCCTTCACATAAATTTTGCAAAAAACATGCGCTGAAATCAATGAGATGAAATTGTGGTTAATGTGGTTTTAGCTGTGCTATAGCATATACATTGCCCTACCTTGTTAAAGACCAAAAAAGTTGTATTAATTTATTCAACTTAAATGTTGCCCCAAACTGCAACACTGTGATTGTAACTAAGTAGTAAAACAATTAGGGGCACATTTACTAACCCACGAACGGGCCGAATGCGTCCGATTGCGTTTTTTTCGTAATGATCGGTAATTTTGCGATTTTTTTCGTCGTCTTTACGATTTTTGCGTAAAAACGCGAGTTTTTCGGCGTCTTTACGATTTTTGCGTAAAAACGCGAGTTTTTCGACGTCTTTACGAAAGTTGCGCAAAGTCGCGATTTTTTCGTAGCGTTAAAACTTGCGCGAAACGTCACGCCTTTTAAGTTTTAACGCTACGAAAAAATCGCAACTTTGCACAACTTTCGTAAAGACGCCGAAAAACTCGCGTTTTTACGCAAAAATCGCAAAGACGCCGAAAAACTCGCGTTTTTACGCAAAAATCGTACAGACGCCGAAAAAATCGCAAAAAATACGAAAAAGTCTCAAAATGTTCGTTTCCAATCGGAATTTTTCCAATTCGGATTCGAAATCGTGTCTTAGTAAATCAGCCCCTTAGTGTTCATCAGAACACATGCAACATACTTAAATATGCTCTGTGGTATAGATTAAATCTGTGACTTTAATAGCTGAGAGATTTTTTAGGGTTTTAAATGAAGAAAATAGTTTCATGTGAAAGAAAGGGAAGAGAAAAAAAGCACCCATAAAAAAAAATATTGACCGACAACTTGGTTAAAAGTGGATCTGTAGAAATAAGTTAAGAAGTAAAGTGCTATAGAAATGCAACTGTACCATTAAATCAGTCCCTGTGCCCCTGTGCCACTCCAAACAACTGTCTCTGATTCATTCCTATGATTGCTTTAGTTTATATAGGATTGATAATCTGGAATGTCTACCCTTTCCAATTTGCCTCCAGTAAAGCTCTGGCAGCTCTATTTATATAATAATTGTATGGTATTGTTTCCATTTTATTAACCTCATTCTCATGCAAAGCAAAATGCGCATTAGGGCTGCCTTAATAGTACAGTACAGCAACCTGGGAGATTATTTGTACTGCCATCTTCCACACATCTTTGCTATTTTACAGGTCTACCACATATGAAGGAATGACCCAATCATAGTGATTGGTTTTGATTTCTTTTTTTTTTTCTTGTAATCATACTGCTATGAGGCAAAGTCTTGTAACTAGTATAAATGGTATCCCATGTAAAAAAACAAAAGAAATACACATACTTAAGCAGACCTTGGTCATTTCCTTAGCAAATCTGGACCTGCCAGCAGTCTATTTATAAGTATTGGCCCAAAAAAAGCACTATTTTGATCCTTCTGTGTGGCTGCAATCGTCAGCAGAAGGCTTTGCACTTGCTTGTTATCTTTTATTGCTCAAATTGGATTGTCCTAATCTGGCACACCAGCAAATAGGCTATTGTATATAATGTTCTGGTCACTATGGAGCCTCAATAGTTGAAACACCTTAGGGCCCGCTGTGCCAGAGCCCTTAAACTGCCTGTTATCACTGACACACTTGACTATGGCATTTGCTGGTGATATCAATATCAGCTAGCACAGCTTAGATGTGCTGGCATCAATGTTTCTATATTGTGATCATTTGTCATCTTATATGATGTCTACATTTGTCACCATCATTGTGCTGCACCTACTGCACCTGAATCTTAATCTAGTTGTGTCCACTAAAATGGACGCAACTGCATGAGCACTTCATTGCAAATCAGGTGCAGAGGCGCTGAATATTTTCTTAGTCTGCCTAGTGTAATTTCTGGCTTTCAGTGTGCGAGTGTTGTGTGCACCCAATACTTTTGGTGCAAGTGTGCTGTGCCCATTGATACAGGGCACTGGTGGAACACTGAACCTACAGCCTGGTCAGCATAGGTGCAGCAGCATCTGATTCATCTGAGCATCTTTACATGTAGAACTTAATCTTTGTAACTGAGCATATTTCTATTAATTTGTTTAGATGCTTTTTCCTGTTTATGCTATTACTGTACTGTAAAAAATGTACTGGACTGGATGTTAAATCGTGTTTATGCCAAAGGCCATTTGCAAATATGCTGCAAATTGCAATCAGATACTGTTGATCCAGTTGATGAGAACACAGGTATTTTAAGATCGCTACAGAAGTACAGCATTATCCTATTCCTGGATATCCAATAACTTCATATATGTGTTGATGATGGTCATTAGCCAACTATGTCAGTAATGCAAAACATTTATTTATCTTTAGTGATGAGCAAATTTTTTCAGGCATGGATTCGCAGCGAATTTCTGCATTTCGCCATTGGCGAATTGTTTTGCGAAACTTCTGTGAAAATTTGCCACGGAAAAATTTGTTGCGTGTCAAAAAAGGTCAAATTGGGTGTGGTTGTGTCAGAATTGGGTGCAGGCGCAGCAAAAAGAGCCAAGGACGACACAAAAGTCCCGTGACAAATGCATTTCATGGATTTTTTGCCGTTTTGCAAGTTTTCTTGTCGTTTCGCCAATTTTATGGCGAAACAAAACAGAACAGTTTCGCTCATCACTATTTATCTGTCCAAAAGTTAATTTTCTGCTAGATTGTTTAAAATTGGCCAAACTATGTGAACTAATTGTTTTAGATTGTAAGCTCTTTTGGGCAGGATCCTCTTTACCCCTTATATTGGTTATTGGTTGTTTTTGCAAAACAGAGGCCTGTACACCTGGTATTGCTACAATAAGCCCAGTATTCAAAAACTGTGGTTAGTTGCTTTCCTTCTTCGAACAGCAGTCAGTTGCTGGGAGTTAACAGTGATTGTTTTGGGTCTCTTGTTGAACCTCTGCCAATCTTAAAAAAAACATGTTTGCTCTTTAAATGTTCTAAAATAACCGCCTGTGACCCTATGCAAATATACTGAGAAAGTCTTCTGGAAACAGATGGATATGTATCACCATGGAAAAGTTAGAGTAATGGAGAAAAATTAGCTCTGTAGTTTGTGTTGTGGTTTCCTACACAAATGTTTTCCTCATATACAATATATATCTATTATAAAAATGCTTTATATTTAGTAGTACTGCTGCCATTATTTTAAATTAGCCCTTTATTTTGGGTCACCTTTCATTTTTTGATCTAAAGAAAACTTCTCAAATAAAGCTTATTTGATTGTTATTTTGAGCATTGAAATAATTTTGGTATTTTCTCCTTTAGGATTAAAAAAAATGACTGATGAAGCTATTGCCTCGTTAAGTTAACCAGTCTCGGGCTTGACAAAGTAATGCCATCAAATCTTCAGCATTCAGTGTACATGATGGATGTTTCATAAGTTGCTAACACTCTGCAGTTATAATAAGAAGCTAAATCATGACCTTCAAGACTAGTCATTCTTCTACATGAAAAGTAAGATTGTGATTTAATGTACAAGGCTATAGAGAGAAACCCAAATTTAATCAAACTTTCATCTGTCAGAATATAATTGGTTGCACATAAGGTTAGATCCCCGTGATAGTACTTTCAAAGAAAAACAGCATCCTGGTACTTGTAGGAATGATCGCCCTTCAGGCAGCTAGATGCTTTTTTTTAGAGGCATAATATATTTAATCATAATAACACCGGTAATAAAATGCATTGAAGGTGATACTATTTGACTAATGCTTTCTACTTCCTACAGGATGCAATAATCCTTTCTACCAAGCAGGGCACACTTTGCTTTCCTTCACTGCTCCTGGGCCTTTCACAGGTTTTATTTCAATGTAACCTTCCTGCAGGCAGTTTCCTTACGCATCTCATTTAAATCAATGCCGATATCCTAGCGTCTGCTCTATAAGTGTTTAGTAAAGGCACAGGGTTAAGAGATTTATTTAAGTCTTAACAAGGCAACGTGCTGACAAATACCTTTTTTTTTAACAAACAAGCTGTGTGTATGCACAAGCAGGGGCACATAACCCTTATTATAATAGCTATTTATCAACAGGGAAACCTTTGACATGTCTAGTAACCCATAAGAACCACAAACATGTTTGTTTTTGTTAGTCAAACAGCACTAGATCAGTAAATGACAATCCAGTAGACCTGGAAAAACCTTGCCCCAAATATTACAAAATCTTCTTAGAGGGTAATGTAATAAAAGGTGGCGTTTGATACAGGACAAGAAACCCATTGCAACCAATCAGCAGGTGTTGTTTACTGGTTTAAACCCAAATATTTGAGTGGTTGCCTTTTTTTTTTTATAACATTACCTATGTTACCTATTACTTGCATATAATGGTTTATTTCATGCATACATTCCATCACACGGTACAGTCTTTTTTTGGTTTTGTGCTGTGTTTTTCCTGGTTACAGGTTAGTTTTGTCAACGTACACTTAAAATTTAGTATAACACAGGCAAACATCAGAAAAAATTGATTTGTGATAGGCTCTTAAATACTATAAAAACCACAATGGATGGTTTTTCACTGTAGCCCTGGAAGTTAAAAAAGGACAATATTCATCGTATAACACACATGGGGTAATTTACATCACAGCTGTGGTTGCACAAATGTTCCTGCTGTCAGTTGTAAGAGAAATCCTATTTATTAAAGGTACTCGTGTCAGAAGCACTCCTTGCACTTCTATATAGATGTGCGCAGCACCGCTTGGTCCTTCCTGCTTCCTGTTATGAATCAAGCACAATTGGGCCTATTTATGCAGGGCAGCTGCTATTCTGTATATGTAAAATGGGATTAACCCACCTCTTTATTTATGGGCATTTGATGTCCCTTGCACACATCATACACCCTAATAACATGCACACCATTTTTTGACTTGGGCACCACTGTCATATGGCAGCCCTTCAGCTCCATGCACCATCATACCCTCTTTACCATTACAACACATATCACTACACTTGGAATCTTTGTGTAAATATAAGGATAAAATACATAAGATCCATGAATATCATTTAAGTTATATAGTAAATAAAGTACCCCTTTTTGCAGGACATAAGGATATTCTAATTCACCAAGGAGTTCTATGACCATATAAAAGCACTAGGCTGAAGGCCGAGTGTTTTTATACAGGTCATGAAACTCCAAGGAGCCTTTTAATAGGCTCATATTTTTCAACATAGGTACTTTATTAATTATATTACATAAGTTTCAGTAAGTCAGGTGACAGAAATTACATCACTAAGCACCGATTCTAACTGATGACATCACTGAGCACTATTTATAAGGATATTGTTTACAGGATATACATGACTCGTGTATTTTATCCTTATAAAGGGTGCTTAGTCATGTCATCAGGCCTCTGGCCTCTTGCTTTTAATATGGTCATGGAACTCCTTGGTGACTAATAACATCGTTAGGTTTTCAACAGTGGGGTAGATTATTGCATCAAGTCCGCAACCTTTTGGTTCTGCAAATCTTGACTTAATAAATTAATTGAATCCTCTCAGGACTGTTTAGTTGAATGGTGTTTTCTTTGTGCTGAGTTGCACTGGAATGTTTGCTTGGACCCCCCTCCCCGTTATGCTCCGAAACAATAGATGATTCTTAGTTAAGCTAGGATTGTGCTTGACAAGTACACCTTCCTATATTATTAATGCAAAGCCTATGAATAGGACATGCAGGTAATTATATAAAAATGTAGATCTATACACTTGGGGGAATTATTGTTCACATGTGCCATAACATTTGTGCTTTCCATTGACAATTATGGGAAGTGACCAACCACAATTCCATGTATTTTGATCATCACGGTTCTCCTTGAGAATGAAATAACCTCTGTGAAATTTCCATTACAGAACTCTCTAAGCTTCCTGTGCGCCATAATACTGCCTTCATTTGTTCCTGTGGAGAAAAGGTTGTTATCTTTGGCAGTGATATGTTTTATTCATCTTGATCAAACAATAAATTGGACAACTGTTCTAAAGAATGTAGTAAATCTCCCTACTCTTCATATTTTAGGTTTGTGTGCAATTTCCCAGTGTTTTGCTTTGAAGCTTGCTTAAGCAGGTATTTATGTTCAGCCAGTTAATTTGTGTAGAAGAAATGAACAGTAAATACTTTTATTGCGATTTCCATTACAAAATATGCACGATAGGGAGCCATATTTTATTTGACAGGTCTAGGGTAGCATATTTATTGCGGTACCATTAAAGGTGCAATGTGCATCCTCCTAAGGGCACAAAAAAGTTTAATATTTTAGTTTTGTATTTTTTTAATGTAAAGATTGGAAAGAATTTATGGGTATTATTATTATTGCTAGGTTTCTCGTGCTGCTATTGAGTAGTCTGCTTTGGACTCTGCCTTCCTTATATTTAGACATTATCCTTTTATTCTACTATACAGTTATAGAATACAAGTCACTATCTTTTAAACAATTAATCACCTGACATTAACAATCACTTCAGGAAATCTATCATATTAAAATGGAGGGTTATTCAGGGTATTTTCACCAATTCAAGACACTAAAAAACACCACAGACAAAATTACCCAAACATTGTCTACAAATAGCATTTGACATTAGTATACAGGATGTTATCATAGGCATTAAGGGGCTGATTTATCAAAATGCTAGGGTGCAATTCGAGAAAAAAAGAGATGAAAAAATGCAAACGAGAATATTCTTAAGAACCTCAAATAGTCAGTATTCATTAAAGAAAAACTCCATGAAAAGTCTCCAAAAGAAACTAGGCAAGTAAAAGCTGGTGGGGTTAAATAGAAGTCAATGAATTGTCTCTAACAACTTTATTTTACAGTTTATTAAAAATACCATTTGATTCTAAACAGTTTGTGACTTTTTTCTGCAGGAATATGCTGGGATGTTTTTTCTTAAATAAGCTAACTTTCGAGAAGAAAAGTCACACAAGTTTTGTTGCGGTTACTTTTTTGCATACGCTTTTTTCTTTCATAAACTAGATTTTGAGAGATCTTCCACCAGGAAAAGCTGATGTTGATAGAACAGAGATTCTAATGGAAAGAGGCAATCTTGGGAGGCAATTGTATTTGACCTGTTAGGCTTCAGCCCTGAATGTTGACATGATTATTATCATATTATCAATATTCTATTACTATATTAAATAATCATTTGGTTATTGATGATGCAGTGTTGCTGCTTAGTCAACAGGGCCCTGTCCCAAGTCAAATGTTTTGGCAGAGCATAAAGATGCATGAAAAGCATGCATTTATCTTCAGAGCACACACCTACATTGTCACCCATCTCAAACAAAATGCCCTAAATGGCCCTCTGTGCTGTGAGTAGTAGGGGATAAGATGAAATAAAATGACAACTGTGCAAGTTAGGATTTACTGGTACAGGACAGGATTACTTGGCCAGACAGTACCCAGTACAGGTATGGTATCTGTTATTTGGAAACCCGTTATCCAAAATTATGGGAAAGCCATTTTAAGCAAATAATTTAATTTATAAAAACGTATTTCCTTTTTCTCTGTAATAATAAACCAGTACCTTGTACTTGATCCCGACTAATATATAACTAATCCTATTGGAGGCAAAACAGTCTGTTTGGGTTCATTTAATGTTTACATTATTATGCAGTTGGGGTATGGAGATCCAAATTATGGAAAGATCCTATATCTGGAAAACCCCAAGTCCCAACAATTCTGGATAACAGGTCCCATAGCATCAAGGTGGTTTGTTTTCTGTGATACGTCTGAACTTAAGCCATGCCATCAGTTGATAAAGTAAATGCTAATTTCAGCAGGTATGTAGAAGGCAAATGGTCCAGAAACAAACAAAATAATATAACAGTGCACTCTGATCATAAACTGGATATAATTCTTATATTGCTGTGCCAACCAGGGCCTGGAACTAGGGGTAGGTAGAAGACGCATGTGCCTAGGGCGCAATGCTGGGGGGGTGCTAGGCACATGCCTCTTCTACTCCCCTATTCTGTGCCCTTGTCCCCTCAGTTCTTTATGCTAATAGCGTGGCTAATAACGCACTTATTCTTGCACACTCATCGTGCACCCCTTGCTGCCAGCGCATATGCACACATGCCTGGGAACAAGTGTGGGTGCTGACAGAGTAGGTTAATGCAACAGGAGAGGGGCAGTGTTGTGGCCGAGCTGGCCAGCCAGGCTGCCTAGGGCATCCATTCCGGCACTGGTGCCAACACAAATTTTTACTTAACATTTGCAGTATAAATTAAACTTTTAACACTATGTGCGGTAGCATCATTTACCTTGATTATCCTGGAGGGCAAATTATTTAATTGTTTTTTTAACCGCAATTTATTATTTGCTGTTAATTCATATTTTTTTTTATACAGAATTCTTCCTTTCCAGAATTAAGTAATGTTTTTGAAAAACATAAAACTGTACCTGCCTTGAACTGCATTTGAGCCTGATAATACCACAAAAGATTTGTTGCATGCCTGCTTTTTATTTTTAAAAATAATTAGAATGCAATGAGATCTTGGCCAGCTGACTAATGACTTTTACAGATTTGTGAAATGAAAACCCGATGTGACCTACATAGAAGAAATGTTCAGGTTTACAAATTAAAGCATGATGTGTTTCCACACTGAACATCTGCCAAAGAAATTGTTCAGTAAATGCTGAAAATATCTTCAGAGAATGCAAGGATGGGGCTAGAATATGGAATACTAATAACGGCATGATGTGGAGGAGAACAGATTGATCCATGCTACACTTTTCGTAAGTCCATGCTAAATAATGCTCTGAAATCAGCCATTATGTTTTAACAGCTGGTTCTGTCTCTCTCTTTTCTTATAACCAGTTTGTCTGGGGATCTGATTTCTCTCAGAAGGGGTGGGCTAAATGTATGCCAAAAATCAAGCAGGAGTTGCTTACTGAGAGAGAGAGATGGATATGGAGAAAGGGAAGGAAAGAAAGAAAAAAAAAATGAAAAAAGAAAGACAGACTGATTTATTTACTGCTGGGGTAGAAATGGAGTTAACTAGACAACTTTTACCCAGACTGTGCCTTGCTAAATATAAGTCCAAAGCACAAATACAGTCTAAGCGCAAAGCTGCTAGGTAAAGCTTGGTCATTCTGGAACATTAGAACTTTATTATTATTAATACTATTAATATGTATTTATAAAGCGCCAACATATTCCGCAGTGCTGTACAATAAGCACTTCATATTGTGTCACTATGTTATAAAGAAGAAAATCCCTGCACTGATGGGACTGATGTGGATGATAATCAAAAAGAGCTGTAAAAATGAATCGGAATTATCTAACTCAGGGCTTTCCAACTGGAGGCCTGCGGGCAGGATGTGGCTCTCCAAAGGATTTTTATGGCCCCCAGTCTGCTCAGAGGCTCCACAGACTTCACTGTATGACATCAACATTTTATTTTAATCTGCTCCTCTAACATGCTCAGGCCCGGATTTGTGGCGAGGCCACAAAGGCCCGGGCCTAGGGCGGCATAAACATAGGGGCGGCATGCCGCCCCGCCGCACGCAAATTTTTAAAATTTTGCTCCCATACGGAGCAATGGGGACCTCTCCCCACTGCTCCGTATGGGAGTTTTAACTTTGGCGCATGCGCATGCGCGTCAGCGCGGCGGCAGGGGAGGAGGAGGTGGTTTGCGCATGCGCGCTCGTACTGCGGGTGGGGGCGGTAGGGGGCGCCGAATGGGGGCGGCCTCGGGGCGCGTCATTTAGAAATCCGGCGCTGAACATGCTATAAGAGATATAATTGACAGCACTGATCTAACTAAAGAATAATTATAACAATAACTGTCCTAGAATGTTGTAAGACTAGTAACATCACTGGATCATACACTACAGCAGTACTGGACCTGTACTCCTTTGTTTAACCCTTTAAAGGAGAATGCAAGTCAAAATTTAAAAAGCATACTGCCCAATAGTCCTCCTATTGTTTAGTAAAAACGGCACACTTTTGGCTCACCTAATCAAATATTTACTCAGTCACACTTACTTCACATTTTCTATCTGTTTTCTTGAACAGGCAGCCATCTTTAAAAAGGTATTCTCTCTTTCTTTCCCTCCTTGCTTTATACTGCACATGTGTTTCATTCCCCCCCCACCCCCCGGCAGATCCACTTCTGATTGGCTGGTGGGCATGTGTAGCTCAGAACAGCAGACAGGATTAAGTTACGCACATGCTCAGAGAATAGGAAGGCTGCCGCTGGCAGCCTACAGGAAGGGAAGAGAGATTTCAGTGATGTCACTGTAGTCTTCACACTGCTCTAGGCTACCATATCTCAGAGAAGCAAGCAGGGATCTGGGAATTTAGATATGCAGTAAGTACTTAAAAAGAATGCCTTTAGACTTACTTTTAATTTATATTAACCTTTCCTTGTCCTTTAAGTGCTGCAGATAGCGGAATATACAATGGTGACCCTTAAGTACCAAAACGTTGATGCTGATGCTACAGTTTTTTGCTTGTTCAGTAGGAATCGGGTTGTGGTTCAGCTCAAAGCTGACACTTAAAAGTTTCAATGATTTTTAAGATGGTGCAGTGAATGCTTTGTATGTATTGAAAAAAAACTATCATAGTAATCTATGACTTATTTTCCTTTTATAAATACTGCATAAGGGCTTAGAAAGAGAATTCTGCTATCTCTACCTTGATACGTCTCATGCTAAGTACCAATAGATTAAAGATACATAAGCTTGTAACAGATTCCTGCTATCGCTTAGACCCATACATAATAGCTTGGATTAACTTGGGAAGAAAATAGATCAAAGCATGATTTTCTGCAGGGTATTTGATAATAAAAGCAGGGCCAAACCAAACTGTCATCACTTTTACATCTGTCCCTAAGCTGTTTAACAAGACAAAATAACTGCTGTGTTTAAAGACATGGTCAGGTCTGAAAGTCCTTTTATATTGCAGAATAAGAAAGAAAACTTTGAATAAAAATAATCATGGTTAGCTAGAACAAACTCCTTTTAGTAATCTGACACAAATGTTCTGCTTTTTTTCATCTTTTAAACTGAATTTATACATTTCAGCTTCCTGTATCATTTTTGGACAGATACAAGTCGGACTTGTACAGGTATCTGTAATTTAGATTACCATAGTTTGTCTGCTAAAAATCATTTATACAATAAACAAACCATGAAGGATTAACTATATTGTATTTAGGATCAAGTACAAGGTACTGATCTCTCTGGCTTATCAGATTGTAGTGTGCTCCTTTGGTCTAAAATGGAGATGGCCATGTGCTTATTGGGTGTCTGTATAGGATTATAGGCCTACATGGATTGCATGGGTGTACCGTGTACACGTAGCAGAGATTGCGGTTTGAACTGTAAAGTGAAATATCAACAACTGATTGGCAGGCAACTAGTATGAGGGCAATGTATAGCATTTTAAACCTAAGGAGGAAGGCAAATTGTGGGAAAAAATAGGAGTGGACCTACTTAAAATGGAGATAAAGACATTGAGGTCAAATATTTTCAATGTTGTATGTATGTATCTTTATTTATAAAGCGCTGCTTATGTGTGTGTGTGTGTGTGTTATGTGGGATAGTTCCTGCAACAGTCACACATATCTATGTATCTATCGTTGTATATATCTGTATCAATCTCTATCTGTCATCTATCTATGAACTATCTTTATGTATCCATGTATCCATCTATCTACCTACCTATCAAAAAATATATAGGTATGTCCATTCTGTTTGCTGATTGCTCATCTATCTATGCATACAAGTTTATTACTGCTTAAGAGAAGAAAGAAGGTTTATTTGAAGAGGGTTTTATTATTTCCCTTGAGAAGCATTGAATGCTTTGAACCCCTCTGAAGAACTTTCACTTCATGCTGTCTCTGCTGACGCTCACACACACAATCTACAATTTGGTCTCGGCAACAGCCCTAGATACTGTATTTTAGAGACTGTCACATTGCATTTACATGCCATGAGAAATGTATCCATCTGATCCCAGACTTAGATTACTGAAGAGAACTCCTTAAATGCATTTAAGTAAGGGAGAATCAGTTTAATAAAAATATATTGAAAATAAACATGTAGTCTCCTGCCCTCACGATTTACATTTAAAATCCAAAGAGTAGGATTCCCAGATTTTTTGACCTCACAGCATGTCAGTAACATTAGATGAGAGATTAATAGCAACAGGTCATGGAGATGATAATGTGATTTACAGAGAATGCAGTTGGAGAAGATGTCTGACATACCTAACAGGATTTAATGTTTTCCAGGTGCAAGGATAAACCTACATACTAGGCTTTTTGTTTACTACCACTAAATAAGCCTGGGATAGAAATAACTTTAATAATAAGTGAATATATATGTTATGTATATTTACTTAGCTAGCCAAAATATGGCTCTGGCTAAAAGTTTGATTTGTAATTTACATAAGTATAAAAATGTACACAGTTGATTGCATCAAAACCAATAGCACATCAGGAGTTTAAGTCACTTTTAGTTAATGAATAATTAAAAGTTTCATTTAATAATCCAAAACATTTAAAACCAACCAATATATTATTATAACCCATGAATAAGGACCTGAACAGATTTTTTCCAATACAGAGTTGGTTATTTTTAATTGTAAAATATAGGTGTTACTACAAAAAAGTGCAAAAAATGCTGCAAACTACCAGTTTTTTGCACTTTGCACATGATATTCTGAATAACCTGTATCTCTGCACTCTAGCACTTGCACCTTGGGGTACATTATCCCTCAAAAGCTTGCTGATGGCCTAGCATCTGTGCTAAGAGGAAATTTGAGAACAGTAAAACTATAATACTATCCCCACCCTAATCAGCTATTGTTTTTAGAAGTATGACAGCGTAAAGCGGGCCCTACACTGGCAGATATAAGCTGCAGATTAGGCCCCTTCAGACCAAATCAGTAGCTTCTCTGCCCCTGTATGGTCCCTCCCAATTATATCTGGCCAAAACACAGCCAGATATCTAGAGGGCATGTTTAAAAACCCCATCAGGCAAGGAGTGTTTCTGTAGATTGATATAGTCCTCTCCCAACAGATTACATATGCTTCTGTTATAATCCAGGTTTGGTCTGGGGGGCAAACTATTGGATCGGACAGATTTGGCTTTTTACATAGATGGCACATAAATTGGGTAAATGTTTGCTCGTTTGGCAACCTCTCAAAATTAGAGGTTCTGTATACCCAGCTATAGACTTGTTCCATAACTATTGCTTTGAACTTTGACCAAATAGCTTTATCTTTAGCTTTTCTTTATAGAAAGCTTTATCACTTTTATGTTTGGCAAAACCCAAATGTGCTTTCACAAAGTCCCAAAAGGTGTGCTAAGCTGGGACTTCCCAAGAGACTTAAAACTGTTATTCCTACAAAAGGTACCTTTAAAAAACTTTACATTCTTTGAACTGAATACCTTAAAAAACAGTCTCAAGTGAAATAAACTAATTTTGAGTTTCAGAAATGAAAATTTTCTATTGGTCTTCATTATTTATGTTTTATATATTTTGAATTATGTGTGCCACCGACTCCAACAGCCCAAAAAATATTGTTATGTGAGGCTACAATTTTTTTGTTGTTGTTGCTTTTAACTTATTTTTCTGTTTAGGCCCTCTCCTATAACTATATCAGTCTCTCATTCAAACCACTCACTGGTTGCTAAGGTAATTCAAACCTTAGCAACCACATAACTGCTGAAATTCCATACTGGAGAGTTGCTGAACAAAAAGTAAAGTAATTAAAAAAAACTCAAATAATAAAAAATGAAGACTAATTGCAAATTGTCTCAGAATATTACTCTGCATCACACAAACTCAAAGGCGAACAACCCCCTAAAAAAATGAGAACATTGAGCAAGGCCCACATTGTGCTGTTTGCATGTGCCTTCCTAAGCAAACAATGATTATTTCTATGTCCAATATGTAACGAATAAATGTTTCGGAATACTTAAGCACAGACGGTGTCTTTGAAGAAGCTGAAGGCGAGGGTTATTCAATAACAAGGGTAATAAAAATAAATATTTGACAAATTAGCTTAAGTAAAAAACTATAATTCAAGACACTATAAAACAATATTTTGTACTTTGCCTTTCTCTGAACCATTTGATAATAATTACTCACCCTTATCATTCCTGAAACCAACTTTTTATTCACAATATATTTCAATATTAGCAGCTTGCAGTCTAAATATTATATCAGGAGATCTGCATATTTAGAAGTAAGCAAGTCCAATAAATGAGAATTAGTTTTTGTTAATAAATAACATATACATGTGTAAAAGGGTATTTAAATGAGATATTTCAACTATTTATGTGGAAACTTTGCATTTTGTTAGAATCTGAAAACAAGTACAGAATGATGATTAAACAAAAAGTCCAGGCTCCACGAGCAATCAAAAAATAACAAAAGAGAATCCATAACATTGCTGTCCATCAGGTTCACATACACTTGCTGTTTACATTATCATGTTCACAACTGAACATGCCCTAATTATCTTTCTGAACAGGTTGTACAATCTGCCAGCACTTCACTAAGAAACTGAACCTTGATAAATTGGAATAATAGCTTTCCGGAAAGCAACAAGCACATTAAATAAATAAGTTCACTGCTCTCCTGTTCACAGAGGACAAATTGTTTGAAAGACTGAGATGAGTGTGAGAAAAGGAAACTACTAGCTAATTAGCTTAATGCTACTTCTTTATAAATTTACTTAAGCTTGCTATTTTTCTATGACAATTTATAGATTCTGCTTTAGTATATCTGTATACACATCTTACATACATACAGACCTACCTCTGTACATTGAGCCTATTAAATAGTGTACACCAGTGCTGTCCAACTTCTGTGGCACCGAGGGCCGGAATTTTTCCGGCCTCCGTGGTGGAGGGCCAATAATGGAAGCTAGTTTTGACCACTCCCCCTTTTAAAACCACACCCACTTGAAACCACACCCATGTTATCGCATTACCATAGCCATATTAATGGTGGTAGTACAGCAAAAACCTGCCATACTCTGCCTTCCCTACCCTGCCTGTGTGTGCCATACTCTGCCTTCCCTACTCTGCCTGCCCTATGCTGCCTGTGTTTGCCATACTCTGCCTTCCCTACCCTGCCTGTGTGTGCCACACTCTGCCTGCCCCACCCTGCCTGTGTGTGCCATACTCTGCCTGCCCTATGCTGCCTGTGTTTGCCATACTCTGCCTGCCCTATGCTGCCTGTGTGTGCCATACTCTGCCTTCCCTGCCTGTGTGTATGGCACACACAGGCAGCATAGGGCAGGCAGAGTATGGCACACACAGGCAGCCTACAGTGACACAATGCTGCCACTGCTCCTACAGTCTTTTTATAGTGTGCAGGGTTTATTTTTGGGTTTCTACTGCTCCTACAGTCTGTCTGAGGTGTGAACAGGTGAACAATGTGGGTGATTACAGCCTGAGCCTGAGGTGTGAACAATGCAGGGGATGAACAATGTAGGGATTAAAAGGTGTGAACAACACAGGGGATTACATTTTTAAACAATACAGGGGGTTTACAGACAGGTGTTAACCATGCAGGGGCCAGTACTGATACCATTTAAAGCTTACACAAAGGTAAGTTATCAAAGCAGCCAGACAGGTGGGGGGCCACACAGAGGGGGGCCCGTGGGCCGCCAGTTGGACAGCACTGGTGTACACAATGCAAGTGGGCATCTGTGTCCAGTTCCCATGCCACACTTTTCATAATAGCCACATGTTATATCTAAAGTTGTACTATTCACTACCCAGCACAATTATTTTCAATTTTAGGTAAAAGAAAAAACATTTCCACTGTTTTGTACTTTGCATTTTTCTCTCTTGCGAGTTTCACTCCTGCAGCATAGCTATGTTCGAAATAATGATTTGTGCTGTAGTTGAAGCCAAAAATACCACAGAACATAAATCCATTTGTTAGCCTTGAGATTCTCTTGCTACACAGTCATTGATCCTAGCATTCAGCTAGCGGCAGAAATACCTTTTAGCAATTAGTTGCAGCTATGAACAGATTAAAATATTACATTTTGTTCTGATTACATTTTTTATTGCATGAACATTATGATATGTATTTTTTTCATTATATTGTGTCATTCAAAATAACATTCTGAAAACAAAGGCAACCTCTCTTTAATAGAAAAACACAAATGTGTTACTTCATGGAAAGGCCCAGTAAGACCAGCAACAGGTTGGATAGAGTGGGGAAGTTTGGTGTTATATGACACCCTACCAGTGAGCTAGACCTCCAACAAGAAGTTCAATAGAGCTGGGGAAAGACTGATGAAGAGAGGTGAGTAGTTCAAGAGAGGAGATGCAATGCAAAAAACTCTTTTAAGTAAGAACTAGCTGTGGTAATAAAAGCAGAAAGGGGGGTAGTATAGGTCATGAACAGTGCAGACAGCATGTCTGGGAGATATTTGTAAAGAATAAAGATGTAGGAAATTGCAGTATTGCTGAGAACTTTATAGTCTGGAAGAAGAGGATAGTGATTCAGGCATTGCATGTGCTGACAGCCATGCATAGACATGTAAGGTTAATAGACTGTTACTTAAAAAAAAGAATTGCAGGGCTGCAGTACAGGTATCGCACCACTTATCCGGAAACCCATTATCCAGAAGTTTCCAAATTACGGAAAAGCCATCTCCCATAGACTCCATTTTAATCAAATAAAATTTTTAAAGATGATTTACTTTTTCTCTGTACTAATAATACACTACCTTGTAGTTGATCCCAACTAAGATATAATTAATCCTTATTGGAGCCAAAACAATCCTATTGGGTTTAATTACTGTTTATATGCTTCTCCAAAGACCACTTTAGTTTTTCCCACTGGCCAAACAATAAGGGTGAAGACACACAGAGCAACTAGTAGCAGCTACTTGTCATGGCTACAAAAATAGCCAATGCTGAAAATTTACTGATAACGCTATGTGTGTTTTAGCAGAGGCAATTCTTAAGCTGGCCATACATGCAGATAGGCCACAATAAACTAATATCTGATTTGCATGTAAGCTGCATCATACAGCTGTATGCCCCTAAAGATATTTGCAATAAAGGCATTTTAATAAAAAATACAAGAGGTGCTGTTCCAGATTGTTTGTGCCTGGATGTGCCGATGGGGAACCTGGACTACTACAGACTAGAAACAAGGTGTTGTGCTGACTACTATCTTCAAAGCTGCATCAAACAGCTACATCATGCTACTTTATATGGAATACTTACAATGCTGTGGAGCAGCTCCTATAGGAATTACAACCACAATTAAAGAAACAAGATAAGACTTTGCAAGAAGGTGCTTGTAGGTGCTTTTCTCATATCACTACTAATTTCCTAGTCTCATAAACCAGTGTAAATTCATGTAGTTTTTGTCCAAAACCTCACACTTTGGGTTTGCTAAATGGTTACTTTTTATTTTGTATGCCATCATTTTCTTACCATAATTAATGGCTTTTCTTTTCAGAAAATTGTCATGTCATTGTAACATGACACACATACAGATGTGAAGGTTTTTAGTTACAGTTAGTGAGCCTTCTGCACAGGTTTTGTTATGAATGAGTATGAATCGGGAATGGTGAGCTTCCCAACGGGTTTAATTAGGGGAAAAGTAATGCAGGGACATCTGAAGACTTTCTAGACCGATTCAGAGCAAATATCTCTAGTGATCAGGCATCATCTATTCATTCTGATCTTTAACAATTTGGTTGGTGAATTTTATGCTGTTAAAAAGATATTCTGAAATATTTTACCACTTGGCCATCCCTGTTATATGCCTGTTATATTATTTTTCCCTAGGTAATTTTGCGCTTCTATTCCCACTGCAACATGACTGATCAGAGAAACATTTCCCTCCATTTTAGTTTACAGGAAAATCATACCTCTGTGTCTCTGCTCTTGTAGCTAAAACACTAGTCTTAATCTCTCTTTAACACTCATTCCATACATTATTCTCTGTTCTAGTGACTATTTCTCCCTTTACTTTTCTTTTCTTTATTCATATAGAAAATGGATCAGCAAATTCATTAGCATTACTGTAGGAATCTTTCCATCCATTGGTATGGGTTTACAGACTTTTTACTTTCAAACTCCCCTTTGAGGACAATTTGGTTAGGTTGACCTTAGCACACAGAATATATGAGCTAAAGCCATAGTATCTATGAAGCCTGGGCCATAAAGAATGCATAGATTCACAGGTGAAGGGAACTATTCTTCTACTTTACAGAGCGCTGGTAATGCTGCATCTACTATATACCATGCAGTTTTAGTCTTCAGTGTGAAGACAATCCAAATAAGGGCAACTAAGCTGGTAAAAAGGGTATGGAAAGCTTCAGAAAGATTATGTTTTAATACTCTGAAGAAGATACTTAAGGGGTGATATGATAACTATGTATAAATATATAAGGGGATCATAAAATAATCTCTCTAATGCTTTATTTACCAGTAGGTCTGACCAGCAGACACAAGGGCACACCCATTCTGCTTAGAAGAAAAGAGGTTCTATTTGTTTCCAACCCAATAAACCATACAATCTAACACTGGAAAAGTTGTCAACCGTGGAAAACTGGCATGCAGGGGATTTTACAAAGATTTCACCCAAAATCCAAAAGTGACATCACACGCAAATGTTGCGGTGAAGTCGAAAATTGTTACCCACGCATGCACTACCACTTCTGATGGTGTCCCTGAATGTTTACGGTGTATGCGCACTCAGAATTTAACAAGGAATATGGGAGATTAGGCAAAAAATGGGAGAGTTGCTTCGGGTGGTGGGAGAGACAAGCAAAAAGGTAACTCCTGAAAAAATTGTGAAGATTGACAGCCTTTGTCTCTGCTGGAATTTGTTTTCTCCAAAATGATTGTTTTTTGCACAAATGTTGTCATTATACAGTCTCTGTTTGAGCAACAGTTTAATGTAGCATAATTATTTATGAATGTTACAAAACCAGTTTACATTGTCTGTTGTTTATATAGCACCAACACATTTCTGCTGCGCTTTACAGAGATTATACATCATTCACATCAGTCCCTGCCCCAGTGGAGTTTACAGTGTCTGTCACACACAGAATGGCAATTTCAGGGTAAGCCATTTATCCTGCCTGTATATTTTTGGAGTGTGGGAGGAAACTGGAGTACCTGGAGGAAACCCCCACACATTCCTGTGAATCTATTGTTTCTGAGCCTACAAATCGTACCATGTGTATTTTAGCTGTAATGTTCATTTAACATCATTTTGCTAGCAGACTATGCCCAGACATGCAGTTATACAGAACTGAGCCTTTATTTATTACTATGCCCTAATTATATAAAATAGCTGGTTTATAACACACTAAGTTGTATATGGTGTGTTCTTTCAGATGAATATAATTGTTGGCTGTTTTATTTGTGACTGTGTTATTGGATTAATCCTCCCTTTCCTGGAATACATGAAAACATATTTGCACACTGGCAATGGTTTGTGGCCAACTTTGCTATAAGCAGGAACATTAGATAATAAGCCATTCCTGTGTTTCATGTTGCAAAAATATTGTTTGCCAAAAACAGTATAATCTACATTGAAATAAATGTAGTCTAACAGTATCATGACTGCAGCATGTATTTGTGTCTCTATAGTGTGTGCTGCAATGGTAGACATTAATGCACCAGGCAGACACTCATCAGTAGGGATGAGCAAACAATTTCAGCAATGATGGTTTTGCAGCAAAATATTTATTTATTTATTTTACAAATTTTCACAAATCATTGATACAATTTCATCATGAAGTCTGTTGTGCCAAAAAAAAGCCCAAAACACACAGATATTATTGTCTGCTTCTTGCCTTCTACATCAACCATCTATTTGAGGAGCTGGCTGCTCTAAAAACACCTTATGCATATAAGGGTATGAAGGGTATGAATTTGGAAGTCTTTCAATTGCAAAATAATTTTGAAATGAATGCAGCACATCACATATGTAGAAGGGCATTAATCCTACTGACATACAATATATATAGAGGGGCCCAAGCAGCAAGGCAAGCACAGTGGAACCAAACTGTCCTAGAATAAATTGACCAGATCATTTGAAAAATGCATGTATGTATATATAACTTTATTTATACAGTGCTACAAGGATATGCAGAGCTGCACAATTGAAAGAAGTACACACATGGAGGAAAAAGCTAATAATAAATAATGGTTGTCCCCTGGCAAATATCTAATAAATGTAAGTTGCAAGGCTGAACTGCTTACAAACTAATTGCATCTAAATTGAATACAATCATAAGCCCTTTTAGCTTTGTCTCTAAACATGTCCCGGACTTTTCACATGGGGGCATTTATATGGTGAAGTAAACCCAAAATAGGAGTTAACATTTTTGTTCACTGCAAAAAAAAAATCAAATTTTTTACACCCCCTTTAATTGAAGCCAAGTAAAATTAAGTTGGTGTAAGCTTCTCTGGCACTATTAACTCCAAATTGTCATTCAGGAAACTGGAACAAGGCTTTTGTGAACAAGAAACACAAATCTTTTGAAGAATGGTAAGAACTAGGGGCAGGCAGAAGAGGCCCATGCCTAGGGTGCAATGGTGGTGGTGGGGGCTACGCACGTACCTCTACTGCCTGTTTTTCCTTAGTTTTTGGGTCTTTTCTTAGTAATCTGCCCTCTCAGCGATGTGTGGCTGTCTTGCTGAGTTGGGCATGTGGTGTGCCAGTTTCGCTAGGGGGATGGAGGTGAGTTTTGGTTGGGGTGATTGGGGGCAGGACTTTGCCTTGGGTGCCCCCATCTGTAGTTTATAAAGTCTTAAGTAACTGGCCTTATAAAGACACATACATTCCCTCTTTATTGAACAAATGTGAAAATATAATTTAAAAGGTACATTAAATAACCTTTGCTTTCAGCCTGCATGGATTAGCAAATATGCCTTTCACAGTTTCTTGCAGATACCAATTGTTATGTAGGTTGGATTCCTTCCTCCCCCCCATCAAATTTGCTTCTTTATTTGTAAATAATTAACTTTTCAACAGGCTTTTTGGTCTTCCTTTGTTTCCCCTATTAGCATCTGCAGCTGCTGAACATTCCACAGCTCCCCAGGGTGCAATGTGTCCTCTTGAAGTTGACCCTGTGATCCTGACCATGCTGATATTAGATCAGGCCCACCAAGCATGTGAAACTGTGTTTTCGCAAGGATTAGTAAGCAAGGTAACTTTTAACATGATCAAACTTCTTTAAATAAAGGAAAGAAGTCCAATCATAATATCTATATAACTCCATATTTGCTGCATTACATGTGGAAATTAGGATAGTTTACAACATTCCAGTACAGTGGTTTGAAATAAGTACTGCTTGTCACAAAACTTTAGTGCCGAGAGCCACCCATTTAGTATCCACAGGATGGCAGTGAATGTAGGCCAAAGAAATAAATCACTTGAACAGATGTTCTCCTGTGCACTCAAATTTCTACTTTTTCTGGACTTATAAAGCTAATACTGCAAGATTTTCTCTAGGAAACTGAAAAACTGCTTCAAGTCCTCCTCTTCTTTTTATAGCTTCAGTGTATTTTTCCATTACGTTTCCAAAGAGATTTTGGTCCAAAACACACATGTTTTATTTGGTGGATGATGAATTTCTTTTTTTTGCTCTGTCATTCAAGCTGTGCAGACATCACACATAGATAAACTCTGGTACAACAGCTGTTTTAGAACTGCAACTCTCACTACTGGTTTGACGATGCCTTGATCTCATTGAAAAGTTGTTTCCAAACTGTGAGGCTCAGTACAGTGGATGGAGGGCAACCTGAAGACCGTGAAATTTGGGAAGTTGCATGCATATTGGATATCCCTGAAATATCACAGCATTCCACAGTGACATTTATAGCAATGTTTTTCATTTTTTATATAATCTTGTAAGTGAAACAAAATGCTGGTCCACAGGGTGGATTTGAAACCAAAATGCCAGAAAATCACCCTTGTAAGACTTTCTGGAAGACTTTAATTTTTGAGTGCACACAGAGCAGACCTAACTTTTACTACATTGTTTTAAAAGTCAGAACCACCAAGGCAGAGACTTTTTTCA
Organism: Xenopus tropicalis; assembly: GCF_000004195.4. Taxonomy (NCBI): domain Eukaryota; kingdom Metazoa; phylum Chordata; class Amphibia; order Anura; family Pipidae; genus Xenopus; species Xenopus tropicalis. The sequence continues at coordinate 63,174,322 of NC_030679.2, forward strand.
GCAGCAGTTATATTTACAAATAATGTTGAAACCACTGAAAATATGTAATTAATTTATACTGGAAAGTTACCTAGAATTATTTTTTTTATTATCCAAAATTTTCATGGATTTACATGTGTTAAATGTCTGATGTTGCCTTTTAAGTTTATGACATTTATCTGAATATACAAAGTCCAAAAGGTGCCAAATCAATAGCCATGTGATGTGATTTGCTTTTTTTGAATGCATGAGTTGGCTAGTAATGATAAACATACCATTACTAGCCAACTCATGCATTCAAAACAAGGTTACTATAAATTATTTATAAAAATATGAAGGAGGTGCAATTACAAAGTTGCCTCAATAGCAGCAACATTAATATTTATGTCCTTACTGTACACCTGGGAATGCCTGGCACTAGGAATCCATGTATTACCACCTATTAGGGCAGATGAAGTACAGAGCATCCTTGCACCTGTCAGCATTGTGCTTGTTGCACTATTGGAAGGGCTAGGTGCAAGTGCACGAAAGATTGGAAATCGCCACGTATGTGGCCACCTTAAGGGAAGTACACTGATAGGGCAGATGAGTATATTTGGTGCACCTACCTACCTTTGGCCTTATCAGTGAACAGCCTCTTTGAAATCTTTCAATACCTGCCACATTGGTTGTCCAGAGGTTAATAGTAAGGCTGCAGTGTCCCCTTAATCACTTAGATTTGCTTCTCCTCCTGTAACCCACTCGGCCCCCTCCCTCGGGAATTTGCTTTGGCTGTTGGCTTGTGGGCATGCTCAGTTGTTCTAAGCTCAGATTACTAAACAGGCCCCCCAGTCTAGCAGCCAGTAAAAAGATGGCATTGCTGGTTCCCATAGAAACTCAGCTCTAGCTGTCTGCTTCAGTTTTTTTTTCCCAACCAATTCTCCTGAGCTCAGCTCAAACAAAGCAGAACTTTTATCAAAGACAGTTCTGCCTGTGTAAGCCTGTATTCTTGATAAAATGGGTCTGTGTGTGTATGCTGTTTGCAGATTTAAATGTATCCAATTATGTATCAGAGGAAAAATGGCCACCAGGTGAAAGCTGCTATTCGCTTTAGGAAAATGTGATGGTGCTGGCAAGCGGAGGGGATATATACAGTACAAATTATGTAATTTGGGTGGCTTTGTAGGCTTTACATGTCCTTTAATGCACCATTCAGAAACTCTCTATTTTTTTAGAAAAATAGAAATATTTTTAGAACAATTTATGCAGTCAGATTCCTCACTCATTGGTTTGTGTTGTCTGGTTATTATTACCAAACTACAAATAGAGGTAGGAATACAGTATATCATATGTTGTATATAAATGCTGGTAAATTCTGGTATATCTGCTTAGCCCCAGTCTAATGTTTATGAGCACCAGCATAGTATCTGGTTTAATCTTGGCACTTAAGGGCTAATGCTCCAATAACTGGCAATAGCAGCACTTATTATCTTCTTATTTATGCCTGTTAATTACACACCACTTAGACTGTAAACTGTATAGGATATTACTTGTGTTTCTAAATGTATAGAAGCAAAGTTATACAAAGGTATAGAGACTCACAAGCCTTCCTTTCTGCGTTTCCCTGTGATGCTTTCCTCTGCTTTCCGCCCCAGAGAAAAGCAGAGGAAGCAATGCATTCTGTTCTTGCCTATATGCCTGTAATCACACAGGCACATGTAAGGGCCAAACGCAGGTTGGACGTATATATATATCCTGTGTGGATCGAAACGCATAGACATTATGTTTGAATGAACTGTTTTTTATCTTATACTACCGTGAGTGCTTCCTATGGGATGGTATGCAGTTTAATGGTTATGGCACACCGCTACATAACATACCTCGGGTGCTCGGTAAAGGGTTCCAATAGTGTAAAAAAGAATATCAACACCGGGATTTCGTGTGAAAAGTGAAAAACATGTATTTAAAGTAACATGAACGGCCGACGTAACGTTTCGGTCCCCTTTCTCAAGGCATGCATGCCCTGTGACACACATCCTTAATTAGCCAAAGCCAGCAAACCAATAGGAAGTGACCTCACTATGAGTTACCAAAAAGTGGCTGAAGCCATAAAGCAAGTAAAGGTGCTGAGCTCAACACTTTATTAGGCTGATGTTGCCTAACACTGTACACTTCACAGCACTTTTAATACATGTTTTTCACTTTTCACAAGAAATCCCGGTGTTGCTGGTCTTTTTTACACTATATATATATATATATATATACATACAGTTATATTTGTTAAAGATGCTACTCACTTGTCACATTGCCATGTTAATAGAACTATGTGATATCACCTAATGTACTGTTACAAAATGCAAATGTTTCCTGTCTACAGTCTAAAGAAGAATCTTTGTTTATATGTCTTCCAATGAAGAGACAAATGCATTCCTACATCTTAAACCTAATGTTTTATTCTAACACTAACGTATTTGGTTGGTTGAAACGCATCCAATATCTCAAATATAAAGAAAGTCTTAATATTAAATAAACAACCCTGTCTCTGAGCAGACCACAACAGCTTAAAGCTTGTAAGAACCAGTTCAACTAAGTGATCAGACCACCCAGTGATAAAGTGGTAAAGTTAATATTTGAATAAATCTACAAACTGTTTTGGCACAATGCTAGCTTCATTTTTTAATGGAGTTAATACATTTGCTTAAACGACAGAGATTTCCTCAGATGTTTATCTAAAATCATAGAGTATCACAGAGAGTGTTTCTAGTTGAAACATACAACTCTGGATAATGTTTCATTCTCTTTGTGTAAAGGAAAATAACACCTGTGCACAAAAAAATCCCATTAAAAGTGTCATGCGTCTGCTTTTACTTAATGTCAGGTGTGAAATACTTTCCCAATGATTTAGGCATGGTATGCTTCATTTACAGCTTTTGTTATTTAGCAGACAAATTGTCACTTCCCACACTGGAACAATAAAGAGATGAATGGCAATGATGTTGCCATTAGTTCATGTCAGAATCACAATCATCAAGTGTTGAAGAATTTGCAAATGACCGCTCATGTGGATTACTCTTCTTGAGTTTCCTATACACAGCTATTCAGAAATACACAAACATTGCTTGCAAAGAGTGTTTCATCTTAGTGGGTGCAATTTTTACCCTCCATCCTTAGCATATTTTACATGAAAAGTATAAAACTGATCCCAATAAGTCATCCTGACACTTAAGATGGCTATAAATGGGCAGATTACAGCTGCTGATTCAAGTCCATTATACTGATTCGGCAGTTTATCTGCCCCCATATGGGGCCCTCCAGTGGGCCTCCCCGATCAATATCTGGCCAAAAATCAGCCCGGTGTCGATTGTGCAGGTTTGATTTTCCCATCCAACAGCTCCTATACCTTTGGGCCAAATGATCGAATTGGCCAGATATTGCCCACCTTTGGTGGGCATATCGGTAGAAGTTGCTCTTGTTTGGCAACCTCACCAAACGAGCAGATCTCAGTGTGTATGGGCACATACAACTATACAAACTTTTTTTCATTTTGTCCAATTTGAGGTCCCCATACACGGTAAGATCAGCTCGCGTGGCGAGATCGCCAAGCGAGCGGATCTTCCCCCGATATCCCCACCTACGGGTGGGCGATATCAGGGAGCTTGAAGTTAAAAAAAAAATAATCCGATCGTTTGGCTCTGGGGCCAAAGACCGGATTATGTAGGCGGCAATGTATCAGTCGGTTTGGGGACCGCATCAACGAGCCGATGCGGCCCCCGATCCGACTGAATCTTTTAACCTGGCCGATCGATATCTGGCCAATTTCAGGCCAGATATCGGTCGGCCAGCCCGCTCGTTTCTGCCCCTACATGGGCAGATAAGCTGCCGAGTCAGCAGATTCTACAAGTTCTAGTTAGGCTTCTGAAAATGCCATAGACAATTACGATATATAATAATAAAAACAACAATAATAATAATAATAATTAAGAAGTTTTTGTCCATACAAATGGAACAAAGGCATTCAGGAATAATAATAATATTAAAAAGATTCATTCTGGAATACAGTACAGTGCCTTTGTAGTGTACTTATTCATTTGGTCCCAGGCAGCCTTGATGCGCTATTCTGGCTGATTCTCATATATTCTGCCTGAATCATATTGTAGTCAGTTACTCAGAACTAAAAACAGACTGAAAGCATTTGTAGCCTATCTACCTGCAGCAGTATATGTTTAACCATAAATGTTAATAATAGTTTAAACATGGTGTAGGCATCTTGCTCTATTTGACAGGGAGGTCCATCTGCAGTCATCCTTTTAGTAAAAATGTATCTGGCAGATTACTGCCATTGCTGTGTATTTCAGAGTACCTGTCAGTGTTTAAAGCACTGAGTTGCCTCCTTGAAACATCTAACTACATATTGGACTTAACTGGGTCCAAGTGTACAGTATATGAAGGGCTGTGGTAATTGATTGATTTAGACAAGGTTCAAATACATTTGCAACAGTAGAAAGTATCAGCAATAGAGGAATAAGGGGGAAAACGGTGGCCAAAATATAACTGGCAACAGTCAGGGAGGCTGCTGTGCATAACTAAGGGGAGATAAAACATTTCCCTGTTTCTTAAAGTCAAGTATCACATGGCAAGTTAGAAATGTATTCAAACAGCTAACAACAACAGCTAAATTCCATGTCTGTCCAGATTTAGGCCTCAAGGGCAGAAGGTATTAGGTTTAAGTAAAGGACAGGTGGGTCAGTCAGAATGAATGTATCGCTAACTGCCCACCTGTACTCAAGCAGGGATATTTCACTTCTAACCTGTTATGACCCTTGAGGCGTGCAGCAGGACAGTCCTGGGGCAAAGGGAAATTCTAGCCAGAAACAAACAACTGTCTAATGATATAATATTGTGTAAGGCAGTTTTTAAATGCTAATGAATTTTTGTTTAATGAATATAGAAACATTTGCCAAACATATACAGAACATAGAGAGTGATGTAAGAAAGTGATGAAGTGCTTCCTGCAAACTGGACATAAATGGTTTCCATTTGCTGCAAACCTGAACATTAATCAGCACAAATCCAAGTTGCAAACCATGTGGCTTGCATCTTGACCAGTGTGGTCCAACGTCATCCATGCAGTGGGAAGATAAATTGGCATATCACATTTTAGAGGGCCATATTATTTGAAAATGATGGTGTCATGCAATTAAGTCTACAGAGCTCTTGTTAAGGCTTGGGGATCATAAAAATCCAATCAAGAACATCTGGCTAGGTGGCCTGCAGCTGGACAACCTTGTTCTAGCATAATTGCTAATAAACATGCTGCATTTAATTCTATATGTGGCAAGTATTAAACTGTTGCAGTGGTAAGTATGTGCTTGTAAACAATATCTTACCTTAATGAAATATAATTTTAATATGCAAGAATGGGAGGGGTTTCCTGTTCTAGAGTTACTCCCTGTGGTTGCTGACGATGTACTTTAACAAAGGACACATAATTCCATGGTGATTGCAGCTATACAGGGTGTTGCATCCAACCCAGTTGTGCCAGATGTGTGTGAATTGGGGGGCTAACATTTTCATATTCGAAACAGCCGCAATTTCAGTGCTTAGTCTGTAATTCTTCAGTGCAAGTCTGTGCACCACAGATGCAATCTGCTGTGGAACCACATGCCACAATCAGGATGGCGGTAACTCCAATGTTCCATAGCAGTGCTGTCCAACTTCTGCCGTGCCGAGGGCCGGAATTTCTCTCGCATACATGGTGGAGGGCCGCTAATGGAAGCCAGTTTTGGCCACTCCCCCATTTTAAACTACACCCACTTCAACCATCATTCATATGTTAAAGAATTATATTATGTTATATTAAGACATACCCTTAAATCTATATGCCTCCTCCCCTGTGGATAGCACAGCAACCCCCAGCATATAATTACACACCTTAGGGACCATTTAATGTCTATTTCCAACTGCTAACAAACTCCCAGAACAAACCCCTGCCAGGTTCACCTCCCACAGGCAGCATAGGGTAGGCAGAGTATGGCACACACAGGCAGCACTCTGCCTACCCTATGCTACCTGTGTGTGCCATACCCTGCCTGCCCTATGCTGCCTGTGTGTGCCATACTCTGCCTGTCCTATGCTGCCTGTGGGTGCCATACCCTCCCTGCCCTATACTGCCTATGTGCCATACTCTGCCTACCCTATGCTGCCTATACACAGGTAGCATAGGCCAGGCAGTACAAACAATGTCTGAGGTGTGAACAGGGGAACAATGTGGGTAATTACAGCCTGAGCCTGAGGTGTGAACACTGCAGGGGGTGAACAACACAGGGGATTACATATTTAAACAATACAGGAGGATTACAGCCTGAATCTGAGGTGATAACCATGCAGGGGGCCAGTTAATCTCAGTACTGACACCATTTAAAGCTAACACAAAGTTAAGGCATTAAAGCAGCCAGACAGGTGGGGGGCCACACAGAGGGGGGTCGAGGGCCGCATGCGGCCCGCGGGCCGCCAGTTGGACAGCACTGTTCCACAGCATTAATAAGGGCACTTGCGTGTGATTCAGCAGATAAGGCAGGATGAGGACTGACTCAGTGGTAATATACAGAACTGCAAGGTGCATGATTGGACCCTAATATTTTTTATAGCATTAAATGTGATGCAGCTTTGGTAAATGAGCCATTATATTTTTAGAAGAATCCCATTTCAAGTATGGTTTTGACACCTCTCTTGTGCCTTGTTGCCTGTTTGCGATGTTGAGACTTTTGGCACTGCCAAACGACAAACGCAGGCCAAGAATTCACTTCTTTGCTCTAAAAATCTTACTGATGTGCCTCCACCCGGAGCCATTGATGGGGGATGTTCTTTTTTCCCATAAAAACAATCAACGCACCAGAGGCCACCCCTTTAGATTAGAGGAACGGAGCTTCCATTTGAAGCAGCGCAGGTGGTTTTTCACGGTGAGGGCAGTGAGGTTGTGAAATGCCCTTCCTAGTGATGTGGTAATGGCAGATTCTGTTAATGCCTTTAAGAGGGGCCTGGATGAGTTCTTGAACAATCAGAATATCCAAGGCTATTGTGATACTAATATCTACAGTTAGTATTAGTGGTTGTATATATAGTGTATGTATGTGAGTGTATAGATTGGTAGGTGTGGGTTGTGTGTGCTGGGTTTACTTGGATGGGTTGAACTTGATGGACTCTGGTCTTTTTTCAACCCTATGTAACTATGTAACTATTCCATTTGCATGTTAAAATATCCTCTGTTTTCCTGCACCCAGTCTAATACAATGACTCTGGGTGCAGCCACATCAGTAAGATTTTTATAGCGTAGAGGTGGATTCTCAGCCTACAGGCCAAGAATCCACCCTGTGTGGCAGTCCCTTGTAGTTCTGAAGCATGCAAAGCACACAACCTTGCCTGTCTCTATTCTATGCTGCTGGATACTGCCTCTCCACTCAAACATATTGTTCACAGCTGTTTCAAAACGGCCATCAGTGACCCTCAGAACCATTTAATTTTTCCTCAATTAAATTGTTTAAGGTAATTGGAATATTATTTAAATGTCAAGCACTAACTGCTTACAGCAATTATCCTTATTATTAATTAACTAGACTGGAGACCTCTCTTCTACAAAACTATTTTAATTAAATTTAGCTTTTTACTGGAAATTGTTACAAAGGGGAAATCCATTGAGAACGTAACTTTGCGGAATTTAGGAACTATTTTAAAAATGCAGTCTAAAGATTTTGATAAAAGTTTACCCTTGCTAAAACATACAATAACTTGTAAAATATATCCTTGCAAAAGTTTTTTTTTTTTTTAATTCTTTATTTTGTTTATTGATTTTTATAGCTGTGCATTTCAAATCAAACAACAGGCAAATGTCAGATACATGAGTATTTAAAGATACAAAATAAAATATGCATATTTATATTTCATTGAGTGGGAATGTTTCATGAAATAACAAAAGTTAACAGTGTGGCCCGTAAAACTAGACGTCTCATGTTCTAAAGAAAAATTCACCTCATGGAAACTTATTACAGTAAAAAGATCTGAGATAGGAGGGGTGGCAGGTCCGCTGGGTTGGCAATAGTATGTCTCCCTATGTACTAGGGGCCACATTGTAGTACTACGATTTCTACATATGTGACTTTTTTGATCTATGTGATCAAACCTACATAGTCTGCAAAAAGAAGTCAATGGCACCATTTCTGTCTAAATATTTCCTCCAAGGTTTTGATATCCTGTTGGTTTTAAATTTCTTAAACTGGTATATTTCTTGAATTTTAAGAGCCCAGTCCCCTCCAGGGGATAGAGTCAGTCCTCCAATATCTAGAGATTAGTGCCTTTGCTACATTAATCATAGTTGAGATAATAAAATGTTTGCATTGAGCTGTCTATATTGGATTGTTGTGTAGCAAAAAGAAAGAAGTTGAGTCTTCTATTGTCAAGTCAGTAAAATGGGATTGCAGTTGTTTAATTGCAGACCAGTATGGTTTCATTTTAGGGCAGCTCCACATAATGTGAGTAAGATTACCTTCTGGTTATCCACATCTACAGCAAGTGTCTGGTAAATCTAGATAAATCTTGGACAATTCTTTAGGTACCCTGTACCACTGTGTAAGGATTTTATACTTATGTTCCTGTAATTTGGTGCAGACCACTGTTTGGAAAGTTTTCTCCTCAATTAAAGATCATTCTGTATCTAAGAAGTTAATAGTAAGTTCCATTTCCCATTTCTGTTTCTAAATGTTTGTAGGAGAAATCTGGGACACTAAGAGAATTGGGAAGGGTTACACTCAGATTTGTTATGAAAAATAGTATGTCATCCATGGGCTGTAGTTTGATGGTGCAAATTTGCAATGAATACGGAAAGAGGAGATTCTGGAAGGTTGAGATTACTGGTATCTGAAGGTTGGGAAAATTGTTTGTGGATAGAATCGACTTTGCTTTTAAAGAAGTCAGCAAAGTCCTGGGGTGTATGTTCAGATGCAATTGACTTGTTGGGTGAAGGATGAAGTAGTGCGTTAAATATGGAAAATAATCGCAGTGGGTTTGATTTATTATTATTTACAAGTGTGTTATAGTATACTTGCTTGGCCTGGGATAGGGCAGTATTGAGACACACCATAAGAAATTTATAGTGAAGGAAGTCTGCTTTTGCACGAGATTTCCTTCAAAAGCGCTCAGCGGATCGTGCACTGGAGCACAGAAATCGTGTCTGAGGGTTAAGCCAGGGACCGGGATTGTGGGCACGACTGCGTTGCGGCTGCAGGGGGGCATGGGTGTTTATTGCAGATGATAAAATAGAGTTGTAGGTATTTACTAGTAACTCAGGATCCAAGGAAGAACAAAAGGAGGAGAAGCTAGAGCTAAGAGTTAAAGAGAGCAGTTATATCAACCCTTTGAGTGTTGCGAATCAGGGTTTTAGGCTGAGCCTTAGTAGAAGGAGATGTGTGCAAGATAGAAAAAGAGATCAGATGATGATGATGATCTGAAAGAGGAAAAGGCTCACTGTTAAATGCAGATGAATCTAGATTTTTGGAAAATATCAGATCTAGGAAATTACCATCTTTATGGGTAGCTGTATAAAGGTGGCCATACACGAGCAGATCCGCTCGCTTGGCGATAATAAAGGCTATTCATCAGATGATGATGATGATCTGAAAGAGGAAAAGGCTCACTGTTAAATGCAGATGAATCTAGATTTTTGGAAAATATCAGATCTAGGAAATTACCATCTTTATGGGTAGCTGTATAAAGGTGGCCATACACGAGCAGATCCGCTCGCTTGGCGATGTCGCCAAGCGAGCGGATCTTCCCCCGATATCCCCACCTACGGGTGGGCGATATCGGGGACCATTTAGGTAGTAAAAATATTATTAATCCGATCGTTTGGCCCTGGGGCCAGACGATCGGATTATGTGGGCGGCTATGGGGCAGTCGGATCGGGGACCGCATCAACGAGCCGATGCGGTCCCCGATCCGACCAGATTTTCTAACCTGGCCGATCGAGATCTGGCCAATTTCAGGCCAGATATCGGTCGGCCAGGCCGATCTGCTCTCCCCATACACAGGCCAATTAGCTGCCGAATCGGTCCAAGGGACCGATATCGGCAGCTATAGTCGGCCCGTGTATGGCCACCTTTAGGCTACAGCTAGAGATCAAAGGAATAGGTTAGATGGAGAAATCGAGAGGGCCAGGGCTGAGAGGGGTCTATCTATATGGCAATTGAAATCTCCCAAAATAATTGCAGTGGTGTCAGAACATAGAAAAAAAGAGAGCCAGGATTCAAAGTCAGAGAGAAATGTAGCCAAGAATTTTGTAGGAGGTCTGTAAACAACTGCCACCCGCACAGAAAGAGGGTGGAACAGCTGAATCGCATGTACCTCAAAACAAGGAAACCTGAAAGTAGGAGGTATAGGGATTAGTTTAAACCGGCAATGAGGGGAGAGCAGAACGCCAATCCCTCCCCCACGGCCAGTAATGCGGGGAGTATGAGAGAATGAAAGGCTGCCATAAGAGAGAGCTGCATTAGCATTATCATTCTGAGAGAGCCAGGTCTCTGTTAGGGCAAACAGGTGAAAGGACTTGGAGCAAAACAGATCATGAATAAAAGCGGCTTTGTTAGTTACAGAGTGGGTATTAAGAAGAGCACAAGAGAAGGGGAGATAAGATGAGGAGAGAGTGGGAATTTGAATAAGGTTAGACAGGTTAGTAGTTTGCGAGGGTTTGACCAGATGAGAAGCATTGCATGGGCAATAGCAGATTTGGAGAGATATCACCTGCAGCAAGTAGGAGTATTAAGCTGGCCATACACGTGGCGATCTCACGATGTTTCGTACGACCGTCGGTCGCACGAAACATCGTCAGATCCGCCACACACCATTCAGGGCTGAATCGGCAGGTAAGGAGGTAGAAACAATAGGATTTCTACCTCCTTCTGCCGATTCAGCTCTGAAGGGAGAATTTTGGTCAGGCGCCTTCTATGGCGCCCGATCAAAATTTTCTAACTTGGCCGATCGGCGAGCCGACCGATTTCAGCAGCTTCCTGCGATATCGGTCGGCTCGCTGACATGCCATACACGCACCGATTATCGTACGAAACGAGGTTTCGTACGATAATATCGGTGCGTGTATGGCCACCTTAGTAAGGAGAGGGAGAGGAGGTGGGAGAATGATTTGAAATCAAATCAAGTTAAAGGAATACTGTGATGGGAAAACTTGTTTTTTTTCAAAACACATCAGTTAAAGGAAAAGTAACACTAACATTTTTTAAGTAAAAAAGCTATTCTACCCCGCACCAATAACTGCCCTATCCTGCAAACCCCTTAGTATTTTAAATGCTTTAATAGAAAATACCAGCTAAAACTTGGCTTCCTGTCAATTGAACTACGGCAATACGGTGAAGGAAGGAGCAGCAACCACTATGCGACGATCAATTGATCGAGCCTAGCCTTACCCCTTCCTATACAGAAAGAAGTCGCATAGTGGTTGCTGCTCCTTCCTTCGCCGTATTGACGTAGTTCAATTGACAGGAAGCCAAGTTTTAGCTGGTATTTTCTATTAAAGCATTTAAAATACTAAGTGGTTTGCAGGATAGGGCAGTTATTGGTGCAGGGTAGAATAGCTTTTTTACTTAAAAAAATGTTAGTGTTACATTTTCTTTAATGGAGCTTCTCCATCAGAATCCTACATAGAAATTCATTTTTTTTTTAAAGCGCAAGCAGATTTTTTTTAAATTTAATCTGGAAATTTCATGTGACTTGTGCTCTGATAAACTTCAGTCACTCTTTACTGCTGGGAGTGATTTCACCCCCTCCCTTTTACCCCCAGCAACTGATCAGCAGAACAATGGGAAGGCAGTAAACATAATAGCTCCTTGACACCTGTATTGCTAAGGGCTCTGGCACACGGGGGGGGGGATTAGTCGCCTGCGACAAATCTCCCGTGTCTCGGGCGACTAATCTCCCCAGATTGCCATCCCACCGGCGAAAATGTAAATCACCGGTGGGATGGCAAGTTGCCTCGAGAGGAAACTTGCGCAATTTCACTGAAATCGCACCGTCGCGTATGCCATCCCACCGGCAATTTATATTTTTTCGCCGGTGGGATGGCAATCCGGGGAGATTAGTCGCCCGAGACACGGGAGATTTGTCGCGGGCGACTAATCTCCCCGTGTGCCAGAGCCCTTAAAGTGGTAGGTTCTCTTGCACTAATAACTTGATATCTCATGGGGTAATTCACTAAACTGTGAAAAAATGGAAGTTAATGAAAAATGCTTTAAAATGGTTGTGAAAAGACTGACTCTATTAATTTGTTAATTAAAAATTAACAAAAAAGTAACATAAGTTTTGATATTTTTTTTGTCAGCTGGGATGGTCCTGCATTGTTTATGGCTTTTCTGATGGGAAAATCAAACCTGCCCAAATGACATCTGAACAATTTTTGGCCCCTTATATGGGCAGATAAGCTGCCGAATCGGCAGAGGGAAGGTAAAATTATTTTTTAATATAAGCTAATCATTTTCCTCACTTTCCAGTAAGAACATGACTCAAGGGATTTGGCACCTACAAGCTGACCATTGAAATCAAAGGGCTTTAAGAACATAGGAAAACATGTATATAAACAAATATTTAAGGGTGGAAAATACCACTAAAGGCTATTCAATGCTAGGAGTACAGATAAGAAAAGCTTTGATAAGTAGGGAAGTGTTTATGTAGCGCTCTTCTCTCTTGGGATTTGTGAGACTCAAAGGCCTTTGTAGCAGTCAAGGCAGCTATAAGCATTCTGAAACACCGGGAACTTGACTAGGTTCACAAAAAGTCGCCAGAAGGATTCAAAGTAGGGTCTCTAGCTAGAGACCCAGTGACAGGCAGATCACTTCCTTTCAGCTAGCTAGATAGAGAGTAAGATTTTAGATATACTTGAAATATAATATTTGTTACAAAATGTCATAGTTAGTAAAGTTTTACTCTACATTACTCATTCCTTTAAGTGCCGCCACACATAGAATCTATAGCACCCACATGAAAAGAATAAAGTGCTGGCATAGATTCTGCATTTCTGGTCAGGTCTTTGAACTACGCTGTGTGTTATTTTATAACAATGTTCGGCAAGGTAAGGGTTAAACTTGAAATGAAATGTTTAAAAGCCTTCACTTTTTTGATATTGCAATAGCCACTTTGCTTTAAGCTAAAACTGAAAGTTTTAAGAACAAGTCTTTCAAGTGCTAAGTACTTTATAAACTACATACTTGATATTCCATATGTGGCACGTATTTCAACAATGTAAAGAGGAGCATTTCAAATTGGTTTGCCTAAGGATAGGCCAGTTTATTTATACTGGAGAGGAACACTAGGTTATTTGGTTAGGGTGTTCAAAAGCTAAAGACTTTGAGCCTCAGGCAACATTTTACAAAAGGTTCATATGGTTGTGCTTGTTGTAATCAGTGCACTCCAATTATGCATAATTTGGTTTCCACAGTTTTGAGTCTGAGATCACATAAGTCAAGTATAATTGCTACCAAAAAAGGAGACCTTGTACTCATACCATGGGAGATGCCGAATGTACATTCTACATGCTTGAAAAGGAGATCTAAAATTACTAGGAAATTACTCAAGTGAACTTTATTGTTTGCCTCTAAGGCACTTTGACTTACAATGACTAATAGCAGGAACTCCAGTATATATGTGTATTTGTTTCTTCTTTAAGGTTACACTTATTGCTATAAATTGCCTTTGCTTTGCATATATTTATCACAATCTATGTTTAAGATTATAACTAAGCTAAAATTGATTTTTATTTATGTTAAGAGAAATGTGAGGCTCTTGCACATATTGTTAAACTACAGTTCCCAGAATTCCATATCAACCTTTGAATTGAATTCTGGGAGTTGCAGTTTCAAAACATCTGGAGGGCTACAAATTTCTTATCTCTGTTCTCATCTGCCCCACCTGCAATGGAACTACAGGTATGAAATCCCTTATCCGAAAAACTCATTATTCAGAAAGCTATGATCAATTATAAAACCCATATTAATATACATGTGTTTAACACACACACACACAATAAATTCATTTTTCTACCTCCGCAAGGGCTTCAAGCCTATATATATATACAGTTGCTTGCAAAAGTATTCGGCCCCCTTGAACTTTTCCACATTTTGTCACATTACAGCCACAAACATGAATCAATGTTATTGGAATTCCACGTGAAAGACCAATACAAAGTGGTGTACACGTGAGAAGTGGAACAAAAATCATACATGATTCCAAGCATTTTTTACAAATAAATAACTGCAAAGTGGGGTGTGCGTAATTATTCAGCCCCCTTTGGTCTGAGTGCAGTCAGTTGCCCATAGACATTGCCTGATGAGTGCTAATGACTAAATAGAGTGCACCTGTGTGTAATCTAATGTCAGTACAAATACAGCTGCTCTGTGACGGCCTCAGAGGTTGTCTAAGAGAATATTGGGAGCAACAACATCATGAAGTCCAAAGAACACACCAGACAGGTCAGGGATAAAGTTACTGAGAAATTTAAAGCAGGCTTAGGCTACAAAAAGATTTCCAAAGCCTTGAACAACCCACAGAGCACTGTTCAAGCGATCATTCAGCAATGGAAGGAGTATGGCACAACTGTAAACCTACCAAGACAAGGCCGTCCACCTAAACTCACAGGCCGAACAAGGAGAGCGCTGATCAGAAATGCAGCCAAGAGGCCCATGGTGACTCTGGACGAGCTGCAGAGATCTACAGCTCAGGTGGGGGAATCTGTCCATAGGACAACTATTTGTCGTGCACTGCACAAAGTTGGCCTTTATGGAAGAGTGGCAAGAAGAAAGCCATTGTTAACAGAAAACCATAAGAAGTCCTATTTGTAGTTTGCCACAAGCCATGTGGGGGACACAGCAAACATGTAGAAGAAGGTGCTCTGGTCAGATGAGACCAAAATTTGAACTTTTTGGACAAAATGCAAAATGCTATGGGGCTGATTTACTTACCCACGAACGGGTCGAATGGAGTCCGATTGCGTTTTTTTCGTAATGATCGGTATTTTGCGATTTTTTCGTATGTTTTGCGATTTTTTCGGATTCTTTACGAATTTTTCGGATCCAATACGATTTTTGCGTAAAAACGCGAGTTTTCCTATCCATTACGAAAGTTGCGTAAAAAGTTGCGCATTTTGCGTAGCGTTAAAACTTACGCGAAAAATGCGCAACTTTTCGCGTAAGTTTTAACGCTACGCAAAATGCGCAACTTTTTACGCAACTTTCGTAATGGATACGAAAAACTCGCGTTTTTACGCAAAAATCGTATTGGTAACGAAAAATTCGTACAGAATCCGAAAAAATCGCAAAACATACGAAAAAGTCGCAAAATGTTCGTTTTCAAGTCGGAACTTTTCCAATTCGGGTCGGATTCGTGGGTTAGTAAATCAGCCCCTATGTGTGGCGGAAAACTAACACTGCACATCACTCTGAACACACCATCCCCACTGTCAAATATGGTGGTGGCAGCATCATGCTCTGGGAGTGCTTCTCTTCAGCAGTGACAGGGAAGCTGGTCAGAGTTGATGGGAAGATGGATGGAGCCAAATACAGGGCAATCTTGGAAGAAAACCTCTTGGAGTCTGCAAAAGACTTGAGACTGGGGCGGAGGTTCACCTTCCAGCAGGACAACGACCCTAAACATAAAGCTAGGGCAACAATGGAATGGTTTAAAACAAAACATATCCATGTGTTAGAATGGCCCAGTCAAAGTCCAGATCTAAATCCAATCGAGAATCTGTGGCAAGATCTGAAAACTGCTGTTCACAAATGCTGTCCATCTAATCTGACTGAGCTGGAGTTGTTTTGCAAAGAAGAATGGGCAAGGATTTCAGTCTCTAGATGTGCAAAGCTGGTAGAGACATACCCTAAATGACTGGCAGCTGTAATTGCAGCAAAAGGTGGTTCTACAAAGTATTGACTCAGGGGGCTGAATAATTACACACACCCCACTTTGCAGTTATTTATTTGTAAAAAATGTTTGGAATCATGTATGATTTTCGTTCCACTTCTCACATGTACACCACTTTGTATTGGTCTTTCACGTGGAATTCCAATAAAATTGATTCACGTTTGTGGCTGTAATGTGACAAAATGTGGAAAAGTTCAAGGGGGCCGAATACTTTTGCAAGCCACTGTATATATATATATATATATATATTTATATATATACAGGTATAGGACCCATTATCCAGAATGCTTGGGACCAAGGGTATTCCGGATAAGGGGTCTTTTCATAATTTGGATCTCAATACCTTAAGTCTACTAAAAAATCAATAAAACATTAATTAAACCCCATAGGATTGTTTTGTGTCCAATAAGGATTATTTATATTTTAGTTGGGATCAACTACAAGGTACTGTTTTACTTCTACATAGAAAAAGGAAATCAGTTTTAAAAATCTGAATTATTTGATTAAAATGGAGTTTATGGGAGACGGGCTTTCCGTAATTCGGAGCTTTCTGGATAACGGGTTTCCGGATAAGGGGTCCGATACCTGTGTATATATATATATATATATATATATATATATATATATATATATATATATATATATATATATATAAAAGCAGCAACGTAAGCAGCACACCATAAGTCAGAGATGATACCTGGGTGCTCGTGCGGTAATTGAAGATGTACGTTATCCAAATGACGGCACACATTTTCAAAAATAAAGGAACAACTCTAGGTTTATTAGATCCAACGTTTCAGTCCCATACTGGGACTTTTTCATCCCTGATGAAAGTCCCAGTATGGGACTGAAACGTTGGATCTAATAAACCTAGAGTTTTTCCTTTATTTTTGAAAATGTGTGCAAAGTCCCTGTGAGTGCCGTCATTTGGATAACGTATATATATATATATATATATATATAATATTATTACATACGCAAATATATTTTGTGTGTGTTATTAATGTATTATATGAATAGTATTTATATTAAATTATCAGGAGGTCTTTTTCCAGGATGAGTCACTTATTGTTGCTGAGTCTGCTATATTGAACTCCCTTGTTTGTTTGAGGTGTGAACCAGGGTTCTAATTTAAAGGGAAAATTACTTTAACTTTAAGCCAAATAAAGCCTATCTTCCATTTATTCCCCTAAAGTGTGAAAGTATTATTTATCCTGTACAAAGATATTTTTTGTGCATATTTGAAATATTTGTTTTTTTCACTGAATTATACTATATTTAAATACAAAATAAGGACAGCTGTAATATGTAGGTACTCTTTCTTGAACAAGAATGTTGACTGATAAGTAAAATAAATAAGCACAAATTCTATGTGATATTCTTGTTTTATTTCCTAAAGTATACCTTTCTCATCCCAAATAATCTTGACTTTTCTGTCTGGGAAGTATAAAAATGCAAACACAGACCACAATACAAGTGCAATGTGTTATTTTCCTCCTGCCAAGATGTTGAAACAGGCAGCTTATCACTTCATTCCATTATCTGCAAGTCATTGCCCTTGCCAACACTTCAGATAATACCAGTTTACACATTCCACACCACCATGAAATATAGTAGCCCTGGTTCATAACACTTGACAGAATCCTATTTTATATCCAGGACTCTTGCCTTTTACCATATTAATTCTTTTATGCTGAAGGGATATGTCTGTCAAGTAACAAATAAACACTAAATACTTGAATTGTTCAGACATGCAAGATCATTTAATAACTGCGTTGGAGACGTTAATAGATAGGATTTTATTTCTAATTTCAGTAGCATTGCCTCTGTAGACCTTTTATCACTTTTATTGCTTTAAGCCTCAGTAACTTAACCTGTTTTCTCTGAGACTAAAAGATATCTGACACCTCCCTACTGGTGGATGAAGGGTTACAGGAAAAGAGCTATTTGGTATTTTATTCAGTCGAGCAAAGCAATTACTGAGGTACGCATACATAACTGCACCCAAAATTGTATATTCCCCAAAGCTTTAACTGATTTAAATCTTACAATATGCATGGAAATCTAACATTTATATTGTGACAAAAAACATATATTGCTTGCACTGAGCAAATGAATCTCTTTTCTGGGACAGGGCTCTTACTGAGGGATGTGTGTGTACTGTAAAGGTGGCCATACATGATGAGATCCTAAGGTGGGCAATATCAGAGTAATGTCGATAACCGAATTACAACAGGAATAGGACTTATCTGTGGGAGGACCGCATCAATAGGCCTGATCCGAAGGAAAAATTCAATCTACCTAATCTGCCTTATTTTAGACCAGATATTGGTCAGGTAGGCCCATTGGGGGGTCCCCATACACAGCCAGATAAGCTGATGAATCAGTCTGAAGAACCCGACTTGGCATCTTAAATCTGCCCATGTATGGCCACCTTTAGGCAAAACATAAGTTAAGCTTTATATTAGTTCTCTTTAACTTGCAGCCTGTAGTTGTTAATTTAATTCCTACTCACTATCAGACTATTGACAAGGAAAGGTTAATATAAATTAAAAGTAAGTCTAAAGGCATTCTTTTTAAGTACTTACTGCAGATCCCTGCTTGCTTCTCTGAGATATGGTGCTGGCAGCCTACAGCAGTGTGAAGACTACAGTGACATCACTGAAATCTCTCTCCCCTTCCTGTAGGCTGGGGGGGGGGAGGGAATGAAACACATGTGCAGTATGAAGCAAGGAGGGAAAGGAAGGGAGAATACCTTTTTAAAGATGGCTGCCTGTTCACGAAAACAAATAGAAAATGTGAAATAAGTGTGACCGAGTAAATATTTGATTAGGTGAGCCAAAAGTGTGGCATTTTGGCACAACTGCATGTATTTAGATTAGATAAAATCATGCAGGTGTGGCACACTAGTCTATAGCTGGTCATACACAGGCAGATTTAAGTTGCCCCTTTATACTGAGTCAGCTGCTTATCTGCCTTATCGGCCTTCCCTGACTTCACCCCCAACAAATATGACAAGGAACACATCTGTACACTGAAGTGGTCACCTCACAACAGGCCTGAATATGTCTCTGTTAGGGCTCTGGCAGATTGGGAGACTAGTCCCCCGTGACAAATCTCCCCAAAATGCCATCCCACCGGTGAAAATGCCTTGAGAGGAAACTTCTGCGATTTCGTGGAACCGCGTATGCCATCCCACCGGCGATTTACATACTAGCCGGTGGGATGGTATTTCAGGGAGATTAGTCACCCCCGACAAGGGAGATTTGTCGCAGGCGACTAGTCTCCAACTGAGACGATCTTTGGCCCTGAGGCCCAGCATGTAGATGGTAAAATCGGGCGAAGATCTTACTTTTTGGTGACCTTGCCAAACAAGCTGATCTAAATGTGCATGTCCAGCTTTAGTTGCTGCTCTTAATGTATTTACTGTTATAGTCTCCATTCACAATAACATTTATTTTGTTTAGGTTCCGATTCAGCCAGATACCACCTATGCCATCATCCAAAGACATTATTTAGTCATTATTATTGATAGAGCCGAGTGGCATCTGCAGAAGTCATGGAGAGGCCATTAGACAGTGGTCATGGAACATTTTTAGTTCAAAAGCCACTTGAAGGTCTACTTTTTGACCAGGGTCCCTCTGAAAATCTAGCTTTAGGTCAAGTGCCCCCTACCTCATGAAATTAAATATCATTTATTAAGCCATTGAATATCTAGGACTACATTTATTAACTCAAATGTCACCCTAACTGGCCTTCAATCTGGGTTTTTAGGTTTATTTATGAAAGAAAAATGCCATGCTCCCTAATTCTCTGCCTGACTGGCCTTTAGGTTGAGCCCAACCCAGCTAAAACTACTTCTCCAAGCCACTTTAGAGGGGCCAGCCCCACAGTTTGACACTGCCAGTTTGATATCTAACAGGTTAAAGTCTGTATTCGGTGGGCACCTTATATACTGCAAAGAACACTGGATATGACACAAAGCCCTTTTGTATGCCATATGGTAATAAAAATGTAAAAGAACAATATCTTCCTGATAAAAACCTTGGGGATCTTGATGTCATGATGGCCCTGAGACCTCAGACCACAAAATTGAATTAGGTGCTTTGTTAAATGTCTTGTTCTACCTTACAGAATATGTCATAGATGTTGATGTATAGGTATTAGGTTTCCAGTAGGTTTTGCTAACTTGCTTAAAAAACTATACAATTCTATACTTGACTGCACACTTTGAGTTCAGGGAAAGCTTTTAAAAAGGGTTTTGAAAATGTCTTCCTTCCGTAGTACACAAAATACTTTTGTTTGTTAGGAACACTGCATGATTCACCTAAGGCTAAACTGACAAAGTTAATACACTCTCATTGAAATCATGCAATTACACAATCTCAGATGTTACCCTTCCATGAGGATAGCTTAAAAATGCCAGCACAGCTGCATGGTAAACATTTCTCACTCTTTCTACCATTTCCCTAATAATGAGCATGTAAAGGTGGCCATACACATTGCAATCCGCTCGTTTGTGGGAGATATCGGGTTAATTTGATCATTTGGCCCTATGGCCAAATGATCAAATTTAAGCAGCAGACGCAGGCCTGCATCAACAAGCTGAGCGGTCCCTGATCCGACGGGAGAATCAAACCTTCCCATTTGAGATCTGGCCAATTTTAGGCCAGATATTGGTTGGGTAGCCCACTTTGAGGTGCCCATACACTGCTTAGCTGCAGGAAAACTGATGTTCACTAAAATCTTGAAACTTTTCATTAAATATTCCAGAAAAGAAAACTCCTTGAACTTCAGACATGGTCTCATGTAGCATGGAGTCTGATGTATTGTGAAACTGAGCATTGGTCTGGAAGGGTACAATAGTATCAAATGTGAAAATCACACTTTGGGTATTGCAACCTCTGCATGATAATCTGGCTAATGGATCACAAATCGCATTGGCCTGTCTGGCACTTGATCATCCACAATTTTCAGCTCATTACCTTTCCCTGCAGGCACCTATTGTTTGCATGTTGCTCATGTTCCTCAAGAATATAAAAACCTTTAGAATATTGCCTCTTTGACATTAGTATAAAAATGGAACCTAAACCTTACTACAAAATTTTAATAAGGAGCAATATCATTCTATGTAAAACCTTTGCATTTAGGAGATTGCATGGTATATATTTTGATATTTTGTAATGGATGAAGATGCTACATACAAAGCATCTTTTGAAAGACTATGGGGCATATTTATTATGCTGTGTAAAAAAACGGCGAGAAAATTCACCACACATCACCAGGCTTCGCTGTGTAAAAAACAACGTAAAAATGGCGTAATTTTTTTATGCGTTTTTTCTTCCACCGGAACTTACATAAAATAATGGTGTAAAATCTGGCGTTCAAAAGCCGATGTTCTCAGTTTATTTTACACAGCTTTATATGCTGTTTTTTCAGCTAATTTGTTTTAAACAGCATAATAAATATGCCCCTATCTGTAACTGGGCTGCCCTAGAAGGCTCTAATATATATTCCCTACTAGATTTGCAATAAAGTGTTTAAGTTACAAAAATATGCTGCATACACTATATAATTAGAAGCATTCATCGTTTACACCACATTTAAATGTATTACATATTGGGGTTCTATTAGGGGACACATTGAGTAAGAAAAATCAGTGCTGTAAGTTGCATAATATTAACTACACAGACACTAATTTGCACCTGCATTGGTTAATACAGACAAGTTGTAGCTCTGTTGCAAGATTCAACAATTATGCTGTAATTCTATAGAAAGTACTATATTGTAGATAAAAAAAATACTTGCATACATTTTTACACTTTGTGCATTGCATAAGTAAATAAGTCCTATAGTTGTATAAAAAAAAAAACTAGGTGCAACATTATGCAAAAATATGCTGAATAATATTGCCATATTATGAGCACAAAAACTGCAAATCAATTAACGAATGACAATAGAACGTTGGTTAAATGCTTGGTTCTAGGAAAGGGGCAGGCAGGGGGAGTACAAGTTAGCTTATTCAACAGGATGACCCAGGGAGTCTTATAGCAATTGGCTTTTGCATTGTGAATTGCATAGAGGCCATCAACCCTGAGGCTATCTGCCTTGAATGTCCATAGCCCACATAGCAGGTGAGAACAGCTGCAAATTTCCTGTGGCTGCACATTGTTGAAGAGGAATGACAAAGTGCCTGTTTCCCCAGTGAATGACTCTGAGGACATTCATTTGTGTGGTTTGCCACCCAGGGCAATACGCTACAAACGGATCGAATTTACCACAACTGAAAAAGTGATTTGACGAGCTGGACCCTCTTAACCTGTTCAACCTGTCTGAATTTGCATGTAATCCTTATATTATGATGTATATGTTTTGTGTGTCTCAAAACATTTAAAGAATTAGTTATTTTCTATGTCTCTCCATGGAAGCTCCTACTAATCTAGGTTTGTCAAAATTCTCATCATAATGTTTATATAAAACAATTTTTGCCCAAGATACTGCCACTTTGCTAGAAGGTGGTTATTTGTAGTACTATTCCTTTTCATGAATCAGTATGTGTGACTTTTTTTTTTTTTTTTTAAACTTGTCATATTTTTTTAGCGTGATTTTGATAATATTTACAAAGTAAAAAACTACTAATCAATCAATCAGCATGTATGATAATAATACAGATAATGGATCTCATAGGATTTGTTAATTGGTAACAGACAGGGTGAATGTGTATATCTAGTGTGAACATATCACAAATTCACAATGTGTTTTCTGTTGTTTACTGGAAGTGAGCATACACACAAACTCAGCAGGTTTATGCTGCAGGCATTATTCAATTATCACTTGGCACAGAGCAAGCAGGCAAGACTTGACTTGTCTTTTCAGCTAAATAAGTAAAAAGCACCCCTTTATCTAAATAAGATAATTGCTTTGTAACACCATTAAATAATTGGTTTCTAACAAGGTTGAATAGCCACAATATACTTTAGAGTTTTGGCCAGCTATTATACTTATAGACTACTGGAAAATAATGACCTCTATTTTTGTAATTTTTTTTTAATACTTAAAAACACTTAATACATATGTATTACATAAAATACATTACTCTAGAAATACATGTTTAATACTCTCTCACAGGTAACAGAACACTCATTAAGGCTGATGCCAGATGTGGCGTAGGGCTGATATTTTCGGCAAGCGGAAAAACGCTTGGCGAAAATTCAGCCCTACGCCTGCTACTTGTGCCTGCACCCGTAGCAGGCACATGTAGCCGATATACGCATGAAAACGCGAGACTTTGCATTTTCTCGCGTTTTCATGCGTATATCGGCTACATGTGCCTGCACCCGAGCGTGCTGGCACAAGTACCAGGCGTAGGGCTGTATTTTCGCCAAGCGTTTTTCCGCTTGCCGAAAATATCAGCCCTACGCCACGTCTGGCATCCAGCCTAAAGGACAAGGAAAGGCAAAGTCACTCGGGGGTGCCAAAATGTTAGGACTTAAATGTTTAAGTGACTTAAATCACCTACCTTGTACCCCGGCTGGTGCCCCTGTTAGGAGAGAACAGCACCTGCCCGGGCACCTGGGGCGATGCTCTTCCTTCTTCCTGTATCGTTAAGATGTGACTGTGAGTTAGGCGCATGCGCAGTAGTGTGAAAAGCCGACTTTTCTGTTAAAGTTCGGCTTTTCACTCTACTGCGCATGCGTGCGCGGCAATACAGGAAGGGGAAGCGCTACAGGTACCCCGGACTGGTGCTGTTCTCTCCCAACAGGGGCACCAGCCTGGGGTAAAAGGTAGGCGATTAAAGTTACTTGGGGGTGCCTAACATTTTGGCACCCCCAAGTGATTTTACCTTTCCATGTCCTTTAAGGTCAGTATTATCAGAAAACCAATTATCAGGAGCTCTTGGAGGAAAGCAATAGGACACAGCTAAAATATATAAAGTCCACACACACATAAGTGCCCTAGATTAATTCGGCCCCCCCCCCCCCAAAAAAAAGTAAGGCAACCAAATCTGCTGCAGCTACATCCACTGTCCCTAGACTATATGGGCTTTGACATAAGGCATTTCGGAAACAGAATTAAAAGGGCTAAATATTGCCATAGGCTGCTTTCCATTCACTGCAGCCTGAAGCACCAGAATAGCCCTTATTCTATTAGTCATCTTAAAATGAAAACTACATGGATTTTTGGTCCAAGAGCTATTTGCAGTCTATTCTAGTGTTGTTTGGATGCATGCAGCTATACATATATATATACTAGCTGCACTAGTCATCTCAAAGTTGTTCTCTGGGAGGAAGCAAAATACAAATGATGGTGCAGAATAAACAGAATAAACATGAACCAAATGTGACTTGGTAGACAAACTGAAATTTGAAATACTTCACTGCAAAACAGAGTCCCAAGAGACTTGGGAACTCACAGGGAAAACAGATAGCACTGGAAAAAGACAAGACCTGCCCAGAAGCAAGGGATTAGAACCTGGAAGCAACCTCTGTCTATAGGTCACATCATTTTGTGTGTGCGTGCGTGCTTCCCAAGGTTCTGATGGAAAAGTCAGAATTGTACCGCAATGCTATGAACTGAACTATGCTGATAGGGACAACTGCCCTAGACCAGTATCTCTCGCACTGTGAGTCCATCCTCACTATACCAATATACTAATAATTTTGAAAATAGGTGATGAATGGGTGTAGACTATGAAAACCATCGGTAAAAATCACCTTGAAAAGGGTGTTGCTTTTTAATGTTTCTCCAAACATTTTCACAAGCCTAAGGCTAATGCCACATGATGTGTAGGGCAGATACTTTCAGAAAGCGTAAAAGCGCTTGCTGAAAATTCCACCCTACACCTCATACATGTGCCTGCATCCGAATGAATGAGATACGCTCGGGTGCAGGCACATGTAGTCAGTATACACATGAAAACGCAAGACTTTGCATTATCTTGCGTTTTCATGGCTACATGTGCCTGCACCTGAGTGTATCTCATTCATTTGGATGCAGGCACATGTAGGAGGCGTAGGGTGGAATTTTTTTACGCTTTCTGAAAATATCCGCCCTACGCCTCATGTGGCATTAGCCTAAGGCTACTGCCACATTGGGCGTTTTCTTGTCCTGTGTACAAGCGCAGGCTGAGAAACCACCCCTCTGCTCCAATCTGTTTGCGTGGATGCAGACATATGGACCATACATGTTTTTTAGCACTGAAATCCGCTCTGTGTGTCTGCACCTAGTACAGTGCCTCTGTATGAAAGCAAACATAAAGCAGATTGGAGTGGAAGGGCTGTGCTTATACGCAGGCTGAGAAAACATCCCATGTGGTAGTAGCCTAAAAGCAAAGACTAGGGGTGATCAGTCGCTGTGACTTTTTAAAAAGTCATGGCAACTATTTTGTGTGCCGCAAAATTGCTGCATGATTAGTACATTAGCCTATGGTGGCTAAATCACTGAGATTAGTCACCGGGATCGTAGTTGTGGCGACTAATCGTCAATGTGTCTTAACCCTACTTGTCACAGCTACAAAAATAGACAATGTTGATCATTTACTGATAACGTCTCTATGTGTGTTTTTTAGCAGAGGCAATTCTCAGTATTGTCTATGGCAGGGTATTTTCTGGCATTAGAGCCATAGCTCTGTGTGTGTTCACCCTAAGGCAAGAAAATTTGTAACATGAAATGCTTAGATGTGACTGGCATGGTAAATCATTTTAGGGGTTTTTTTTAGACAATGTATAAAGCTGTTCTTGAGTAGGCTGAGGCATGGGTTTTGAACATGATCACAAACAAGAGCTCTGCATTTAAAAAGTTAAGAATAACTATAAGCTATTACAGGTATTGGACCCCTTCTCCGGAAACCCATTATCCAGAAAGTTCTGAATTACAGAAAGGTCATCTCCCATAGACCCCCTTTTAATCAAATAATTCACACTTTTGAAAATGGTTTCTTTTTTACTGTGTAATAATAAAACAGTACCATGTACTTCTTCTTCTTGATCCCAGCAAAGATATAATTAATTATTGGAAGAAAAACAATCCTATTAGGTTTAATTACTGTTTAAATAATTTTTTTTTGTAGACTCAAGCTAGGAGATTCAAATTATGGAAAGAGCCATTATCTGGAAAACCCCAGGTCCAAAGCATTCAGGATAATTGGCCCCATACTTGTACAACTTTAACTTAAGAAGCAACCAAATACCTTGATTTTAACACAAGATTGTGCTAACTCTAAAAGACTGAAACACTGGTTCTTTAATCACACTCATTTTTCAGTTTTAAGAAGTACAAGTATGGGACCCCTTGTCTGGAAAACCATTATCCAGAAAGTTCCAAAATACAGAAAGGCCATCTCCTACAGACTCCATTATAAGAAAATAATTCTAATTTGTAAAAATTATTTCCTTTTTCTCTGTATTAATAAAACAGTACCTTGTACTTGAAAGGCAGATAGATCAAACTGCTAAACATGTGTTTTACCACTTCTATATAATTATTCATAGTGATATCACTACCAATTTTAGGAAATTGTAAAAAACTAAGATTATTATCTATAGCAGTGCTAAACAACTGATTACATGTAGTGGGCCACTTTTTTTCATATAAGATGTTTAAGAGCCGGATTAAATTAAAATGATATACAGTGAAATCTATGGGGTCTTTAAACAGACTGGGGGCCATAAAAAGCCATTGGAGGGCCACATCTGGCCCACATGCCTCCAGTTGGACAGTCCTGATCTAAAGAAAAAAAAACAATGTAACCAACAAGCATACTCTAAATTATAAATTGTGGGGAAATACAAATCGTGTGTACACTTTCCATTTCAGACAGAGCACGAAAAGTTGCCAGTAAATTTCTACAGATCGCTTTCTACAATGTGTACTTCCTACTCAAACTCCAGCTACATGAATATCCAGCCTCGGAGAGGCATGTTGGATTACACTTCGGCCTTCCCCCAGTCAGGAGCAGCGCTTGCAAAGGCAGCGAGGGAAACTGCAATCTAATCAGCGGTTATCAACAATCAGTGTAATCTGCTGATTGAGAGGTGTGAGGTGGAGTACTGTAAATCTCCACTCATTGCTTTCTTCGGTTCTCTTTCTCGCCCAACCCCCATTCCTTTGGCTTGTTTTGATCACGTGAGGGGGGTTGCCTTGACCAATAGGAGGAAAGCCCAGCCCCCTTTCACACAGCCTGGGGAACACAAGGGGGAAAGTTTACTTATTGGAGCTGGAATTTTTTCCCTCTGAACCCTCGGTGATTTCTTCGGTTTCCCGAGGAGCCGAGAGCTGTGAGTTTGGTGGGAGCGAGGGATGTAAGTTTGCGGCGTGCGGTGAGGAGGATTCGCTGCTCGGAGCTGTCTCTCGGGGTCGGGCGGAGTGGGGGAGTCGGGAAGGCGCTAGCTGTTGGAATGTGGATGTGTACGATGCCGCTCTCTTGGCGGAGGATCATTTCCCTGCTGCTGCTCATTACCCCCTTGGTGCTGGGATTTCATGGATTGGAACGTAGGGTGAGAAGGGATCGCGGGCCGTGCCCCTCGCCTTGCCGCTGCCTTGGGGACCTACTGGACTGCAGCCGCAGGAAACTCGCCGTGGTACCGGCCAATCTCCCGGAGTGGGTAGTGCAGCTGTAAGTATGAGACGGGGGAGGGGGATGGGGGCCTGAAGTTCTGTGCGGGGCGCTACTCTTCCTCCATCAGAGCGCACAGACGCACAGCAATGTGTTAGCCTCTTGCTGGGGGACAAAGCGGGTTTGCGCCGGAACGTTAACATTGTGTAAGAAACTGATCTATATCCCCATACCTTATCATTGATACTTTAATTCTCGTAACTAGTCATACGTGGCTACACGGGTAGATTGACGGTAAAGCCTTGTGTGTTCGCTTTGCTCTTTCCCAGTTACTGTCTAACATCTGCATCCATCATTGTATATGTATGTATATCTTTATTTATAAAGCGCTACTTATGTACGCAGCGCTGTACAGTAGAATTCATTAATACAGACAGGGGGTTAAAGATAATGGATAAATACAAAAGATGATGGATAAATACAAAGTACAACAATAAATACAAATAAATACAAGATACAGTTGCAATAAGAGTCAAACACAAGATGAAGGAGGTCCCTGCCCCGTAAAGCTTACAATCTATATGGGAGGGGTAACTAACAGAAACAAAAGGGCAAATGTAAGTGCTATAGGTCACAGTGGGTGACACTACAATATAAGTGCTAGTTCCCAGATCAGGTGCTGTGCGAGTGCTCCAAAAGGTAGTCTTTAAGTTTAGTTTTAAAAAGACTGAGGGAGGATTCTCATTGAGTAAAAGGGTACAACTGGGGTGATTGCCAACGTTTGTTACAGGATACCTCAACTTTATAAGTTATGGCCTGCCCCCAGTAAACATTGGGTTCTTATACCAGTATGCATGTGCATCCCTTATATCAAGGGTTATATCATTCTGGGAGTTGTAGTCCAACAACACCAAGTTGAGAAACCGCAAACATGTGTAAGTTCATATTACTTGAGATATGTAAGAAATGAAATCTAGTGCAACCACATGAATATGATAAAGATCTGATTCTATTTAGTTGTGGGTGGATGGCGTTATGTACAGCCCCTTGCCTGTTTCTACCTATAAGGATATATATTGTAGCCTTTCAGGGAAATATACAAAATGTCTGGTATAGAGTGAATGTGTTTTAGGTCAGTTTGTGTGTTACTTTATATGCAAAGAGGTGTATTTCGAATAGAAGCTTAGTCCTTAAAATTTGTATACTCCGAGAGGATTCAACATTGCTTTAATTATGCTAACGTAGCCCAGGTTTTTGTGTTTTTGCCCACTCATGACTCAATGATTGCTCACAATGGCAATCCTCATCAAGCTCTGATGGTGTTCGGCACTTCATTGTTTAATCACAAAAGAGCTGTAAATGAAGTCCCTTTTATCTAACCTTGTTCTCACTGGGCTGTGAAGCCATAGGAATGAATGTTGGACTCTTCATTCCCTCACCTACTGATTGAATTCATTGCTGAATATTCATGTGCCCATTGTCCTTCACATTTCCTGGAGCTACTTTCTGTTTAAACTTCCCCTTTCCACTGTTTAAACATTTGTAACGTGCATAACTAAGTTTGGGGTACTAATAGTAGATAACACATCAGAATTCAGGTGATATAAATGCATGTTGCCAAGGTTAAGATTAGTAGCCAATCGGATGAGAGGTGAAACGTTTTTAAGAAAACTCAGAAAAGTCCATTTGTTTTAGACTTAATTCTACCATATGTAAAATTCTATACACAACTGAAATGGTGCATAAAGCCTTAAATACTTCAGCTTGCAATTTGGCATTATTGAGTGAGACTTCATTGGTAGTAATGCACAGGCCAGGAAAAATTCAACCTGCACCTTACCCTAACCCACATAATGTTACCATTGTAGGACACATACCCAACCTGTACCCGTGTCTTCCCACTCTGTAGGTTATTTCTGCATGCTCCTCTGGTTCTAAGACAGAATCTATCTGATCCGTGCCTAACCCGAACCTGCAGTAGTCACCCGACACATTACTATTCATTGGCCTTTTTAGAAAGATTGGCTCACATTAAGTTTAGTTAAAACTAAAAAGTTTAGCCGGTGAACGAAAGCATTTGTTGGTTTAAAGCCTTATTTGCACTGCAGACTTAATTGTCTCCATGTCGGTCATTGTTTAATGTCTGTCATTTTTTCTCATGAAGAAGTGTTCTCATTGAAAATTGGATGAACATCTAGTTTGTATGCAGCTCCATAGAGGCAGACAACATGAAGTTGCCTGTCTTTGTGACTGTCCAGTTCAAACTAAAGTTGCCGGTTGTAAAAGGTGAAATGACTGACCCAAACTAAACTAGCTCCCCAGAGATGTAATAAGCATTATTGTGACCTGATTCAGACGTCTTAGCCTTCACACCTGAACATGGTCATACACTGGTTCAACATCCATAGCATCCAAGCAGTTGATCTATAGGTGCCAAACCAGCCAATAACATATAACTGACTATACAGGTGAATGGCTGAACTCTATTGCTCTATAAGTTTGACCTGAATGATTGGAACTACAAGTGAAGAGGAACTGAAGAGTCTGCCGATGCACCTGCCATCATGGTGTGTCAGAAGATGAAAATCTCAATCATGGATTTATCAATTTGCTTAAGTAATGAGACTTCTCTTTGTTTAGTTTGCCAGTAACTGAATGGATTTTTTTTTAGAGAGATATATATATGTAGTGCAAACGAGTTGGGATTTTGATTGCTCAGTAAGATCGCCAATTCCCTAATTGTTCAGTTTGTTGGCAGCTCACTGCAACATGGTTTGCCATTTCTATCCGTTTCATCAAATCTCGTATTGCCTTGCATTTGTTTGTATAATACGGTTTCACAGATGAAAAATCTGTGGCTAGTAGTGCTGCTCTGATTGCAGTTATTATATGAGCGTTTTACCTGGCAACTAGCATTCACTATGGTGCCCATTCATCAATGTATGATTGAGTCCGAATACTAAAAAATAGTATTTTTTCTAAGTTTTAGAACTGTGGGTATTTTTTCTACAATATTTTAGTTAATTTGTGCAACTTTTTCATACTTTGCGACAATTTGTGCAACAAAATCATATTTGTTGCAACGAGTATGAAAGTTTTGTTATTCATTCAAGCTTCGGTATCGTGACTTTCCTTGGGCCAAGTTGGAGCTGCAGAGTGCCATTGAGTCCTATGGAAGGCTTCCAAGATCATGCACTGAAGGATCAAAATCAAAGTTTTTTGCGCCATTTACGATCATTCGGATACAAACATTTCGGATCGTACCACAATATTTTCTACGACCGCGATGCTATCCAAAATATTTCTGATGTAATATTATTTTTTACCACTAATACTTTTTAAAGTCCAAAACTTGAACTTTGATAAATCAGCCCCTAAGCCCCTGTTTTTTAATATGGTCTGGTAACCTTATTTGGTCAGTTGGGGTGGGGCAGCATGTGTGGGCAAAACTTACAAACAGGTGTTTAATGGCGTATGCAATGTAGTTTTTTTTTTTTTTAGTGGATAAATGCCCCTTACCACCTGGACTGTTACTGCCGGCAGGGCATTTGCTTTTTAAATTCATGGCAGGTAGAACAATTTGGGACAGACATTGGTGGTGTAAATACACTGGTGGAGTAAATGCTTTGAGTCCTTTGTGGTTCTGGTTGTGCTTTGGTTTGTCTTGATGGACCTACCCCAGAATGGAGTTTTATTACCATTGTGACTTTCTAAGAAACACAAAATTTATCCATTAACTTCAAATACAGGAGGTTTGACAGCCTATCGCTCTCTAGGTTAGGAAGTGCTGAATACGTTTTTTTCAGCTTATAGGCCTGCTATACTGGCTGTCTTAGTATAGAAGTAGAAATAAATGTAAGGGTAGGTGATACCTTTATTGTGGTGGTGACAGCGGTACTGGTCAGGTACTTTGCCAGGGGCAAGAGGTGCACAGCTCTAAAGATGCAGAGCATTGCTGTGTATGGAAAGCCATAGTATAGGAGCTCTATTTTCTGAAGCATGTTTAGTCATCTAGCTTTATTTGGACTTTTAATTGCTCTTTAATTTATTAAAACATATTTTCTTATGAATATTACAATGTTCTTTCAGATAGCAGATTTTTTTTATTAACGTGCATAAACACATCCAAGTCAGCACTCTAATAGAGTGAAATAAAATTCAATGCACAAACCTAAACAACAATCAACTTGTTTTAAAGGCAGAGGCAGATGTTTTGTTTTTACAGCTGCTGTGTATCGCTGTAGTGGTTTGTTCAATTTTGACTTATCTTTTTTTTTTCTCTCTGATCTTTCTTGTAAATTCAATAACATTTTTGCAATTTGTTCGTGCTTTATCTAGTGTTCCACTGTGGATTTCAGAATTTTCTGTTGCATTTACCAAGTATAGATAAGGGGTTTAAAGTTAAACTAAGCAGGAAGGCATTCAATTAGATGTGGCTAATTCTGTTCAATTACCTCATCTGGAGGTCATGCTGTCTTATTCATGAGAGTGAATGGCTGTATTGACAACATATGGAATTGAGTATTTGTGTAGCTTTGTGAGGTACACTCACTTTCTTCTGTAGTTCAACAAATGGAACGGACACTCTTTTAAGTACAATGTTACAGTATTGCAATTTTATTTTGGTGATTTTAGTTTAGTATTTTTATTAAAAAATAAAAATACAGTTTTGCAAGCCTACGGTTACGCTGTACTCTTTCTGTACCTTTTAAGTATTTAAGATTTATATGATATCTTTCTAAACCTAGAGCACATCTGTTAGAACACATCAGCATTTGTGTTTATATAGCTGCAAACTTGCATATGTGTCAACTAAATGTGGCACACATTTTGTGTGGTGGCGATTTTCTCTTGTTCTTTTGCAAGTTAACATTCCTAAAATTCATTTAAGCAAGTTGCATCTGTGTAAATAAACTTCGATTCTAAGACAGAGACCCTACTGTGTTTACTCAATTAACAGCTGTGACATTTGGCCCTTGAGTCACAGGGCTTCATCTTCCTAGGTGTGAGGAACATATGTGGTTGGGTTGTTTGAGCAAACGTGGTTAATTTCATCCTGGAAAATGTGCTAATAGATTTTATTTAGAAGAATGTTATGGAATTGGAACACTAATTGACATAAATAGTATATAAATTAAATAATGCTGATAATATACCAACCTATTGATTGGCAAGATTTGGTTTTTTTTTTTGAGGCAATTATTGAAGTATACAAAATGTTGCTGTCTGTTGGGAATATTTTGATTGGCTGCAAGGTGAGGGATTTGCGGTTTTTAAATGCCTGCGTTTTTCTGGTTGGCTTTTGGCATAGTATCTACTTCAGCTGCAAGTCTTACTTTTACAGGCTCTGTTGTGACATTTAAAATAGTACATTTATTTATGTTTTCTTAAAATGAAGTAATATTTTTTGTTTGTACGTTTTTTTTTTTTTTTGGACCGAGACCTCTATCTCCTGTATTAGTTGCATTTTAATGAAATCTCTGTTCTGTGTTTATATGTGTTTCATGTATTGTACAGTGCTGTGGAATGTGTTGGCACAGTACGTGAAAACGTGAAAATGATTGTAGGGGTTCGTGTATTTGCATGCCATGGCAATCATATAAGCAGTAGGCGTCTGCATTGGGTCACATGACTTGTTTTCATTTGACTTTGATGTAACAGATTTAGGTATTTATGCTTGGCTAGCACACAACAGTGGCTTTGCAAACCTGTTTGTACTCTTTTTAACTTTTATATGTTATATAATATATATACAGAAAGAAAAATGCCGCACTCACAGGTCTTAGTGAAAAATAAAAGATGATTTATTCAAGCAGACTAACGTTTCGGCTGACTCCCCAGCCTTTTTCAGCCTTTTTTCCCCAGCCTTTCAAAAAGGCTGGGGAGTCAGCCGAAACGTTAGTCTGCTTGAATAAATCATCTTTTATTTTTCACTAAGACCTGTGAGTGCGGCATTTTTCTTTCTGTATATACTTTAAATATATACTGCACCCAGGCCCCATCAACTCCTATAAGACGTGAGTGCCGGCTTTTCTTTGCATAATATTATATATATATATATATATATATATATATATATATATATATATATATATATAATTTATATTATTATTTTAGCACTTTATGTAGAAGGAATATGCATTAGATATATAGATTACATAAAAATACTGACAAATACAAGCAGAGAAGTGCGCCATTGCGCATTAGAGCCAACAAAATGTTGCTATGGTTTTGGTAAATTTTTAGCAATTAAAGCCTTATTTTCCACCATAAACTAAATGAATTAAGGCTATCAGCAAATGTATTTTTCCCCCAATGTGTGTGTGGTTTTTTTTTTTTTCTCAATAATTTTAATCTGAAAGCCAGGTGTGTTTACATTACAGAATTTCTACACATGCACATTTTAAAAGTTTTTTTTTTTTTAAGTACAGTTGTAAATACTAAATCTATTTAAAATCCTGCTAAAATACAACCATGAAAGTATGTTGTCAAAATCTGGTGCATACGGAATCAGAAATGTGTCATTGTAACAAAGTATGAATTTTCAGTGTTAAAATGGCTAAGTTTGTTTGATAATAAAAGTTGCGTTTGTGACTGCCTTGATGGATTCCAGATGGTTGGATGAGAGCTTGAGCTGTAAGTGAAAGTGTCTGGCTCCAGTATGGTGATCATGTACTGCAGGGTTTGGAACTGCACTATTTCACACACTTTAAGTGCTCTACACTTC
Organism: Xenopus tropicalis; assembly: GCF_000004195.4. NCBI lineage: Eukaryota > Metazoa > Chordata > Amphibia > Anura > Pipidae > Xenopus > Xenopus tropicalis. The sequence goes on from NC_030679.2 coordinate 63,208,527, forward strand.
TCTGAGTGTACCATATTTCCAGACCTAAGCTGACCTGTGCCTGCTGCTCCGGTTAGGCGTGTGTGTAAAGGTTTGCAGTGAAACGTACCATACCTTTGTTTTAAAAAAAAAAAAAAAAAAAAACCCTAAAAAAAAAAATTGCATTAATAAGCATCTGATTAATATTTTGAGTTATGGCAAATTGATTTGTTTTAACCTCATTCTTATTATTGCAAGAAATGTGTGCTCTTGTCACTCCTTGCCATAACATAAAAGACATTAAAACTTGTGACGTAAAATGATTTTGTTTTACAACTCATAAAAGTGTTTACCATTATCTTTGCTATGTTTTACTTAAGTTCGGTATGCGAAACAAGTCTCATTTGCATTGCACCCTTCTTGGTGCATCATGGGTAGGAAATTGGTACAAATTTATTCCCCTAGTAAAAGCAGGACATTTTGCACAGCTATCGATCTATCATTTTTATTCTTTCAGGTCCTTTACGTAGTAAACTGTGCAATATAATTTATGCAGTTGATGAGTACAAGGTAGATTCAAAGAATTTTGCAGCCCAGCACTCTTTATTGATGCAAAATCTCAAGTGCCCTCTTGACCCGCAGATAACATCACAATAAATCTTTAGTACTTAACAATGTGGCAAGTGAATTTTAGCTGTGCTGTTCCAATTGTGCCTTGGTATTTGATGTTTTATGGTGGCTGTTTTATTAAGGAGTCCCTTTTGGCCTATTCCTAATAAAACATGCCGTAGATCAGTTTCTTATTAATTAAAACATTCTTTCTGTTTGTCATAGTATTTCTAAATGCTTTTTTTTCCTTAGTGTAAACAATTTTGTTTATGTGTTTATTTCATTGGCAGAAGTATTGATAATGGATACTGTGTAATTCAATAAGGGGGGGCAAAAACATAAAAGAATTCTCCACAGCCCAACAGTTAACCCCAATCACTTATATATTTTCCAGTAATGTAATTATTACAGCAGTTTAGTTTACACAGAATTAGTAATTTGTTTATTAGTAGTTTTTCTTGGTTAGCTATGCCTTAAACAAGAAACCCTCCATTTCTTCAGCCATTTTAAAAGGTTTATCCTTTTTCGCTATGTTGAGAAACGTCTCAGTAGGTAGCACAGTTATTGTAACAACACAATTGCCAATTAGTCAGATAGATGAGAAAGTTGTCGTAAAAGTGAGAAATCTGTATTTAAATTCTAGATAATATCTAAATAAAAAGGCTCACAGGAACCAAAGACCTCTTGTTTCAGGCATCTGGAAGAAAACTTAAATATTACTTGAAATGGCAATACATCATATTTTCTGATATGAACATTGAGTAACATGGTGGAGCTTCATATATATAAATGACGAGCATAGTGCAGTGTATCTCAAACTGTTTACTGGACAGTTAATTAGTGTTAAGCTGACCATACACGTGGCGATCTCACGATGTTTCGTACGACCGTCGGTCGCACGAAACATCGTCAGATCCGCCACACACCATTCAGGGCTGAATCGGCAGGTAAGGAGGTAGAAACAATAGGATTTCTACCTCCTTCTGCCGATTCAGCTCTGAAGGGAGAATTTTGGTCAGGCGCCTTCTATGGCGCCCGATCAAAATTTTCTAACTTGGCCGATCGGCGAGCCGACCGATTTCAGCAGCTTCCTGCGATATCGGTCGGCTCGCTGACATGCCATACACGCACCGATTATCGTACGAAACGAGGTTTCGTACGATAATATCGGTGCGTGTATGGCCACCTTTAGGTAGAGACCTTGTTTACGGTCTATCAATCTTTACATCCCACTTCCTTGTACTACTTGTTCTATAAAGTCCATAAAGTGAATGCATCTTCAGTGGTTTCTTTTTTTGTCCTATTTTAGGGACTTGAGTCATAACAAACTGTCTTCAATCAATCCCAGTTCCATGAATCATCTTCATAATCTGAGAGAACTGTAAGTGTTTTCTTAAATTACATTTCAATTACTCGTATCTTTTTCAAATGATTTTTGTGCTGTGAATCTTAAATATTTCAGTACCTAGTTCCTGTGTTTCATGTACATTGTGTGTCCTGCTAAATTAAATTCAGTTATGATTAACAGTCATTTTATCTTTGGAGATTGAAGATTTTAATGATATTTTTGTGTGTTTTCATTAAACAGGAGGCTGAATAATAATGAACTGCAAATTGTACCAGATCTGGGGCCACTGTCTGCAAACATAACCCTCTTTTCTCTGTAAGTATAGTAATTGTATGAATTTTCTAAACTATTTTGAGAATACGTATGTTTTGAAACAAGGTGTTCAAAATTTGTTTAAATATTTTTTGTATAAGGCATAGCAATAACCTACGCCTACCAATGTACTGAGACCTACAAAGTAATCCTGGCCCTAGACCTGACACTTCAGTGTTGTCCCATATTAAATCGTATAGATAACCCTGTAATCGCAGGGAGCCTGTGTAGTATGTGAATGGAAAAACAGTAGATATGGGGATTGCCTAGTAGTGACTTAGAATGTGAGACATGCCTTCTGTGGTGCCAGGCATAGTATAACTTCACATTGGTGTCTGACAGTTGTTTGGTAGTTAGATCCATCTCTGTGTAAAATGGCAGTCACACAAGCAGGGAATTGACTGACGTTAACATTGCAAATGCTATGGCATGGCAGGGCTGCTCTTGGAGCTCATTATCATGCTTGTTCTCCTATCTGATTCTGAATATAATAGGTGTTTACATGTTAATGCCTTTATTTTGCACCATTCATTTCTTAAATACCCAAATAAAAAAAAAATATTGTGATCATTGTACTAAGGTAAAAAAAGAATCTACTTTGTCTCTGCCATTGCACATTGATTTAAGTTTGCCATACACATACCAAAAATATTGTATAAAGTTTCATAAATTTATTGTGCAAATATGGTGGCCCCCAAACCTGAGCAGCAGCCATATACTATGGTACTATTGATATTGGTCATTTTGGGTAACAGGGTGTTGGAAAATCTTAACTGCCAATGCCCAACATTGGTTTAAATACTTTGGATTGGCATGTGTGTGGGTATCTTTGAGTTCAGAGCTCTTTAGACCTTTTCAGTTCAAGCCCCCTTTGAGGTCAAACACTTGGCTTACAGTCCCAGTTTAGCTAAAACATGGTTAGAAATAAAAAAAAAAAAATCTGCTTTGAGTGTATCTAGTAGATCAGATTGGCATCCTCCCTACTTCTTGCCTAAGCTAGCTTTCAGACTCAAGCCCCTACCAGATGTGCTGGTGTTTAGATTTACAAGGATACCAACCTTAAAACTGTAATGATTTTATCGTCGTTCAGTATTACAGCACTGGGAAATATTTTGGGATGTTTTGCCTAATAAGAATCCAGTCGTTAACATTTTTGACTGATAATTTAGCTGGAAACAGCATTGCATTTTAGTGCTAGTGAACTTTTAAATGCAGTTCTGTCCACAAATCCAACTTAGAATTTGTTCTATAAAAAAATAATTCTTTTGCCAAATGGTACTTCTGGTTTGTATATCAGTTTTGTTTAATCGTGAACAGATAGCTGAAGCTCATGTTATGTAATAGATTGCCCATTATTCATCTTGCTATAAGAAATATCTGTTGTAAAGAATGTTCCACACAAAGGCCCCTGTGTATACAAGTCTCCACTAAAACTGAGCACATTCTGGCTGCAATTTAGAGGGTGTGCTGTACAGGAAATTGCTGGCCCCAGCTGTAACAAGCATAGGAAAGTTTATCTCTAGAGTAATTTATGGTTTTAACACTTTGTTAGTAATTACCTTCTTAATAACCCTGTTGTTAGTCATCTTGTCTCCCTTCGTGTTAAAGAATTTACACCTGTGGCATTAATAAAAGGATATTAGAAGGCTCTTAGGAGTCCTGTGTCCATGCTAAAGCACAAAGCTGCAGGCCAAGTGCTTTAATACTGTTAATAGTACAACAGTGTGACATCTTCTTCAATACTTGTATTTTGCAGTAGACAGTATATTATTCCTTATAGTATGCACATATTGATTTTTGTAGATCTATTGTACTGTGTGTATGTGAGTTCTAAAGGTTGTTTTGTGTAAAATCCATGTGTTTTTGTGTTTACTGTTTAAAAAGAGTATACTTTTGGGGCATATTTTGCTACCCCTTGAATTGCCAAAAATAGTTGCTAAATATGACATGTTACTACACTGTCTGGGGGAGAAAACAGAAACTTTTGTTGGACCTTTTGCTATAAACATTGCATATGACTGTACATATAATTATATCATATTTCCCTTAGATTTGGGCCACCTGTTTCTTGCAGAGTCTGTGGCCCCCTTAACATTTCAGCCCTGAGCAGTCAAGTATTGAAGAAAATTGTATACTGACAAGGCTATTTATAATTTTGAAGTGCTAGTAAATAACAAGTTGTTTTTTTTTTTTTTTTTAGGACAAATAATAAAATTGAAGTGATCTTGCCAGAACACCTGAAACCTTACCAATCTCTGGAAACACTAGACTTAAGTAATAATCTTATCACCGAGCTAAGGGCCGGATCATTTCCTACACTACAGCTTAAGTATCTGTAAGTAAATCAAACCGATACCAGAAATTAGAGAGTTTGCATTTTAAAGCCGATATCTGTCGCATGTGCCTGCACCCGGGAGAATCAGCCACATATGGCATCAGCCTTAAGCTTTTGTCTCTGTGATGATTCTTTCTTTTAACAAAACTACTTTTATTCCGTTTTTATGGTTTTTTCAAAAAAAAAAAGTTAGTGCTATCATGTATTTCTTTTCTGTTTTGTATTTACTTTTTTGCTCTAGATTTAGGGCATATTCACCTGAACCCAACACTTACCGAGTTTCTTCCTCTTTAATTTTACCAGCATTTTATTTTGGCATTGTTTTAGCTCTTAACATATTTATACGTTTTATTTTGTTTGTTTGTATTTTAGATATATCAATAATAATCGTATAAGCACAATGCAGTCTGGTGCATTTGACAATTTATCCGCTACATTACAAGTATTAAAACTCAATAAGAATCGTATCTCATATATTCCATCCAAAATGTTCAAGTTGTCTAATCTGCAGCACCTGTAAGTATGAAAGACATCTGAAGTTCTCTCCATTTTTATTTTGCATTATTAAAGCAAGGCAATCTGTTTCATCGTCATTATATAATAAGCTCATATCCTTTTTTTCAAAGATTGTCCTAATTTGGTATTTCACTTTCTAATTGTTCCTTTTAAATACATTCAGTTGTACATTCAGTTATGTGGCAGCAAATTTGTATTAGTAGAAAAATTAGTATTACAATTTTTCAGCAGTCATAGAAATTAGCTTTTCATTTGTATGTCTGTTTTGTTCAGGAAAATGCAGCTTGCAGTGATAAGGTGCATTAACTTGGTTGGTAAAAGCTTAGGCCACATATTGTAGCTTCTGCCAAATTTTGGTATTGATTGGATATATATATGTAAACTTAATTATCATTTTACATGTACATCAGAGTGTTATGAGCCTTGGCCTGGTAAAAGCTTTCTAAGAAGGTATTTCAATGCTTCTTGTGTACATATAGCAAATCAGAAAAGAGGGAATGAGACACTTCTGTCTAAGGTGTAGAACCCTGAGAGAAATTAAAGAAACTTTCTCTAATATCATTGTGATCTGTGGTCTGTCTGCAAGTTGTGTTATATAACTTGGAATTTATGGATTAATCAATTCAAGTGCACCAATGTTGTCTCTGTATAGTTAGTTAAGGTTCCTATAAGTTACAAAAGTGGCAGTTGTTTCCTTTTTTTTTTTTTATTTTTTGTTTTTAAAAAAAAAAAAAAAAAAAAAAGTTTTTATAGCAGGACTCTTGTGAAATACCCTCTGTTTTAAGAAGGCTTTTGCTCTGTGTTTTATATTAGTGCTTTTTGTCCCATTGTATAAACTGCATTGTAGTGAGCCATGCAAATATTTGTGATTTGTACTGCCAAAAGCTGTATTACAAATAACCCTTCTTTATTTTATTACAGAGAACTAAATCGGAACAGAATAAAGGAAATTTTGGGACTCACATTTCAGGGGCTTGATTCTTTAAAATCACTAAGAATACAGAGGAATTTAATAACAAGGCTTATGGATGGAGCATTTTGGGGATTAAGTACAATGGAAATTTTGTAAGTATCTACCTCTTACTATATCAGCAAATACAGAAATCCTGTTTACATGCTGTTATTTGTCATGTATTAACCTTCTTTTCAATCTCCTCCTGTATGATTTTTTTTAATTTGCTTTAAAAAGGGTAGCTTTTAAAAAAAATCTTCTAAAATACCAGCACATGAAGGGCTTATTATAAGGTCTCAGCTGATACACACTTGTGAGGTATCAACCCAGAGAATAAACTGTTGGCATCTGTTTGATTTGGCAGTGCAAGACTTGACAAATTGCAAGCATCTGATCTGTTGGCCCATTGGTTTTAAAAATGTCCCTTGGCTTCTCTGCCCTTACAAGACTCCAGCCATAGAGAAGGCACAAGAAATTTAAGCAATTAATGCAAGCTGAATAGACTACACTAACTCAAGTCTGTGAGCTTTAACAGCTTCATGAATAAGGCTTACAGCTTTGATATGGCTAATGTTAGTCTTTGAAAAGCTGGTATTTAAAGTGTATAAAAGAAGATACTGTAATATCTTGCATACTTAATCCGTTTATGGTATCCTTAAAATGCAGAAAGGCAACTTTCTCATATGTATTAATCCAATATCCTTATATGCCAATATATTTTTGTGTATATATGTACAATTTTTTTATTATATATTTTTACAGGCAGTTGGATCACAACCGACTCACAGAAATTACTAAGGGATGGTTGTATGGCCTGCTTATGTTGCAAAAACTCCATCTTAGCCAAAATGCCATCAGCAGTATCACCCCTGATGCCTGGGAGTTTTGCCAAAAGCTCAGCGAGCTGTAAGTGTTGCTTTTATTTAATTCCAGCATATACTAGAGAATCCTTGCCAAAACATGAGTTTCTTACCATAGTTTAATACATTTTTCTTAAATTGCACAAAGGAGTCTGCAAGCAAACAAAACAAAAACACACAAACACAACTATGTTTATTCACATGTTACTTTTTTGTATCATGGTGAGCTGGTAATTTTGTAGACTCTAAAGCATATTTAGACTATATCTTATTTTAAAGATGTTGATGAGGGACCTCTTTTTTTTTTTTTTTTTTTTTTTTTTAATTTATTTTTATTCTGTTTTACAGAGACTTGGCCTTTAATCAACTAACAAGACTAGAGGAGTCAAGCTTCGCAGGCTTAGGCCTTCTTGGTGGATTATATATCGGGAACAACAAAATAAATTTTATAGCAGATGGAGCATTTCGTGGACTTTCAAGTTTAAACAGTTTGTAAGTTTATTTTTTTATTTCTAAACATTCAGCCTGGCATTACCATTATATATTATAATATACCATATATATACTATATATACCAGCATTATATTTCCCACATACTTTGCCATTAGACAGTCCCATGCATCTCCCTGTGAGACTAAAGGATTTCTGAAATTCTATGGAGTTTATTCATTGGTGTCAAGTTACTGGTGTCGTTTCTAAGCCAACTTTACTAGTTTTATTGCTGTCAGAGGTTTCTGGCTAAATGAGAACATGAGTAGGTTCAAAAAGCCTTAGGGCAATCTTCCTATGTGCCATAGCCCTAAATGTATGAAGAGGCATTGTTCTCTATTCAAGGGTGTAAAGTTCTATTGTTTTGTATATGGAGGTCATTAAAGAACACCCATAGGTCTGACTTAGTACTTATTCTGGCCTCGGGCTACACGGCCTTTGTTTTGCAAGTCAGTAGAACAAGCTCTGCAAATAAAGAACAGGAAAGGTTAGATACATGTATGTGATTAAATATTTAACTGTACAGTGTTTTTTCTTCTCATTGATTAACCTCAACCTTGGTGTCCCCTCCAGGGATCTCAAAAGCAATGAAATTTCTTGGACCATTGAAGACATGAATGGAACTTTTTCTGGACTAGAAAGACTTAAAAGACTGTGAGTATAATGTTTTAAAAAGAGAATTCAACTAAAACTTACGTTTGTTAAATACAATAAGTACATGCCACATTTATAGTAATGTGCATATGATTACCTATTTTAATTAAAGTTGCATCATTTCTTTATTTCAGTATTCTACAAGATAATAGAATAACATCAATTACAAAGAAAGCATTTTCTTGGTTGGATGCTCTTGAGTACCTGTAAGTAATACAAGTTTATTTTTCATGCAAAGATTTAAAGACAGTGTCTAATGAATTGTTAAATTTGGATTTGTTTTTTTCCATCTTAGAATGTGTTTGGTTAATACTGTTACCTTAGCTATAGAACAAAGCCCCCTGCACTGGTCCCTTTGCTCCCTGCCAAACCAAATTTTCAGGACAGTGATGCAGGGTTGGCAGCCACTATATTTTGTTGTAGCACATATGGTGGTCAGATTTAGTTGCCACGATTGCAGAACAGGAGTATGTACACTGAAAACGGGCAGTTTTTTTTGTTTTTTTTTCATGATTTTAATTCCAGAATGACCTGTAGGAACTGCATTTCTGCCAGAAAAAAAAATCTGGGATGAAGTGCAGCTTACATAGCTTACATAGCTACCATAGCTAAGTGTTTTAATTAACTTAAAATACCATGCAAGGCAATGATTTACAGTTGGGAAGGGGGATCAGTGGGTAATGTAAACAAATAGACTTAAATAGAAGTTCAGAATTGGAACCAGAGTAACCACCGTATTCAAGCTTTTAGCTTTGTTAACTCAGATGTCCTTATCTTTGCAGAGACCTAAGCGACAATGCCATCACCTCAATGCAGACTAATGCATTTTCCCAAATGAAGAGCCTTCAGCAACTGTAAGTTATTATAATAGTTCTCCTCAAATGTGCAGATGGTTGTACTTAGGTTCCCTGACACATTGTAATAATTGTTTATCTTTAGCCCCATGTTAAAAAGGAAAAAAAGAACACTTTTAAAAATATAGTCAAATCTTCAGGTTAGCCAATTCTGAAATAAAAATGTAACAAGGCCAGTCTGTAAAGCTTAAAATAACTTCAACTTGCACCCAGCTGCACTTGGTAATACACAGAAGTGGGTTATTGCAAGATGTATCTTTAGTGAATGTTCTGGCATCCCAAAGATTTACGTACTGTAGCTAATGGCAACATTCCACTGTGTCTCTTAGTGACTAGACACTAGTCTACATTTTAGTGAATTTCTTTTAACCCCCCCCCCTTCCACTGAGCTTGTATACTGTAATGTATTCTCTCTCTGCTTTCCTTTTTTATTAATTTGATGTACATAAATGTTCCTTTAAACAGATATTTGAACACCACAAGTCTATTGTGTGATTGCCAGCTGAAATGGTTGCCTAAATGGTTAGCAGAAAGCAAGTTTCAGACATTTGTAAATGCAAGTTGTGGCCATCCTCAGATCCTCAAAGGCAAAAGTATATTTGCAGTTAGCCCTGATGACTTTGTGTGCGGTAAGTTGTGCCTTTCCCCTCTAACAGAAATGCATGTCACATAATGTTGTGGTTCTTTGTGAAAAGCCTTGTGTGGTGGTCTCTAGTTAGAACCAGTCATGATAGTAATAACTGAAATTATACCTCTTACCTCTTAACTGAATTTTTCATAATCTTTAACATTATCTATTGTGATGATTTGTAATGTAACTTTTATTAAGATGATACTGGTAGTTTTTCCCCCCCACCATTCTTTACCCCTAGATCTGGCAGTTGGGCAATAGAAAAAAACATAAGCCTCATTTGCTTTTGACTAAATTTTTTGACTGACTTTTTTTTTTTTCTTTTTCTGAAAACAGACGACTTTCCAAAACCACAGATTACTGTTCAGCCTGAAACACAGTCAGCAATAAAAGGCTCCAATGTGACTTTTATCTGTTCAGCAGCAAGTAGTAGTGAATCTCCAATGACCTTTGCATGGAAAAAAGACAATGAACTTCTGCATGACTCTGAGATTGAAAATTATGCTCACTTAAGGGCACAAGGTGGAGAAGTGATGGAATATACAACTATTCTGCGACTTCGCAATGTGGAATTCATCAATGAAGGGAAATACCAGTGTGTCATTTCCAATCATTTTGGTCCTACTTACTCCGTCAAAGCCAAACTTACAGTTAACAGTATGTATCTTGTATCATCATCCTATTACTAACAGGCGAATTAACACATACCATATCACAAATTGGGAGCACATATGGATACTATAGTAAAACCCTGCCCTTTCAGACTTGTAAGATTAAGTATGTTATTTTTTGAATTAGGAAGAATGAATCTCTCATTATTTTATTCGCATTTAAGTAATCCCAATCGTTAAGAATTGATTTGAATGACAGTGTAAACATGGATCACTTAATTGTACTTTATTTTAACATTCAGAAATATTTGTTCCTCCAGTGCTTCCCTTATTCACCAAGATGCCAATGGACCTTACTATTCGAGCTGGATCAACAGCTAGACTAGAATGTGCTGCGGTCGGACATCCAACACCACAAATTGCTTGGCAGAAAAATGGCGGCACAGACTTTCCTGCAGCCCGAGAGCGGCGCATGCACGTCATGCCAGAAGATGATGTGTTTTTCATAGTAAATGTTAAAACGGAGGATATTGGGGTGTACAGCTGTACTGCCCAAAACAGTGCGGGAAGCATTTCAGCTAATGCTACACTGACTGTGCTAGGTGAGGAAGAATTGCCTGTAAAATGTGGGGGATGGGTGGATGAACATTTAACTTGGAATAGAGTGGACTATTCATACATTTGTAGAATAAAAGAAAATTTAATTCATTTTAACTTTTAAGTGAGAACAGCTTTTGCCCTGCCAATATGGTGAGAAGTACATCACAGGTGCAGATTTATAGCTGTTAAACTTAACTTGCCACAAATAGGGTTTATTGCTTCCAATGTGACAAGCCTCTTAGAAAAATTTTTCAAATAGCCGCACAAATCTCTAATTGTAGCATCAGCTTAAGGATAAGAAGGAAGGAGCAACATAAAATTAAATGTGCAAAGGAAATATGTTTTCTGTAAGGGCATTGTAACTAGTTAAAGAAGGGATAAGCAATCTTTGACCCTGCAGTAGCTGCTGAACTACAACAAACAATACAATCTGGTACCTTAGCAGGCAGGATAGGACAGAAAGATGTTGAGGTAATAAATGGAGTTATTTATTTGCCTTTTTAGTTATGATTGTTACATTTCTGCCTTAGCTCTGCAGCAGCTGGAGCTGCAAATGTTTTCTATTTTTGTCATCACACCAATTTGTTTGTCTTGCAGAAACCCCATCTTTTCTACGGCCATTAGTGGATCGTACTGCTTCAAAGGGAGAGACAACTGTTTTACAGTGCATCGCAGGTGGAAGCCCCACACCAAAAGTAAACTGGACAAAGGATGATAGTCCATTAGTTGTAACAGAGAGGCATTTCTTTGCTGCTGGAAATCAGCATCTAATTATTGTGGACACAGACCTTGAAGATGCCGGGAAATATACATGTGAGGTGTCCAATATTCTTGGAACAGAGAGAGGCAATATTCATCTTAGCGTTTTACCAAATCCAACCTGTGATTCACCTGTCAATACAATACAAACTGCAGAAGATGATGGCTGGGCAACAGCTGGCATAGTGATCATTGCAGTGGTTTGCTGTGTGGTGGGAACATCCCTTGTCTGGGTTGTCATTATATATCATACCAGAAGAAAAAATGAAGATTGCAGTGTTACAAATACAGGTTTGTAATATATACAGTTTGCCTAGAAATAATGATTTTCCCTGTGAGTGGACTGTAAAATACAGTAGTATTTATAAATCTTTATAATCTATCCTAAATTATTTATGGTGACTTTTTGTATCAAAGATATATAGCATATATTTCACCTTTAACTGATTTTTCCCCATTTTAACATGTATTTATACATTTACATACTGCTGCTTATATACGCATCATTGTACATTTTTTTTAAATGTACTGAATGGGGACAAGTATTGCAAAAAATAAATGTAAAGGTGTAGCATTTTGTGCCATGTGGTAAGAGACAAAGGAGGACTGTGCCCCAGAAAGCATAAAATTGGGTGGGGGACATGAATTGCTGAGTCTTGAGTTCATACATTTAGTGTTTGTGTGTTATATGTACAGGATGGCTAAAAGTCTACTGTGTCTTTTCAGATGAGACCAATCTACCAGTGGATACCCCAAGTTACTTATCTTCCCAAGGCACGTTGGCAGAAAGACAAGATGGCTATGGTTCATCTGAAAATGGAAGCCACCAATTCATAACCTCATCAATGAGTGGTTATTTTTTGCAACAAAGAGATAATGGTAAATTGCTACATTTACTCTTAATAGTCCTGTATTAGATATGCAGTACTGGTGCGCCAGAATGCTGTATGTGTTAACATTTCAGTTCAGAGCGGTTTTCAAGTGATAAACAAAAAAAGCTTTTTTTATCTGCAAATCCTTTTGAAATTCTCAGTTTTTGTTACATGTAATGACCAGAGCTGCTTTTTTTTTTTTTTTTTTTTAAATCCGTAGGAGCCTGTCATTTAGATAATGGAAGTGAGGCTGATATGGAAGTTGCAACAGATCCACTTCTCTTTAACTACACAGGAGTACCGGGTTCATTGTATTTAAGAGGAAATACTTATGATCCTGATGCATATGAAATATTTCATGCAGGTAAGATGGTATTTTGTAAAGACAAGCAGAGCTTTTGTATAAACAAGCTTAATTGAACCCATTCCCAGGAATTTGTGATTTCCCAAAATCAATATCTGAAAGTCTTAACATAAAAATACTTCAGACAACCGTTAAGTGAACAGTTAATAATACTCACATTTAGCGCACCAAGAGCAACCTCAACCTTCTTCTTTGCATTGTTCTGCCTCCTCATACTAGTTGTATGATCTCTGATTTATCTATAATTATTTTTTATTTTTTTTTAATGACTTTTTTTTCTTATTTATAGGGTATGGCATGGATAGAAGAACACCAAATATGAATTTATACGAATCGGAGTATTTAAAGCAAAAAGATTTTGGCTTGTATGGGCATCAGCATGATGACTGCTTCAAAAACGCCTGCAGTCATGGTGTACAGTCATTGGCTGGTAGAATTGTTGGTCCAACATGTAGTCACAAAGAGGACACTGAAATTAAAACAAGTTCGGATATTGACATTTTAGGCTTAAAACACACTGTTGACCAAGGGACACAAGCATCTTGTAGCACTTATTTAGGTAAGGCTGTTTTTGTAGGATTATTTATACTGTCAATGTGTTATTCTGTTACTGGGCCAACATGATTGAAGAACACTGCTTAAGTTCAAAGTTGAAACTCATGAGATTTTTTATTCATTTTTTTTTTTCTATTCACATACATGTTGCTTGCAGATCAGTTGTCCCTTGATTAATTGTTTGAGTCACGGCCATGCAGTGTTTGTCTCTAAATTACGGCAAATGCTCTTATTTCAAGCATCCAAATGTGTTTTGTTTTTTTTTTTTATTTCACAATATTCATACAGAGTAATGTGGATGATATTACCAAAGCTGGATCAGGTATAATTGCCTGATTCTTTTCAGAAGCATGTGCTACAAACCTTCTCTGGCAGATTTTGATAGGAATGTTGCAATTTAAGAGGGATTTTTCTATTAAAATAAGGAATGAAATCTAACATTTAATTTTTTTTTTTTTAATTTCATTTTACAGGCACCTTTGGAAAACCTTTATGGAGGCCTCCGCTTGACTCTCCTTGTGGCTATGTACAACCATCGTTTTGTCAGCCAACATCTCACTCTGTTCCCCAAACTAAATTGAACTTACAGCTGGAGCATGGGAAAGATGAATCTCAAAGGACAAATATTCCGGATGAAAATGCTACTTTCTTTCCCAAAATGACTTCTGATTATCACAGAACTTCTGGTTTTCAGTGCTATGAGCTGGATACATAGCCGCATTTAATTAGCTGAATTTATTTAATGAGCAGTTTTCAACATGCTACCTCAACTTACAATTAAGGAAAAAAGACACAGATTGTATATTCATCTTGGAATGTACATGGACTGCAATAATGGACTTCAAAAGTTTCCTAGTTTTATATGCAAGGAAGATAATTGTCTTAATTATTTTAAAGTTGTGTTAAAGTTTAAATGTTTGTAATTTAAAAAAGTGTAAATATTGATATAACTATTTTTGTATTTTAAAATGTCAAAATTTTCTATGGAAAATGAATATTGCTGAGTGCTATAATAATAGAGCCTCAGAGTAGTCATAATTAAATATGACTATATGTAGGCCTTGTACACTTGCACAAGTCAAATAAAATATGCTGCCATTCTTACTGTGATGCTAAATAGTGGGTTTTGAGTACTAGACTTACTAATCTATACAACTTAATATTTGGTAATACTTAATATTTGACACTTATATTAATGTGCCTTAAACGTCTGTCTCGGTAGAAGAAATGAGCCTTCCTCAAGGGGTAATCTTCATTGGTATTTTACAATGCACCACCTGACTATTTGGGCACTCCGTGTACCTGCCGAGTTGTTATTTGGTGTTGATATAGATGGCTTAGCTTTGTCAAATAGTAAAGGGTAGTGCAAAGTTGCTAACTTCACCCTTTTAGTCTGGAGCTAGTATTCCATTGAAGCTGTGCCTGCATTCATGCAGCATCGGTTATAAAAACTTTAAGCAAGAAATAGTGTGTTGGAAGCGTACAGCAAAGCACCTCTAGGATGCAGTGTTTGCAGAGAGTAGACACACAATAAATGGGAATGTGCTTTAACATTTGGTTTTCAGGGTTGTTCATTCTACTTAAAGGAACAGTAACACTAAAAAAGGAAAGAGCTTTAAAGTAATAAAAATATAATGCACTGTTGCCCTGCACTGGTAAAACTGGTGTGTTTGCTACAGTAACACTACTATAATTTATATAATAAGCTGCTGTGTAGCCACGTGGGCAGCCATTCAAGCTAGAAAAAAGGAGAAAAGGCACAGGTTATATAGCATATAACAGATAAGTTCTGTAGAATACAATTGTGTTTTATCTGTTATCTGCTATGTGCCTGTGCCTTTTCCCCTTTGAATGGCTGCCCCCATGGCTACACAGCAGCTTATTAATATAAATTATAGTAGACTTTCTGAAGTAAACACACAACTTTTACCAGTGCAGGGCAGCAGCACATTATATTTTAGTTACTTTTATACACTTTCATTTTTTGGTGTTACTGTTCCTTTAACCTATGTAGTACTCCAGAGGAATATATTGCATTGACATCAATTAGACTCCGACTAAGCAACTGGTGCATCATCATGTTCCTTGGAGTAGTTCTGTGCCTGGATGGAGTGTATGCTAATTAACTTGCTTCTTGTGGGGTTGTTAGTGCGCATGCTCAGGTAGCAAAGAGTTTCTAAAAGCTTTCTGCACTCAGAAAAACCAGTGTTCCCCATATTACTCCCTTGCTCTGTATGGCTAATCCTCATCTGCATTATATTTCTATAATCTTCATTTCCACTACAGTAAGGGCTCTGACAGATGGGGCGATTTATCACCCGGCAGGAAATCTCCTCTCCCGCAGGTGATGAAGCACCCGACCATACCTGCCCCTACACATTAATTAGAATTGCTGCATGAAATCTGGGTAATTGTTTGAAAATGTGGTAGGAGGTGTTATTAAATGTAACAGTGTAATGGTTAGTAAATTTTAATATGTGCATTGACCTTATTCTAGGAAAATTTCTAGTTTTTGGAATGACCTTGGGTACAGGCCTCATCTAGGATTATGCATTAAAATAGGACAAGTATGTATTACCATGCCCGAAGCAGAGACCTAAAAAGTCTTGAAAGATTACATTTTCGAATCTACTGAATTAGCCAATAACCGTATATTTTTTGGTTTTGATCTATGGCTAACCCTGTGCAACACACTGCTACTATTACATTTATTACTTATGGAGCGCTGCTACATGCTGTACACTGGCAGTAAAGAACCATGCAAGTGCCATTCAGGTCCTTTAGGGGCAATACTAAACCTTTGAAACCCAGCTGTAAATCTTGCAGACTCCAAAAGGCCCTCTGTAAAAGGCAGATTTGCCACATACCCTTGTACAGGTATGGGACCCGTTATCTAGAACGCTCGAGACCTGGGGTTTTCCGGACAAGGGATCTTTCCGTAATTTGGATCTCCATACCTTAAGTCTGCTAAAAATGATTTAAATAAACCCAATAGACTTGTCTTGCCTTCAATAAGGATTAATTATATCTTGGGATCAAGTACAAGGTACTGTTCTATAATTACAAAGAAAAAGGAAATCATTTTTAAAAATTAGAATAATGTGCATATAATTGAGTTTATGGGAGATGGTCTTTCTGTAATTCGGAACTTTCTTTATAATGGGTTTCCGGATAAGGGATCCCTATACCTGTATTCCGATTTAGGCAGTTGTTTAAAAATGGTTTTCTGAAACCTTTTCAGTCACTCTATGGACCACAATATAAAAATTACAAATAATTGGAGCTCCTGGGAGAATGCAGTTAACACTGATTTCCGGTAGAGCTCCATCACATGATTTTTCCAGCTGTTTCTAATAGTGGTGTAACAATGCAGTGCCCCCCTGCAAAACATCGTCAGAGGGGCCCAATGCACACTGCAAGTCAGCCGCCACCCCCACCTGCTCCTGCGTGCTTGCAAGTTTCTAAAGAGAAACTGGTCCCTGTGGTCCAGGCCCCCCCGCGACCACAGGGTCTGCCTTCCTCTATAGTTACGCCACTGGTTGCCAACTACAATTGCCAGCTTCCACCAACACTGGATTAAAAAGCTTGCTGAGATTTGTAGTTGGAGATTGTTGCCTTGCAACTAATGATTAACAGTTTATAACAATAGAGTTCTTCTATTTAAGTACTGCTACATCAAATGTTGTAATTTGATTATTTAAAGTGAACTAAACAATTCAAATCATCTTGTAGCTGATAATGAATCATTGCAAATATTTAGTTTTGGAAGAGTTAACTTGGCAGGCAATTGGTAATTTAAATCTTCTCACTTGAAATGGGTACATTTATATTGCTGTCAGACTGTTTCTTTGACTAGAAAATTGGAAGCAGCTGTTGGAACAACTTAACATACACGTAGTTTCAGATGGATAGGATGGGAGCGAAAGGGTTTCCTGTTTAATTTAGCTAAGATTAAGTCTTTTGTTTGGAGCCAGAATCTCTATGCCCAGATCAGTGTAATTTTTCCCCCTTTTTTTAGGCGCCAGTGTTTTTAGACAGGAAGTTGATTCTACCTTGGACCACCAAATACTAAATACAAGGCTATATTTAAATTTCTATTGCCAGAATTTCTTAGTGTTATTAACATGTTGTCTCTCATGGCGTAAGTTAAACAGACCTATTCCAAGTTTAATAAAAGCATTAAACCACTCTGGCACTTCATTTTCATACAAAATAGAGTAAATCACAGCCCTTTAGCAGGGAAGATCTGTACCTCAAAGATGCCCCAGTAGCTCCCTATCTTCTTTTCTGCTGATTCCCTGCTCATGCTCTGTGCTGCTGTCACTTACTGAGCTTAGGGGCCGAATACACTGCACAATACAAGGCTTAGTCATTTATTTCTATTCTTATATCGCAGCTCCTAAAAGCAGTGCAATTAGCCAGTTAATATGACTGATAAACCTCATTTTCTGCTTGATGGCCTGCAACCGCTCCTAAGCGGTTGCAGGCCATCAAGAATGCCATCAGAATGTCAAAAAATTAAATTTCTAGCCATATTTTTTTAGGATTTAGTTTTGGTTCACTTTTGACTTTAGTATATTATAGAATTACCTAATCCTAGCAAGATTGCAATTGTTCTTCATTATTTATTCTTTATAGTTTTAATCACCTTTTTTTTTTTTTTTTTTTTTTTTTTTTTTAACCTCTTTCCAGCTTTCAAATAGGGGTCACTGACCCCAGCAGGCAAAACTATTGCCCTGTGATGGTATGTGAATGTATTATTTATTACATATCTACATATTCAGTCCCTATACTAATTCCAGTATCTTTTTCAAATTACTGCATGGTTGCTAGGGAAAATAACCTAGCAACCAGATAGTTGATAAAATTCCAAACTGGAGAGCTGCTGAACAGAAAGCTAAATAACTGAAAAACCATAAAAAACGAAGACCAACTGTAAACTGTCTCAGAATATTAATGTCTGCATCATACTAAAAGTTAATTTAAAGGTGAAGTACCCCTTTAACTTATAAGATTAGATTTTTGCCGACCATGCCTTTGTTTTTAATTCTTTTTGGCTTCATAGCTTAGTAGCCAAGGATGTGCTGAACAGTATGATTGCTTTCTTACATCAAGAAGTGATTCCATCGGTGGTGTTTGGTTTACTTACAACTATTTCTTTGGAAAAATTCACACAAATTGAGTTCACGCATAATAGTAGTTAAAGAGCATCCTAGGAAATAATTCCAATTGTGTTATGTAGTTGTGCAATATAAACTTTACTTTGTATTACTATGTATGGTTGCATGTTTTTCCTTTATTATTGGAATTCACAAATGCATCAAGCAGACAGGACACTTATTAAAGAAACACCTAAAATAGGAAGTGTTTAAGAGTAGGGATGAGCGAAAAAATTCGCCAGCGTCAGTTTCGCGGCGAACTTTTGCGTTTCGCCGCCAGCGAAATGTTTCGCGAAACGGCGGCAAAAATTCGCCGTGCGGCTCGTTTCGCCGCGCGGAAAATTTTTTACGCACGTCCAAATTTTTTTGTCGCGCGGTTATTTTTGCGCGCGCGGCCAAATTTGATCGTGCGCGAGCAATTTTTGACGCGAGCAGCCAATTTTAGTCGCGCGCGGGCAATTTTTGCCGTGTGCGCCGATTTTTCCACCGTGCGACAAAAAAAAAACGCGCGACAAACGGAAACGTCATTTTAGCCTTGCCCATTTCTTCCACATCAGCCAATTAGATTGGAGCCCTCCCACTGTCCATATAAGGAGGTGCAGAGGCGGCCATTACTCAGTGCGTTTTTGGTAGTGGATAGAGTAGGAGCTGAGGTGTGTGAGTTGTCTGTTTAGCTAGAGGTAGGAGTTGTTAGAGCTTTCTGTGAGTCAGTGCAAGTGGAAGCTGTGGATTTCAGTTCACTGCTTTCCCTCTTCTGCTTGCCTGCTCCCCTGTGAGACCCAAGAGCCCTTGTTAGGGCTACGTTTGTCTGTCTTTGTTTGTGTGTGTGTATCCCTTGTGGGTGCACACTTCTGGGGTTTAGTCTTTTATTTATTTATCTCTACCTTCCCCCAAATATCCAAACCCCCCCTATTTTTTTTTTCTTTTTTAGTTGGTCCAGGATGACGGGCCGTGGGAGAGGGAGGAAGGGTGGGATGGGAGGCAAGGGTGGTGGGGGTGGGAGGCAAGGGTGGTGTGGGTGGTGAGGGTGGGAGGAAGGGAGGTGTGGGTGGTGAGGGTGGGGTGGGAGGCAAGGGTGGTTTAGGTGGGAGAAGCCGTGGTGCTGGCTGTGGGCAAGAGCCCAGCACACGTGTTATGCCCAGTCTGGGCAATATAGGGCAGCAGCCACAGCAGCAGCTGCAACAGCAGCAGTCACAGCAGCAGGTGGCAGGTCGCAGTGGGGCAACTGGCAGTCGCAAGACTTTGCCAGATTTGTTTGCCACCACTTCGCGACCTATTCAGTCGCAGCAGGCAGAGGCAGTTATGGACTGGCTCACCCAGGCTACCTCGTCTGCTGCAGACTCTAGTGAGCAGCAGGAGGTGGCATCACCTGCTAGCTCAGTGATAAGGGGCATGCTATCCCCCTTATTATTTGATCCTGAGGTGGACTTCAGCCCAGACACCCAGGATCTTTTTGATGATCAGACAGGTATGGGGGGGGCATTCCAGTCTGATGAGGAGGAGGTGTATGTGGCACAGCACACCACATCAGCTGTAGGGGATGTTGGGCAGGGTCCCCTAATGGCAGGGCAGCAGGCTGATGAGCCAGATGTGGATGTGGATGCAGGGTCTGATCTGGGGGAGGATGATGGGGACAGATCCTGGGTGCCGGCTCAGGAGGATAACAGCAGCAGTTCAGAGGGGGAGCTGTGTGTTGTTGTTAGTGATGCTGATGAAGAGCCGGCCCCAAAGAAGCAGAAGACCCCACCAACCACTGCTAGGGGGGGTAGGCAACAGGGCAGCACTGCACCTGGGTCCACAGGTTCTGGGCGTATGGGCAGGGACCTTCAGCCTTCAGGTCCCCAGCCCTCCACAGCAGGCAAGGTGGTGGCCCGCACTTCAGCAGTGTGGGCATTTTTTACGTGCCAGAGTCAGGACCCATCAGTAGCAGTCTGTCACCTTTGCCGACAGAAAGTACGTAGGGGGCAGACAGGGTCACATATGGGAACATCAGCATTAAGTTCCCATATGAAACGTCATCACAGGATGACGTGGGAGCAGCACCAAAGTGGCAGGGCACCGGGCGGCAGCGGTGCTTCCTGTCCACCTCCTCCCATTCCCCAGGGAACAGGTGCTAGCTCCCCAATCCCTGTAGCAAGGGAAGAGGATTCTGAGGCTCACAGTAGGAGGCGGCCACTGTGCAGCTCTGCCTCTTCTGCAGCCCCCTCTGTCTCCTCCTCCTCCTTATTGCCATCTGCACAGCCCCTGACCCGGCAGGTCTCCCTCCCCCAGTTCCTTGCCCGCAAGGCACCTCTTTCCTCCAGCCACCCCCAAGTGCAGAGGCTCAATGCCTGCCTGGCAAAGCTTCTGGCAGTGCAGCTGCTGCCCTATCAGCTGGTTGACGCAGCCCCCTTCCGAGAGCTGATGGCTTGCGCTGCCCCTAACTGGCGGATCCCCAGCCGCCATTATTTTGCCAGGAAGGCCGTCCCTGCCCTCCACCAGCAGGTGGTGGATAATGTGTCCCTGTCCCTCGACTATGCTGTTGGGGGCAGGGTGCACTGCACCACAGACACCTGGACCAGCAGGCATGGGCAGGGGCGATACATTTCATACACTGCCCACTGGGTCACCCTCATGAGTGCTGGGGAGGGTGCAGGCAGCAGGACTCCCCTCAGGCTAGAGGTGCCTCCCCGTGGGGTAAAGGGCAAACCCCACACGGCCACTTCCTCCTCCTCCTCCTCCACTATGGATGAGCCACCCCTGAAGCGTCCCCGCAGTTACGCTTCAGTGCAGTACAAGCGCTGCCAGGCTGTGCTGCAACTCCTCTGCCTTGGAGAGAGGAGTCATACTGCACCTGAGCTCCATGCCGCCTTCCAGACTCAGGTGCAGCGGTGGTTCGCTCCCCGCCAGCTCCAAGCAGGGAATGTTGTGTGCGACAATGGTTGCAACCTGCTGGCCGCCCTCCACCTAGGCCGTCTGACCCACGTGCCTTGCTTCGCACATGTTCTCAACCTTGTGGTTCAGCACTTCCTGAAGAGCTACACAGGGTTGGGAGTTGTGCTGGAGAAGGCACGTAGGGTATGCGGCCACTTCCGCAGGTCCCCCACCGCCAGCGCGTCTTTGTCACGGATGCAGCGGCAACATAGCTTGCCACCCCACCGGCTGATCTGTGACCTGCCGACGCGCTGGAATTCGACCCTGCACATGGTGGAGCGCCTTGTAGAGCAGCGCTGGGCGGTCAGCAACTACCTGCTGGAGCACAGTGCCAGGGGTACTCAGGGGGCAAATTTGGGGTATTTCAGTGCAGAGCAGTGGCAGCAGATGAGGCAGCTCTGCCGAGTACTTGCCCCCTTTGAGCAAGCCACACGCTTTGTTAGCAGGGACAATGCGTGTGTGAGCGACATCATACCCCTGGTTTTCCTCCTCAAGCGCACGTTGGATGGCCTGCTAGAGGAGGGTGACGTGCCTGAGGAGGAGGAGTGCAGGCCCCGTAGGCAGGTGGAAGGGGCTGCGAGGCATGATGAGGAGGACATGCCTGATGAGGAGGATGAAGGAGAGGAGGACTGGGTGCCTGCTGAGCAGGGGGAGCAGGGCCCACGCCACCCTACCACCCCAGCTGTTGTCCGCGGCTGGGAAGACACAGAGCAGGGGGAGGAGGCAGGAGATGACCTGCTGCATCTCCAGGGCAGTCAAGAAGAGGTTGGTCGGGGACACCTCTTCTACATGGCTGCCCATATGCAGACATGCCTCCGGAGTGATTCCCGGATCTGCGCCATTAAAGACCGGGAGGATTACTGGGTGGCTACAATGATTGACCCACGGTACAAGGAAAAGATGGCGCAGTTCCTTGTACCCAGCCAGAGAGAGAGGAGGGTGGGTCAATTGAAAAGGGCTCTGTGCGCCAAGCTGATGGAGGCCTTCCCCCAGCCTGACACTCAGGCCTCCACTACTCCACACATCCAGCAGAGACAGGAGTCTAGCAGCAGCAGCAGCAGCAGCAGCGCAGCTAGAGGTGGTGGGAATCTAATGGATGTGTGGAGAAGCTTCTTCGAGCCTCGCCAGGCAGCAGCAGGCCTGGTTAGCACCCAAAGTCACCACCAAAAACGGCTGGAGAATATGGTGGCTGACTACATGGGGTCTGTGAGTGTGCAGGACGCCATGCACACTGATGATGACCCCATGAATTTTTGGGTGTCGAGGCTCGACCAGTGGCCAGAACTGGCACAATACGCTCTGGAGGTGCTGGCTTGCCCCCCTGCCAGTGTCCTGTCAGAGCGTGTCTTCAGTGCCGCAGGTGGGGTGGTCACGGAGAAGCGGACACGCCTATCCACTGGCAGCGTGGATAGGCTATCATTTATTAAAATGAATGAGGCATGGATAAGCGGGGATATCCATGTGCCCATTGCTGACATCAGGGACTAGCCTCCTCTCCTTCCTCCTCTCCTCCCAGATGTACCCTCCTCTCTCAATTGCTGCCTTATACTCCCCTAATAATCTAGCTGCTGCTGCTGCTGCTGCTGCTGCTGCTGCTGCTGCTGCTGCTGCTGCTGCTGCTGCTGCTGCTGCTGCTGCTGCTGCTGCTGCTGCCACTATATCATCTCATATCATATTCTAATTTGTGGCCTATCAAGGGTCCTTACAATGTTGCTACTATTTCTTAAATTCTAATTTCTTCTAATTTGGGGTCTGAAACGGCTCCTAATTATATTGTGGCTACTCTTGCAAAATATCATCTACTTTGGGGCTGGAAATGGCTCCTAATTATATTGTGGCTACTCCTACAAAATATCATCTACTTTGGGGCTGGAAATGGCTCCTAATTATATCGTTGCTACTTCTGCTAAAATATGGACCAATGTCTTCTAATTTGTAGTCTGTTGTTTTCTAATAACCTGCTGCTGCCACAGTATCATCTAATTTCTTCTAATTATGGCCTATACTGGCTACTTGCAATGTTGCTACTTTGGCAAAATATCATCTACTATGGGGCCGGAAATGGCTCCTAATTATACCGTTGCGACTTCTGCTAAAATATGGACCAATGTCTTCTAATTTGTGGTCTGTGGTTTTCTAAGAACCTGCTGCTGCTGCTGCCGCTGCTGCCACAGTATCGTCTAATTTCTTCTAATTATGGCCTATACTGGCTACTTGCAATGTTGCTACTTTGGCAAAATATCATCTACTATGGGGCCGGAAATGGCTCCTAATTATACCGTTGCGACTTCTGCTAAAATATGGACCAATGTCTTCTAATTTGTGGTCTGTTGTTTTCTAAGAACCTGCTGCTGCTGCCGCTGCTGCCACAGTATCGTCTAATTTCTTCTAATTATGGCCTATACTGGCTACTTGCAATGTTGCTATGCCTGCAAGTATCATCTACTATGGGGCCGAAAATGGCTCCTAATTATACCGTTGCGACTTCTGCTAAAATATGGACCAATGTCTTCTAATTTGTGGTCTGTTGTTTTCTAAGAACCCGCTGCTGCTGCTGCCGCTGCTGCCACAGTATCGTCTAATTTCTTCTAATTATGGCCTATCAAGGCTACTTGCAATGTTGCTATGCCTGCAAGTATCATCTACTATGGGGCCGGAAATGGCTCCTAATTATACCGTTGCGACTTCTGCTAAAATATGGACCAATGTCTTCTAATTTGTGGTCTGTTGTTTTCTAAGAACCTGCTGCTGCTGCTGCCGCTGCTGCCACAGTATCGTCTAATTTCTTCTAATTATGGCCTATCAAGGCTACTTGCAATGTTGCTACTTTGGCAAAATATCATCTACTATGGGGCCGGAAATGGCTCCTAATTATACCGTTGCGACTTCTGCTAAAATATGGACCAATGTCTTCTAATTTGTGGTCTGTTGTTTTCTAAGAACCTGCTGCTGCTGCCGCTGCTGCCACAGTATTGTCTAATTTCTTCTAATTATGGCCTATCAAGGCTACTTGCAATGTTGCTATGCCTGCAAGTATCATCTACTATGGGGCCTGAAATGGCTCCTAATTATACCGTTGCGACTTCTGCTAAAATATGGACCAATGTCTTCTAATTTGTGGTCTGTTGTTTTCTAAGAACCTGCTGCTGCTGCTGCCGCTGCTGCCACAGTATCGTCTAATTTCTTCTAATTATGGCCTATCAAGGCTACTTGCAATGTTGCTATGCCTGCAAGTATCATCTACTATGGGGCCTGAAATGGCTCCTAATTATACCGTTGCGACTTCTGCTAAAATATGGACCAATGTCTTCTAATTTGTGGTCTGTTGTTTTCTAAGAACCTGCTGCTGCTGCTGCCACTGCTGCCACAGTATCGTCTAATTTCTTCTAATTATGGCCTATACTGGCTACTTGCAATGTTGCTATGCCTGCAAGTATCATCTACTATGGGGCCGGAAATGGCTCCTAATTATACCGTTGCGACTTCTGCTAAAATATGGACCAATGTCTTCTAATTTGTGGTCTGTTGTTTTCTAAGAACCTGCTGCTGCTGCTGCCACTGCTGCCACAGTATCGTCTAATTTCTTCTAATTATGGCCTATCAAGGCTACTTGCAATGTTGCTACTTTGGCAAAATATCATCTACTATGGGGCCGGAAATGGCTCCTAATTATACCGTTGCGACTTCTGCTAAAATATGGACCAATGTCTTCTAATTTGTGGTCTGTTGTTTTCTAAGAACCTGCTGCTGCTGCCGCTGCTGCCACAGTATTGTCTAATTTCTTCTAATTATGGCCTATCAAGGCTACTTGCAATGTTGCTATGCCTGCAAGTATCATCTACTATGGGGCCTGAAATGGCTCCTAATTATACCGTTGCGACTTCTGCTAAAATATGGACCAATGTCTTCTAATTTGTGGTCTGTTGTTTTCTAATAACCTGCTGCTGCTGCCACAGTATTGTCTAATTTCTTCTAATTATGGCCTATACTGGCTACTTGCAATGTTGCTACTTTGGCAAAATATCATCTACTATGGGGCCGGAAATGGCTCCTAATTATACCGTTGCGACTTCTGCTAAAATATGGACCAATGTCTTCTAATTTGTGGTCTGTTGTTTTCTAAGAACCTGCTGCTGCTGCTGCCGCTGCTGCCACAGTATCGTCTAATTTCTTCTAATTATGGCCTATCAAGGCTACTTGCAATGTTGCTATGCCTGCAAGTATCATCTACTATGGGGCCGGAAATGGCTCCTAATTATACCGTTGCGACTTCTGCTAAAATATGGACCAATGTCTTCTAATTTGTGGTCTGTTGTTTTCTAAGAACCTGCTGCTGCCACTGCTGCCACAGTATCGTCTAATTTCTTCTAATTATGGCCTATCAAGGCTACTTGCAATGTTGCTACTTTGGCAAAATATCATCTACTATGGGGCCGGAAATGGCTCCTAATTATACCGTTGCGACTTCTGCTAAAATATGGACCAATGTCTTCTAATTTGTGGTCTGTTGTTTTCTAAGAACCTGCTGCTGCTGCTGCCGCTGCTGCCACAGTATCGTCTAATTTCTTCTAATTATGGCCTATCAAGGCTACTTGCAATGTTGCTATGCCTGCAAGTATCATCTACTATGGGGCCTGAAATGGCTCCTAATTATACCGTTGCGACTTCTGCTAAAATATGGACCAATGTCTTCTAATTTGTGGTCTGTTGTTTTCTAAGAACCTGCTGCTGCTGCTGCCGCTGCTGCCACAGTATCGTCTAATTTCTTCTAATTATGGCCTATACTGGCTACTTGCAATGTTGCTACTTTGGCAAAATATCATCTACTATGGGGCCGGAAATGGCTCCTAATTATACCGTTGCGACTTCTGCTAAAATATGGACCAATGTCTTCTAATTTGTAGTCTGTTGTTTTCTAAGAACCTGCTGCTGCTGCTGCCGCTGCTGCCACAGTATTGTCTAATTTCTTCTAATTATGGCCTATCAAGGCTACTTGCAATGTTGCTATGCCTGCAAGTATCATCTACTATGGGGCCTGAAATGGCTCCTAATTATACCGTTGCGACTTCTGCTAAAATATGGACCAATGTCTTCTAATTTGTGGTCTGTTGTTTTCTAAGAACCTGCTGCTGCTGCTGCTGCTTGGTTGGTTTGAACCAAGATCAGCTGCTGGCGATAATTGCCATTTGAATTCTAAACTTGTGCTGAGGTAAACATCGTTGGTCTGTAGGCACAAGAATTTTCCGTGCTGCAATTTGCGCTGTCTGATCCCAAAAGCCTGTCCTGAGGTAAAACAGTGATGGTATGTAGGCACAAGGTTTGAACCAAGATCAGCTGCTGGCGATAATTGCCATTTGAATTCTAAACTTGTGCTGAGGTAAACATTGTTGGTCTGTAGGCACAAGAATTTTCCGTGCTGCAATTTGCGCCGTCTGATCCCAAAAGCCTGTCCTGAGGTAAAACAGTGATGGTATGTAGGCACAAGGTTTGAACCAAGATCAGCTGCTGGCGATAATTGCCATTTGAATTCTAAACTTGTGCTGAGGTAAACATCGTTGGTCTGTAGGCACAAGAATTTTCTGTGCTGCAATTTGCGCCGTCTGATCCCAAAAGCCTGTCCTGAGGTAAAACAGTGATGGTATGTAGGCACAAGGTTTGAACCAAGATCAGCTGCTGGCGATAATTGCCATTTGAATTCTAAACTTGTGCTGAGGTAAACATCGTTGGTCTGTAGGCACAAGAATTTTCCGTGCTGCAATTTGCGCCGTCTGATCCCAAAAGCCTGTGCTGAGGTAAAACAGTGATGGTATGTAGGCACAAGGTTTGAACCAAGATCAGCTGCTGGCGATAATTGCCATTTGATTTTTAAACTTGTGCTGAGGTAAACATCGTTGGTTTGTAGGCACAACAATTTTCCGTGCTGCAATTTGCGCCGTCTGATCCCAAAAGCCTGTGCTGAGGTAAAACAGTGATGGTATGTAGGCACAAGGTTTGAACCAAGATCAGCTGCTGGCGATAATTGCCATTTGAATTCTAAACTTGTGCTGAGGTAAACATCGTTGGTCTGTAGGCACAAGAATTTTCCGTGCTGCAATTTGCGCTGTCTGATCCCAAAAGCCTGTCCTGAGGTAACACAGTGATGGTATGTAGGCACAAGGTTTGAACCAAGATCAGCTGCTGGCGATAATTGCCATTTGAATTCTAAACTTGTGCTGAGGTAAACATCGTTGGTCTGTAGGCACAAGAATTTTCCGTGCTGCAATTTGCGCTGTCTGATCCCAAAAGCCTGTCCTGAGGTAAAACAGTGATGGTATGTAGGCACAAGGTTTGAACCAAGATCAGCTGCTGGCGATAATTGCCATTTGATTTCTAAACTTGTGCTGAGGTAAACATCGTTGTACTTGTAATGTACTTGTATTGAAGGCTTGCATTTCATTATAATTAATTGAATTATTTAATGGAGGTGCAAGCCAAAAAAGCATAATGGTTCTGAGGCTCATTCAATACAATAGCAGAATAGTCAAATTTGTCACTTAAGTGTCAAACTAGAGGCCTGTGCGTAAAAATTCACATATGCACGTCAAAATATAACCTTGCGCGACCAAATGTACATTTTCGCGACCAAATGTACAATTTCGCGACCAAATATACGCTTACGCGACCAAATGTACACCTACACGACTAAAAATACGCTTGCGCGAACAAATGTACGTTTCGCGACGAAATATTCGTGCGCGCGACCAAAAGTACACCTACACGACTAAATATACGCTTGCGCGAACAAATGTACGTTTCGCGACGAAATATTCGTGCGCGCGACAAGCCGGGAGCGCGACAAGCCCAGAGCGCGATGAATTCGTCGCTCGCACGCTAATTTGCGCGCATGCGCGTTACGCGGCGCGCGCATGCGCGTTACGCGGCGCGCGCATGCGCGTTACGCGGCGCGCGCGTCAATAGGGTGTGTCCCTAGTATAAATACCTGGTGCCCTGCCCTGTGACCAGTAGGAGTGGAAAACATTGCAAGACGTGGACATGGCTGGACCTGGTAACATGACTGAGGCGCAGCTGCGGTATTTTATATGCTTCCTGCACCGGGAGGGATATGATAATATCCCAGCAGGGACTCCCGGGATCCAATCCCTCCGCAGGGGCATTATTAGGAGACTGCGGCGGCGCCTCAGGAGGGATCACCAGGTCAATCTGAGTGTCCGCGTCTTGCAGCGTCTGTGGAGCGACATCAAGCGGCGCCACACTGAGCTTGTGGAAGAGCTGAGGGGAGAAGTGGAAGGTAGATTTTCTTAAAAATTAATATAAAGATTTTTCTTCTAAATTACCACTCACTTGTTTCCTATTTAATTTGCTATTTTTGAGCAAAAATGTGTTTGTGAAAATACTTTAACATTAGGATTGGAACAATAGCCATAATTGCAGATTATTTAAATAGAGATTATCTCTTAATGGTGTTTCCATACCTGCCATGCTTATAGATACCCTGCCCCATACCTGCCATACTTATAGAGGCCCTGCCCCATACCTGCCATGCTTATAGATACCCTGCCCCATACCTTCTGTAAGGTTTGGACCCACACATACACAGAGGCTTTTGCTATAGGCTTTATTTTACAAACTGTTAGGCTGCCAGCTCTGCTCACATGGCTATGACACCATAATGGGTCACATGACTGTCATCCCATAGTGACTATGATACTATCTGGTTTGCTGGAAAGGGCGCGCTCTAATGTCAGCAGTGTTGCATAGCACTAAACATTAACAAAACATAACAAACATCTTATAACAGGGTTGCTGTTGAACACTACACCTGCCATGCTTATAGATGTCCTGCCCCATACCTGCCATGCTTATAGATACCCTGCCCCATACCTTCTGTAAGGTTTGGACCCACACATACACAGAGGCTTTTGCTATAGGCTTTATTTTACAAACTCTTAGGCTGCCAGCTCTGCTCACATGGCTATGACACCATAATGGGTCACATGACTGTCATCCCATAGTGACTATGATACTATCTGGTTTGCTGGAAAGGGCGCCCTCTAATGTCAGCAGTGTTGCATAGCACTAAACATTAACAAAACATAACAAACATCTTATAACAGGGTTGCTGTTGAACACTACACCTGCCATGCTTATAGATGCCCTGCCCCATACCTGCCATGCTTATAGATGCCCTGCCCCATACCTGCCATGCTTATAGATGTCCCCGCCCCATACCTTCCATGCTTATAGATAATGGTTTTCCTGTAGTTACATGACACATCTCAGCCTGTATCATTTGTTCGGTACAAAAGCAAGTGCTGTATTTCTCAAACTGTAATTCTTTCATTGACAGACGAATGGCTACAGGTGGAGCAGGGTGATAATGGGGCAGAGGCAGAGGCACCACCGGCTCCTGCACAGGATCCCCAGCTTGGTGATGATGAGGCAGAGCCAGCACCTCCAGCAGCACCACCAGCAGCAGCGCCAGAAGCACCCCCAGGAGCACGGGATGCTGCCTCCCAAACAGGGGGGGCAAATATTTTTTTGGACCTCCTACAAGAGGTCCGCCAAGAGGTGGCCCTTATGAGGGAGGACTATGGCCTTCTGAGGCAGGATATGGCCCTTATGGGGCAGGATGTGGCCCTTATGCAGCAGAACTTGAGGGAGATTCAGGAGGCCATCCTGTCCTGTTCTCCTCCTCCTCCTTCTCCTCCTCCTCCTTCTCCTCCTCCTCCTGCTTTTATGTAGTTTTTTTAAGTGCAGTGCACCGTTGTGCAATTTTGTTATATAAAAATGTTCTTTATTTTCAAACTTCGACATTTGGATTTTATTTCATTTAACTACTGATCAGATGATACTTGAAGTTGTGTAACATTACATAGTATTTTAGTAGATTCATTACATTTACACAAAAATATACAGTATATTCATGTTAATGTGGGATACAAAGCACCCAGATGTTATCTGTTCATATTTATTATTAGTTGTGGCTGTGTTTGTAAGCTAGTAGTAACATATAAAATATAGATTGTACTTTTAGGTACTTTTTTAGTGCAGTAGTAGATACCATTAACTGTCAACCAGAAGTAATGTAAAAAATCACAGACATGTTTTTAAGAAACTGGCAAAATGGGAGCCTTTTTTCACTTGGGAGAAAACACTTGTAGCATAGCGGATAGGAGGTTCTCTAACAATGTAGGGCATGTGTGTAGCAGGCAGTATACTCAGCCAAACTGCATGGGAATTGGTGTTCCCATTGACTGCAATGCAATTCAGCGAATTTTGCAACCTGTTTGGGAATTTTGCCACAAAGCAAAACATGGCAGATTAACTTAAAGGGTGGTTCACATTTAAGTTAATTATTAGCATGTAGTAGAATGGCCAATTATAAGCATAGTAACATAGTAAGATAGGTTGAAAAAAGACATACGTCCATCACGTTCAACCTTAATACCTATATATAGCCTGCCTAACTGGTTAATTAAGAGTAAGGCAAAAAACCCGATCTGAAGCCTCTCTAATTTGCCGCAGAGGGGAAACAATTCCTTCCTGACTCCAAGATGGCAATCGGACCAGTCCCTGGATCAACTTGTACTGAGAGCTATCTCCCATATCCCTGTATTCCCTAACTTGTACTAAGAGCTATCTCCCATAACCCTGTATTCCCTCACTTGTACTGAGAGCTATCCCCCCTACCCCTGTATTCCCTCACTTGTACTGAGAGCTATCTCCCATACCCCTGTATTCCCTCACTTGTACTGAGAGCTATCTCCCTACCCCTGTATTCTCTCACTTGTACTGAGAGCTATCTCCCATACCCCTGTATTCCCTCACTTGTACTGAGAGCTATCTCCCATAACCCTGTATTCCCTCACTTGTACTGAGAGCTATCTCCCATACCCCTGTATTCCCTCACTTGTACTGAGAGCTATCTCCCCTACCCCTGTATTCCCTCACTTGTACTGAGAGCTATCTCCCCTACCCCTGTATTCCCTCACTTGTACTGAGAGCTATCCCCCCTACCCCTGTATTCCCTCACTTGTACTGAGAGCTATCTCCCATACCCCTGTATTCCCTCACTTGTACTGAGAGCTATCTCCCATACCCCTGTATTCCCTCACTTGTACTGAGAGCTATCTCCCCTACCCCTGTATTCCCTCACTTGTACTGAGAGCTATCCCCCCTACCCCTGTATTCCCTCACTTGTACTGAGAGCTATCTCCCATACCCCTGTATTCCCTCACTTGTACTGAGAGCTATCTCCCCTACCCCTGTATTCCCTCACTTGTACTGAGAGCTATCCCCCCTACCCCTGTATTCCCTCACTTGTACTGAGAGCTATCTCCCATACCCCTGTATTCCCTCACTTGTACTGAGAGCTATCTCCCATACCCCTGTATTCCCTCACTTGTACTGAGAGCTATCTCCCCTACCCCTGTATTCCCTCACTTGTACTGAGAGCTATCTCCCCTACCCCTGTATTCCCTCACTTGTACTGAGAGCTATCTCCCATACCCCTGTATTCCCTCACTTGTACTGAGAGCTATCCCCCCTACCCCTGTATTCCCTCACTTGTACTGAGAGCTATCTCCCCTACCCCTGTATTCCCTCACTTGTACTGAGAGCTATCTCCCATAACCCTGTAGTGATACTAAGCAACTTTACAATTGGTCTTCATTATTTATTTGTTCACAGTTTTTGAATTGTTTGCCATCTTCTTTTAACTCTTTGCAGTATACAAAAAGGGGTCACTGACCATGGCAGCCAAAATCCCCAGCATTCCAACTCTATGTTAGCAAGCCCATGGTTGCTAAGGTAATTTGGAAACTAGCAACCAGATAACAGGAACCGCATGCGTTAATTTGCACATAGAAATAATACTAACGCATGATTCACACTTAGACGCGCTAAATATCGCATTAGGCTATGCGAAAATGAACCCCTACTTGGGGCAGGCGGTAATTATAGAAAAGTGCAGTAAATGAGCTTTTGGCAACAAAATATGTACTTTGCAGTGGGATTTATTCAAGTATGTGTTGGCCCTAGAGTGATGCAGCCGCCAGTTTGCAGGGAAATGGGCATTTTCAGAACAGTAGTTTTCCGAAAGTAATGCCGTGTTTGGCTAATATGGCGTGCGTTTTTTTGCATATGGCGACTATTTGTGCGCGATGCGTTGATGTGATGCGTCCAATATAGCATGAAAATAGTCTTCACGACTTAAATAACACACACAGCATCTCGATAAAATTTTTAACGCATGCTAGAAATAGCGCTCGTTTCAACGCACTTAAGTGAATCGGCCCTCATAAATAAAAAAAATGAAGACCAATTGCAAATTGTCTCAGAATATCTCTCTCTACATCAGCTCGGGGGCAACATGCTGCTCACCAACCCCTTGGATGTTGTTCTCAGTGAAAAAGGTGCAACCCACAAACAAAACCACCTGTAGAATTTGTGCGCTCGTCGCGCCGCGAAATTTTCGCCGCGCGCTTACAGTTATTTTCGCGCGACGGAAAATTCCGCCGCGAAACGAAAACGGTGGCGCCAAATTTATTACGCCGCGCGAAAAATTACGCCTCGCGACGAAAAATTGCGCCGCGCAACGAAAACGGTGGCGCCAAATTTATTACGCCGCGCGAAAAATTACGCCGCGCGAAAAATTACGCCGCGCGACAAATTAGTTTCGCGAATTTTTCGCCGTTTCGCGAATTTTTTCGCCGTTTCGCGAATAATTCGGCGAAGCGAAACGGGACAAATTCGCTCATCACTATTTAAGAGTCATTAAAATATTATGTACTGTTGCCCAGCACTGGTAAAGCTGTTGTGTTTGCTTCAGAACCACTATTATAGTTTATAGGGGCAGCCATTTACTCAGGGCAGGTTCTTTAGCAGATGAGCTCTTTCACATACAATGGGTTTAGATTTTTGCGTAAGAACCAAGCCCACTGTATTCTACAACGTTCCTTTACCTGAGCCCAAGCTGGGAAATAACATGAACAATGCAGAAGAATGGCACTCATAGAATCTCTCGAATTAGTGCAACGTTTTATTTTGCTGAACGTTTTGGAATCAAACAATGCAACCAGACCCACAGTAATGCGACAATTGAACCATATGGTTGGCTAGCAAACTACATGCAGTGTATATATAGCATGTCACCTGTAGCAACTGTTTATCCAGATATACAGTACATGGGGTGCAGCAGAATAAAACATTTTCATTAATTAAACAGCTGTTAGAAGTAGGAATTGCAGAGGTTTTACCCTTGGATCACACATAGGAAGCAGAGTGCAGAGGCAGAAATGCCCCTAGTTGCCATACAGTCGCTGAAACCAATCTTTTAAGTGACCAAAACATCAGTTTTTACAGAGTGATGTAGCACTTGTATCAGGCAGCCCTAGATGTGTCCCTGCACTACCTCTCTGTACCTTGCCATTATACACTGCATTGCTAGGGAACATATTCTTGGTTACTGAGAGCAACCAGATCTTGTCAAGCATAGTTTTATATTTTGTTTGGTGGGTCCCTTCGAAAGAGGCACTAACATCAATTATTCATTCAACAATTATTCTGGATAACATGCAGCAAGTGTGATCAGGAAATTCTCTGCCTGTGCAGCTCCCAGCTGTGAGAAATGGTGGTCTCACCTACTTCCTAACTCAGCAGCCAAGCAGGCTGTTTTACATGCCGCAGGTAAGTGCTGTTGTTTTCAGTAAGCCTGTGAGGCCTATATTCTGGGAAGAATTTGAACTTGTCGTCCTGCAATATGGCAACTTTTCAGAGGCCTGATTACTGCCTGCTGTAATAAGCAGCAGATAGGGTGTTCCTATTCTGATCTGCAATGTCTCTGAACTCTAGCTAATTGCTCACCAGAAACCAGTAGCCCTGATGGAGGCAAGTCACTGCGCTGGCTAGATTCTGGTATATGCTTGTTTTAAGCAATAGCTACTCTAGCAATTTATTACATATGGCTGTGTTTATATGGCTTGGATTTATCCATGTTTACTACAACTAAGTTTGAATGACTTATTACACATTTCAGCCAAATGCAGTGCTCCTGGGATTAAGTTTTGCTCCAACATTAGCAAACGATTATATGTTTGACATGACAGTATTTCTTCCTGGTGCAGGTATGTTTTATCAAGGACCAAAGGTATTGATTTTGATACATACACTGCAGGAATTCTGGGGCCTGTCTGTTATAAGGTTTGGTTAACAAAGCTTCAGGGACTGTATTAATAATACACCACAGTGTTATAGCCCTTGACTATAAGATTTCCCAGATGCAGCAGTCTTAAGATGTTAGTTCATTGTTTGGCTCACTATATAAATGTATTGGAAAGCAGTATTTCAGGGCCCTGGCGGTGGCTTGCATAATAACTGATGAAATCAAATGTACAGTTTAGATAGGTTCGCTCCATGCCATGTATTTGGGTTGTAGATCATATATTTCATTGTTGCTCATATATTTCATTGTTGCTTTAAATTTACAAATGTATGCATATGTTAACTTAAGGAATTCTATACCTTAAGGGCAAAGTCACACATTGCAGTGTAGCTGCACTCAGGCCGATGCTGTACCTCTCAGTACAACTACATGAAGTTGCGGATGAGAGCAGATCTGCTTCTTTCTGCCTGCCAACAAAATGCAGGTGGTGAGAAGTGACCCTACACAATATGTGACTTTGGCTTAGGAAGGAATGCCTAACCAGTCATTACAGGCATTCTGTCATGATTTTTGTGGTGAAGTTTGTATTACTTAATTACACTGTGTGTATGGCAAATCATTTACTCTATAATTTAAAATTGTATTCTTGAACCAACAAATGTATTTTATTTTTAGTTGTAATATTGGTGTGTAGGCAGCCATCTCATTATATCTGATCCTAATCTTTCAGAAAGAGCCAGCGCTTCACAATACAGCAGCATTCAGAGAAGCTATTGTTTCTCCTGGCTGGACAAGGGTGTTTTACAATGAAGTGCTATTGTTATATCTACCACTAGGTGGGGCATGGTAGCATTTTAGCAATGCAAGTGTCAGATAGCTGTTATCTTGGTACCTTCTTATTGGGTGAAATCACTCCAACTTGCAGGGCAGCAGCATTGTACCTGGAAGCATTGGTACAACCACAGGTACAGGCAGACGCAGTGGATATTGGCAAAAAAATGTGATTATTGGCAATTCATAGCTGATATCTCTCACATCTGCCTGCACCAGGCAGAAGGCAAGGTGCCAGCTTAGGGGCTGATTCTGCCCATGTGAATCATAGCAAATTCACAATAGCAAAATACCTTGACGTTTTTGAAGCACTTGGTTGCTTTCTTGGAAAACATCACATTTATATGGACTCTACAGTGCCACCTGTCATACACGGTTGTAGAAAGATTCCTTACACCATCATGGGCAAATTTAAGCAAACAATTATAGAATGTTAAAAGCACCTACACCCTGGGTGAACACCCTGGGTCTTGTACAGAAACCTCTGAGTCTGCCTGGATCAGCCATTCTGTCAAGAACAAATACAGGTATAAGCATAGGGCTAAGTAATAACTGAAAGACTTATGAAGATTACACCATGCTTAAGAATTTTACATTTAATGATATACTTTGAATTTTCACAGTTATATCATCAGGATATATTAGCTCCAAGGCATTAGTAATTATAATTAGCTGAAGTCTATCTGTTCCACTAAAGGGCACCTACCAAAATGCAGTTTCCTGATTAAGGAAGGGTTTGTTCTCCCCCAAAATATTGATTTTCTTTGCTCAAAGTCAGTTTTTAGCTTAAAATAAATTGCAAAGTGCTGGAATATTATAAGTGCAAGGCAATGAACAATGCAAACCACATACAATTTACAGCTGAAACAAAATTATAAAAAAACATATCGGTTTTATAAATAAAAGACTATGTATGCGTAAGTGCAGCAAATGTCAGTTATTCCTGAGCCCAAATATTCTGCGGAACATGATATTTTGCCTTTCTAAACTTACTATGCAGCACTGAAACTTGGAGAAACCTAATTGGCACTGTAAAAAAATACTGTGATTTGTGAATTGCACACCCCTTTCTAGCTGATTGCAAAATCCCCATGCGGTGCTATTAGCTAATATACTGGTTTAAAATTGGCTTCTCAGTGTAATGTTCTATGCCAGCACTGTTTGACTTTGCCCATGTTGTAGACCAGTTAGCTGACCCACTGCATGTGCATGGCCCAGATTTATCAAATTGATAATGTCTTACAAAGCTGCCTATCAAAAGCATAGGCAGGTAGAGGGCCATAACAATACTTTCAGTGCAGTCTATGTTCCTCCAGTGGGTCATAACTCTAGTGTAATAGCAGGTACTCTCTAATTTATGCCTATCGCCACTTGCGCGTGATACAACAATATAAATACAAATTAGCATTTGTTTTGGCAAAGCCGTTTGCAAATGGCACTTCCAACATGTGGCATTTGCTGGCATTAACATTGTTGTGGCTATTGATATATGCTAGGAGAAGCCTTGAATTACCAACTGGTCCAGACAGACAGTAATTTGAGGGTTCCCTTGTGCTCAGTTCATCAGAGCAGGCTGATGGGGCACATTGGCGGTCGTTTTAGGTTGCATAGGAGCATGTATGGACTTGAATACCGATGTAAATTTATTAATGCGTGATCCATTTTGTGTCCATTTGAGTGATTCAAACTTCTTTATACATGTTTTGTACCTGTACTTTTTATTCTTATTAATATATCTGATAAGAGGCTCAAAAATAGTCTGTGACTTACTTGGGTTCCGTAGTGAGGCCACTACGAAAATCTTTCTTCTTTCTTTGCCTGAAACGGTTAAAATTATTGTTACAGAGAAATGATAACACAGAATAAGTAACAACAATGTTATATTGATGTTTATGATTAATAAAACATCAATATATATATATATATATATATACTGCATATATATATATATATATATAAGTCCACAGGTATAGCGGTGCACACTGGGAATCCTTTAAAAATTAGCTTTTATTGAAATATATAAAAAACTTAATACATGGAGAAATAGGTCAACGTTTCGGCCCCCATCTTGGGCCTTTGTCAAGACCTTAAACATGTAAAAACCATCAAAGTTATAAATAGATAAAAGCACAAACCCACACCCAATGGCACAAGTCATTCCAGTCATGTGTCAAAATTAAAAGAAACCCTGTACCAAGGAGAAAACAATATCAAACACAATAAGGAGAATTATAATGAGCATACCACTGGCCATAAATTCCCATTTATATTCTGGCCCATCACCTTAAATTAAGGGCCCTAGAATCTAAACCCCACCAACATCTAGCGTTGATTTAAAAAGCAGGAAAAAGAGCAATATTCATTAAGGCCAAAAGGGGATAATGTATTTAAAGTTTTAATCCAGAATGTTTCCCTTTGTAGGAGCAAACGGGAGCGGTCACCCCCCCTCCTGGGTAGGGGAACATGGTCGATTGCAATATAGCGAAAGGTGGGTAACCTGTGGCCCTGTTCTAAAAAATGTTTTGCCACAGGTTTATTGGTCACCCCATCACGAAATGCTGTACTAATAGCAGAGCGATGACCATCCATACGCAGCCTCAACGTTTGATCAGTCTTCCCTATATAGGACAAACCACAGGGACAAGTAATCAAATAAATGACAAAAGATGTAGTACAAGTGATATGATGTCTTATATTGAGACGCTTACCCGTATGGGGATGTAAAAAAGTCGCCCCTGGAGTCATATACCGACAAGAGGTGCAATTGGGGCATTTAAAGCATCCAGGTTTGTTGCTACGCAACCATGAACCAGATTTCTTTTGGTAACATGCTATCGGGTCACTCTGTACTAAGAGATCACGTAAATTTGTACCCCTTCTGTAGCTAACAAGTGGGGCATTAGGTAACACCTTCTTAAAGTCATGGTCGGCCTGAAGTATATTCCAATTTTTACCAATCGTATTTCTGATGTGGCCAGATCTAGAATTAAAGGTAGTACAAAACACCACACCAGGATGTGCCTTGGGACCCCTGCTAGTGAGATTACAGCGGGAGCGGGCTGTTGATAGAGCTTGCGTTAAAACTGAAACTGGGTAACCCCTTGCTTCAAAGCGCCCCCACATCTCAAGGATTTGGGTTTCCAAATCCTTGGAAATCCGTGGATCACGGGTGGCCAGTTGGGCTACTCGCTGTTCCGCAAGCCCACTGACAAGAACGTGCTTCTCCACTTTGGTAGTAGTCACCCTCCAGCCCTTAAAAAGTCCCTACCCATCTCACAATTTTGTAGGGTTTTGAGGAATAACTCCGATGAGCGTATAGCGGAAACCCAAATCCTTGAGATGTGGGGGCGCTTTGAAGCAAGGGGTTACCCAGTTTCAGT
The DNA here is from genome assembly GCF_000004195.4 of Xenopus tropicalis. Lineage (NCBI taxonomy): Eukaryota > Metazoa > Chordata > Amphibia > Anura > Pipidae > Xenopus > Xenopus tropicalis. The sequence continues at coordinate 63,247,251 of NC_030679.2, forward strand.
TTTAACGCAAGCTCTATCAACAGCCCGCTCCCGCTGTAATCTCACTAGCAAGGGTCCCAAGGCACATCCTGGTGTGGTGTTTTGTACTACTTTTAATTCTAGATCTGGCCACATCAGAAATACGATTGGTAAAAATTGGAATATACTTCAGGCCGACCATGACTTTAAGAAGGTGTTACCTAATGCCCCACTTGTTAGCTACAGAAGGGGTACAAATTTACGTGATCTCTTAGTACAGAGTGACCCGATAGCATGTTACCAAAAGAAATCTGGTTCATGGTTGCGTAGCAACAAACCTGGATGCTTTAAATGCCCCAATTGCACCTCTTGTCGGTATATGACTCCAGGGGCGACTTTTTTACATCCCCATACGGGTAAGCGTCTCAATATAAGACATCATATCACTTGTACTACATCTTTTGTCATTTATTTGATTACTTGTCCCTGTGGCTTGTCCTATATAGGGAAGACTGATCAAACGTTGAGGCTGCGTATGGATGGTCATCGCTCTGCTATTAGTACAGCATTTCGTGATGGGGTGACCAATAAACCCGTGGCAAAACATTTTTTAGAACAGGGCCACAGGTTACCCACCTTTCGCTATATTGCAATCGACCATGTTCCCCTACCCAGGAGGGGGGGTGACCGCTCCCGTTTGCTCCTACAAAGGGAAACATTCTGGATTAAAACTTTAAATACATTATCCCCTTTTGGCCTTAATGAATATTGCTCTTTTTCCTGCTTTTTAAATCAACGCTAGATGTTGGTGGGGTTTAGATTCTAGGGCCCTTAATTTAAGGTGATGGGCCAGAATATAAATGGGAATTTATGGCCAGTGGTATGCTCATTATAATTCTCCTTATTGTGTTTGATATTGTTTTCTCCTTGGTACAGGGTTTCTTTTAATTTTGACACATGACTGGAATGACTTGTGCCATTGGGTGTGGGTTTGTGCTTTTATCTATTTATAGCTTTGATGGTTTTTACATGTTTAAGGTCTTGACAAAGGCCCAAGATGGGGGCCGAAACCAGGCCCGGATTTGTGGAGAGGCCACAAAGGCCCGGGCCTAGGGCAGCAGAAGTTTAGGGGCGGCATGCCGCCCCGCCGCAAGAACATTTTTTAATTTTGCTCCCATACGGAGCAGTCGGGAGCTCTCCCCACTGCTCCGTATGGGAGTTAAAAAGAGCGTTCGCGCATGCGCAATGGGGAGCTGGCACTTTGCGCATGCGCAGTGGGGGGCGCGTTCGCGCATGCGCACCGGGGTGCGCGTTCACGCATGCGCATGGGGGACTCCCACAGGGGCGGCCTCGGGGCGCACCGGAGAGAAATCCGGCCCTGGCCGAAACGTTGACCTATTTCTCCATGTATTAAGTTTTTTATATATTTCAATAAAAGCTAATTTTTAAAGGATTCCCAGTGTGCACCGCTATACCTGTGGACTTTATTGAAATTGCTTAAATCGGTAGCACCTGGGTCAATTAGCCATTTGCTAAGGAGTGCTGAACCCTCGTGGTTTGTATATATGTAACACCTATTTCAGCTCAATAGCTGCCTTCCCGGACTAGTACCAGTAGAACATGGGTTACACTGTACTCTCTTACCCAGAATGGGCCTTCGCTAAGTGGAAGAGGAAGGTGAGGGTGTTGTGCAACTACACCTCTCTTGCTGCTATGCAGAAAAATGAAAACAGAGGGCGCCAGAGGTTCTTGCAAATAACAAAATGATAAGTGTTTATTGAACATCCACAGGGTTTACTCACAATACAGCTTCAGAGGCCATTGGTACATGCAACATATACCGAGTGTATATTCAGACTCACACTCTCCTGCGGGCAGACTGGCAGGAATCTCTCTTCACCTCTGCGACACACCCTGTAGTGGATCCCTCAGGGAATTCTCTATCCTGATTCCCTATTCACTTGGATCCCTACGCTACAGGCAATGTGGCCTGGGAGAACTATCTCCAGAAAAACTGCAAATCCTATGCAGGAGCTCATGCTGCTCATTCTATCTCAGCCCTAACTGCCTTACACTCCTAGAGTGTACTATAAAGGGAGCTACACCTGCCACTATCTAATGCCTCATTCACGGGGCCCTGTTCCCCGACTTCACTGGGCCTTGGGCCCATGCCCTGGGCTCTCAGCACACATCCACCTTGTCCCTAAGGTGGAAGCAAACAACAGGAAGGTGCCACTCCTCTCCCAACACTATACCAAAGTCAGGCAGGATGTGGTCACTATACCTTCTAACCAATAGCACACATGTTAATGAACTCACTTAGATACATTCCCTTCTGCCCAGCAACTAAGGGAACTGAACCTGTAGGGATTTAAAGCCATAGGGACCATTTAACCCTATGGGTCCCTATATATATATATATATATATATAATATTGATTCTGTTTTAGTATGCATCTGGTCAATAAAAGAAGTTACAAAAAAAATTAGTCTGTGACTTAACACAGTAATTAGGCTGAGAAATTCGGTAGCACCCCCAATACATCTCTTTGCTAACAAAAAAATAGATAACATTAGCTTAATCCACTAGAGGTCAAAAACCACAATATGTGCAACATGAGACACAAATCCCTCAGTACTTTCAATGTGTCACCATTCTTAGACAACTATTACAAAAAACTGTTATAGTTTGTCTTGTTAAAACTATTCAGTCATTTCATATCTCTGCTGGGAAAAGACAGGTACAGAATATGAAAGGACTATTCTATTAGCAAGTGATTTTAATGTGCCTTTTGTGATGCCCTTTTCAAAAAAAGTAAGATAGAAACATACTTTTGCCATACATTAGGATTTCTCTGAATTTGGCCTCAGAGTTTGGGGTAATACTGTTCTAGTAAACTAAGCACTATAGTAAGATCTGAAAGTGTTGGAGAGAAGCAAGTAAATTGGTCTTTTTAATATTATTGTTATGATCACATATATATATATATATATAATATAGATTCTGTTTTATTATGCAACTGGTCAAAAGGTATCTAGTAGCCCTATTCAAAAAGACTCAGTCATATGCCGTGGACTATTTACTTTGGAGCTGTTAGTGACCTATCTACCTATATCTCCAGGGGTGTATGCTATACAGGGCCAGAACTAGGAGTAGGCAGAAGATGCCTATGACCATCACTTATGACATTATAGGCAGAGACATGCAAATGTCTTCTTAATAAACTAGTGGTTCTGGATACATAGTTGACCACAGGGATATTAAAGAGTCCTTTGCATGTCTTTGCCTATAATGCCATAAGTAAAGGCCAAAGCCTTTCATTTTTGGTTTTAAGGCAGTGCTATGTGTGTAACATGAGGCTTGTTAATACCTTCTGTTTTATGAATGCTCTCGGTGCTTGACTTATATTTGAGAAGGGCTCTTGGGCTCCTTTCAGCCCCTCCCTCCCATACCATATGGTTCTTTCACTTTACTGTAATTACTTTCTATTACTCATTTCTAATTAGGCCCTTCTCCTATTTATGTTCCAGTCTGTTAATCCAACCACTGTCTGGTTACTAGGTTGAATGGGGCCCTAGCAACCACATAGCTGACATTTCAAGTTAATGAGAGATACTGAAACATTTAAAAGCCAAAAAAATAAAAAATTAAGAGCAGTTGGTTTGTTTTAGACTATAACTGTCTTTACCATAATAAAATCTAATTTTAAGTTACATTTTCCCTCTTTAACATTATAGTCTGATAAATTTATGATGAACATTTGGTATGAGCTTATAATTAACACTTGATAAATTCTTTATTTGCTGTACTTTGAGACTGTACAATGTTTGGGTCTTTGTTACTTCTAGTCAAGTTTATCATTATTTTGCAATACATTTTAATAAGTGTAATGGCATTGTTTTGGGAAATGTTGACTGCATTGATTCTAAAGGGAAATTGTTTTCTAATGCATGAGTTCCATTTTCTGCTCTCCTTGTAGATCAGATTCTCTGGGTTTGCCATTTCAGATGCACTTGAATCTAGATTAACATCCAGCTAAAAGGTCAGATAAGAAAATTCCCAGCATCAGACAATGATTTATTTCCCAAGTGAAATAGCAACAAGAAGCTATCTGGGCTATTTAAATAATAATGTCATTTTGTCAGTTTCCTGTAAATGACTTGTTCAGAGTTAGACACATTATATAAACTTTTACTTTTCTAAATAAGTACATGTTCCAAAGCTTTAATATCTTAGGGAAAAAAAGTGTGTGTTGAGTCACAAGACTATATATTTGCACAGTGGAGGCATGTAAAAAAAATTGGTACAATCAAGTAAAAGGTACTGTTTTATAATTACAAAGGTAAAAGAAATATGTTTCAAAATTTTGAATTAATTGATTAAGATGGAGTGTATGGGAGATGATCTTTCCATAATTCAGAACTTTCTGGATAACTGGTTTGCAAATAACAGATCCCATACCCGTATAAATCTGCTGGAAAACTTGAGTCATCTCAGAGTAGCACAGCAATGTTAAAGCTGCACATACTGTACATAGTTATGCTTTACCGTAGACTTAAACATTTATTTCCCTTATGCTTCATCTGTCAGAGACTTCAGGGTGACTTTTATTTTACACACATACAGTGGTGCTTGAAAGTTTGTGAGCCTTTGAAAGGCCTATGTCTGCATAAATAGGTCCTAAAATGCTGCAACTTGCTTAATTTGGTGCTCTGACTACAGACAATATAAAAAAATGGACTGCATTTACTCATGTTTTTCCTTGAGATGGGATGCATAAAAAAGCCATTGCAAAGCAATGCAGGAAAAACATTCATTTGTAGGAGCGCTCAAAAAGCAAAAAATCTGGATTATTTTAACAAGGTTTTGGGGACATATGAAAAACAGTTAATGATGCTCACCAGGCTGGAAAAGGTTACAAAACTTTTCTTTTTCTAAAGAGTTTGGAGTCCACTGTCAGGCAGATTGTGTAGAAATGGAAGCAATTTAACAACCTTGTTAAGTCCTATATCTGGTGAACACTGAACAACAATGGTGTGCATTCCAAAGAGAAAGCCACTCCTTTGCAAAAACAACATTGGTTTCAGTACAACTGATATGTTTGGGAAGCAGTTCTTTCATGCTAAACAACATTTATTTTAGCTGCACTTCGTTAAAAATGTAAAATCACATTTATCTTTAGTAGCAAAGTAAAATATAAAGAGCATAATTGGTGTGAATCAGGGTCAGACTGGGGAGTGAAGGGCCCACCGGGGCTCCCGCCCCAGGGGCCCTGTATGCCCCCGCCGGCCGCGTCCCCTGATCCCCCCCCAGGGGCCCCCCACCCGACGTCCTCCCCGAGCATGCGTAGATTTAACGCATCAGGGGAGGAGCGGTCGTACAGGGGGAGCGCTGGCAAGGGTCAGGTCTGGGCCGCCAGTCCGACCCTGGTGTGAAATAATCAAGATATTCAAATTGTATTTATTATCTTCACAATATTCTGCCTAATAGTTTATGTTTTCCTGTTGGATATATGTCCGGAATGGTTTTCTGTATAAAGTAACTTTCTTTAATTTGGATCACCAAACCTGCTGTCTGCAATAAAAAACATTTAAACATCTATAAATATGGTTGTTTTGCCACCAATATGGATTTATGCAGCTACGTTGTCCTCAAGTGCCAGCAAATCTTTTATTTTTAAATGTAACTATTTGTTTAAAAAGTGGAAGGAAATTTGGCTGATGAGAGCAGAAAAAAGCAGAAATTTAAAAAAAAAATTCTTCTGTGTGCACACCTGAGGAACCAGTTAATGAAGTTTCCAAATTCTAATCATTTAAATACTGATGACTGGTTGGCACAAAAGAGGCTAGAACATGTGAAAGGGACTGTTGGTAATCACCCATGGTACTAAAAGAGCTCAGCTCTATTATTACAAAACTACTGTATTTTTTTTTTAATTTTCTTGGATTTTTAGGCCTGTTAGTTTGACATCAGTGGTAGAAAAGCTATTGGATGGAATAAGATACTAGAATACACTTTAAATCACATTTCTGTGAGTTCTTGCCAGGCAAACTGATTTGCCTTCTATGAGGATGTAATCAGAGACCCAGATGCTGGGCTGGCAGTGGATGTGAATTTGCTAAAGCATTTGAAACAGTACCACACAGAAGGTCACGTATTAAATTAAGAAATATTGACCTGGAACATAGTATTTGTGCAGTGCTAGTAAATGGAAACTAATTGGACCAGTGTTGTTAGTAGAGTACTGCAGGGGTCTGTCCTTGGTCCTTTGCTTTTTAATTTGTTTAATAATTACTATGAAGTTGGTAAGTACTGACTACTTTTGCTGATGATACTAAATTGTGCAAAACTATAAGTTTCGTATTGGATATTGGTGCTTTGCAGGGAGATTTGACTAAATTGGAAATGGGTGGAAAATTAAATTTAGGGGCATTTACAGTGTTTTTTTTTTCATCATTTGTATTTTTGTGAGCAAAAATATGATTTAGATGCAATTAAACATAGAAAACATAGAAAAGGACAATAGGACAATTTAGACATAAGGAACCAAACATTTAAAAATAGTTCTTCACAGTAAGGGTAGTAACATAGATACAACTAGTGTTGTGTTGGCAGATGGTTTGGATGACTTTTTGTACAAGCATAATAAATCTCATAAAGTACTTACATTCTTTTTTTTCTTTTTTTTGCAACAGAGTAAAGGCTAGTGTTTGCAAATTAACAGCTTCAATATGTGTTTTTTCTTGATGTCATGTCTCATCAAGTGTGGTGTCACATCTTTATAACAGAAACTAATGGAGTAATATAATTACATTTTGCAGCCAGTCTAATAATCCATAGCAACCAATTATAATTTTGCTTTCCATCAGGGGTCAAGTAAAGTCCTTCTAACTTTGATTACATTACTTGCCACTAGTCTTGGCTAAACAGCAAGGTATCACTACTTATGTTCTATATTAATGTAGAATGCACCAAGATCAGTGCAACATTCTGGCAAAAGGGCATTTACGCAGAATGCAGGGGACACAACTGATCGGTTAGAGGTTGAGGTGGAGATGATACAAAGTGCACAAATCTAGTTAGAGGATTGCAATAAGTCCCCTTTTTGGCACATGGCAAATGGATGCCAGGGGTGGTTATGGGACCACCATGGGGACATAGGTCTATAACAGACCTCAGTTGTCATAAATTACTTTTTATATCTCCTACCATCAGCTGTGAAGTTATACTATATGTAAAAGTGTAATCCATATTGAGTTTGGCTTCTGCTGTCCGTAACCATCTAAGGTGGGCAATATCAGGCTAATTTGATCGAATTACAGCTAAGGTTAAAGGAGCCATTTGACTAAGGACAGCATCAACAAGCTCATGCGGCCCCTGATCTGCGGGGAAAATCAAGCCTACCCAATCGACATCTGGCTGATTTTCAACCAGATATCAATTGGGGGGACCAATCAGGGGTGTGGGCTATGGTACTGTTCTAATAATTTTTAGATCACTGAGCAATAATTTATCTATACGGGTCACTTGAGCACAACCACGGTCTTAACTTTGTCTCTTGAAATTAAAGCAGGTTGTGCCAGAATTGCAGTATAATTAGCATTAGCGGTGCACTGTGATTTTGCAGTCCAAGTATGTGACGTAAAGTGGACATTTTCTCGGAGATTTGGAATGTGGATACTGCTTCAGCGATCTGTCTTAGTGAGGGCAGATGCACTTCTACTAAACGATGGGGTGTGTGAAATTAACTTCACTGTTCTGTAATTCCCCTCACTGCCTGGCGATTGGCCCCATTGAGGTTAGGCGCACTCGTATTTCTGCCGGGTATGGGATATGGCTGATGCTCCTGAATTTGTATTGAGAGATTCTGGGGGTGCGTAAAAATTGACTTCAATCCCATTGTCTTGTAACACTAAGATTAATTATGATAAGATAATATAGTCACGCAAAACTATGGACCACCTTAAACTCCCATTCTAAATCGTGCTATGTATATTTGTAAATTGATATGTAATAAAAATTCTGGAAGCACTATTTGGAGTCCAACAAAATATTTACTTGGCCAGAGTATAAGAATGACCAAAACACGCACTCGAACTGGAGCAAAATATTTACCTGGGTGGCGATCGACTGATGAATGAAACCCAATCATTAAATATATATATAAACTAAATACCTACCTGTCCGTGATTGTTGATGAACAGAATCAGTAATAAGCTGAACACATCCTGTTAGGATAAGCAGTGTGTGTCAATGCGCAAGTGACAAGGTATAATAATAAAAATTCCTCTTTGATATCAAACAGAGTGACTCCATTAACTGTACTTGCTTATCAAGCTCTTACTCTTGAACAAGGGGTTAAGAGCAATACTCCCTACATATGCCTGAATGGTAACAATATGTGTGCTATGTATCCTTGACAGTCTGGACTGTTACATTTTGTGTGTTGATTAGTTACAAAGGAGGTGATATGCACACCCAAGTCAACTTGCAACATAGTAACAAAATCCAGAATCTGCTGGCTAGAGCTTAGCAAGCGATACTCCCCCAATAGGTATAGGGATAACTCTAGGTTTTAACACCCTTTTTCTTTTGCTTTTCTTTTTGAATTTTAAAAGCCAAGATTTTAATTCAGGTTAGATAAAAGTTTGTGTTTTAAAATAAGTCCAAACAGGTGTGCCTAAACTCTAAGGGGCTGATTTACTAATCCATGAATCCAAATGAGAAAAATTTGGATTGGAAAACGAACATTTTGCGACTTTTCCGCGATTTTTTCGTTGCCGTTATGACTTTTTCGTAAATTGTCGCGACTTTTTTTGTAACCATTACGACTTGCGCGGATTGTCGCGACTTTTTCATAGCCATTACAAATTTCGTGAATTGTCGCAACTTTTTCATAGCCATTATGACTTTTGTGAATTGTTGCAACTTTTTCATAGCCATTATGACTTTCGTGAATTGTTGCGACTTTTTCATAGCCATTATGAATTTCGCGAATTGTCACAACTTTTTCGTATTGAACGCATTCGGACGCTTTTCAGACGTTCATGGATTAGTAAATGTGCCCCTAAGTGTTCTTTATCTCTCTCAACTTATATAATGTTATAAACACTAGTGCACCCTGATATACTATAGTGCGAGGTTAATCTGTTCTGTAAAAATGGGCCTTAAAAACTGGCAGATAACCTGCCGAATCCGTCTCAAGGACTCAAATCTGCATCTTAAAGGAACAGTAACGCCAAAAATGAAAGTGTATTAAAGTATTTAAAATATAATTTACTGTTACCCTGCACAGGTAAAGTTGTGTATTTGCTAGAGTAACAGTACTATAGCTAATATAAATAAGCTGCTGTGTAGCCATGGGGGCAGCCATTTAACCTGGAAAAAAGGAGAAAAGGCACAGGTTACATAGCAGATAACAGATAAGCTCTGTAGAATATAATGGGGCTTTATCTGTTATCGGCTAAGTAACCTGTGCCTTATCTCCTTTGAATGGCTGCCCCCATGGCTACACAGCAGCTAACTTATATAAACTATAGTAGTCTTTCTGAGGCAAACACACCAGCTGTACCAGCACAGGGCAACAGTACATAATATCATAATTGTTTTTATACACTTTCTTTTTTTCGTGTTACTGTTCCTTTAAACCTGTGTGGCCACCTTAAGTATCTGGAAAAATAATTCAATGTAAACATTATTACAATCTAGGTATACAACAAATGTAATTGTTATACAAACTATATATATATATATATATATTTATATAACTAAAATAGTATGTGCAAAAATGCTATGTTATCACTGACACTGACTTCATCCTTAATGATGCATTGTTCACTGCAAAATTAACTATTCTATCACTCTGCAACTTCATAAGCTAATTACAAAAAATGTTTTGTGAAAAAAGAAGCAGGCTTGTTCAGAACATACCATAGGTATTTTACCATAAAAATAATAAACATCATTAATTAGAAGCACTGATTTTAAATACTTAAGCATTTATGAAGTGAAATTCTTTAAGTTTCATTTATTAAAATATGCTATTGAAAAGTCTTTTCATATGTTATTTTCACCTGGGAGGCTGATGTAATTATGTGGTTTACCAAGGTAGGACCTAATAAAGACATTTTCCTCTTATAACAAGCTGAGATTTGGGTGAATGCAGAACCTGTGAAAAATATCAGGTAATGGATTCTGGAAAGTATTTGGTAATAAATACAGCGTGGGAAGTCCAAGTAGCAATATCTCCCACATTTGTTACAATGTTCTCACTGTGCTCACTGTGTAAGCATGTGGATTTGTTGCACTCAGGAATACTACAAGTATTCTGCATTAAGGAAAATACCCATTTACATGCAGGGTTAAAAATGTGTGAATGTTATAACATATGCCTGACAATTATCCACAAATCAAAATATTTAAACAAACAAAGAATAATTCCAAATTGTATGTGTTATCCAAGAGAGATTCTAATACCACCCTAGGAGGTGCTTAGTTGGTAATATCAGATGGCTAATCAGGATCAATGTTTGTAGAACAGAGTGAGATAAACCATTAAGCACTATTTATAAATGGTGTAAAGTTGTTTGTTTGTTTGTTGTTATTTTCTTTCCACATCAGACATGGCAAAATCAATTATCTCCTATAAAAGCTTTAAGAATTTAATTTTTGGAGAAATAGAATAATGTAATCAAGTTTTGCCAAGTTATTGGAAGGCTACACATGATATTGGATTTTGGTAAAAGTGTGATATTTTGGTGAAATTTCCATTCTTTCAGATAGTTCTGTAAAATTTTTAATGCTTTATAAACAAAGCATCCATACTTCCATATAACCTGGCTTCAACAAATCAAAATTTGTTTGTTATACGCAACATTCCACACTGATGGCTTATAAACTGGGTCCTAAACGGTAAATTCTCAAGATTACAGTAATTGCATAGGTATACTTTCACTGATGCATTACAATCTGAAGTTTGTAATGATGGGGCATAGGTATACTTTCACTGATGCATTACAGTCTGAAGTTTGTAATGATGGTGGGGCTTGATTTAAAGAGCTAAAAGAAAAAGAGGGACAATTATTCTGTAACACAGATAAATAATAACTAAGTTAGATTTTGGTCAAGAGGCAAATAAAAAGGGTAAATAAATAATTTCACTTACCAGTTAGAAGGGGCCCATAATAAAAATTGATGTTATTATTCTCCACATCTTTCAACCTAATATTGATCTGAGTGGCAGGCAGTAAGAGGAAGAGGATCAGGCTGAGGATGTTCCAAGTGGCTGAGGTACAGACTGACATCTGTCCAGGAGGTAGTATAGAGAAGAGGTAATGAATGGAATTCACTGCAGTTATCAAGAAAATGATGAGTCAACATAAATGGAGAACTTTGCTGATTTTATCAGAAATATTATCTTTCAGCTTTGAAACATAACATTTATTTATATTGGTTGTGAATTCCGATTTCCGAATATAAATGTGTTTTATTGTACAGCACTGTAGAATATGTTGTCATTTTATAAATACTTATATTTATAGTAGATTATGATATTGTCGTACTGTAATCTCTACCCAAAATACAGTAACTGCCACAATTATCTGTACCCTACTCAAACACAACAATGTGTAAACCAACACATGCACATACTGGCATTCCATGATTTGAAAAAGAAAATGCCCCATTCGCTATTTTAAAAATTGAAAATAATTACCTCAGATATATTTACATCATAACGATCAACAAGAGAGCTATTTGTCCTTTAAGGTATGTAGTATTCTGCAAGTTGGTAATAATAATAATGTGAATTTATGGTAGATACAATGAAATTCTGTTAATATTCATAATTAAAATATTTATTTCAATACACAATTTTTAATATGTGTTTCTATGATATAGAGGATGCTGATAAAGCTTGTGCTGGTAGAGAAAGCCTTGTTATTGATGTATAACATAAGTATATATATATATATATATATAATAACATGCAGGTGCAACATTTTCCATATTATTTTACATTTCCAATGGGTATGTTAACTGCATCAACAAAATTTTGTAGGAAAAGTCAGAAGCACGTTGCTGGCAAAGACTATGCACTGTATAAACAAAACAAATTTTATTTGTTCTTTAACACGGCGTAACTCGGCAACATTGTATTAACATATAACTGTGAGCATAAATAAATGTCTTATTTAACTTACATGAATATGCCCTATTTTACAAAATGTGGTAGTTTTCCACATATTCATAGTATTCATTGTATTCATAGTACAAACTCTATAGCAATCCATCTATACTTAGGTCATTAAGTGAAGCTTATGCCTCTGTACAAAACTGCATTTATATTTAAACATTTCCAGCTGCGTCCTCCTATGAAAATGAATTACAATACTTTCCATTACATGGGCAGGGAAAATACATTTAATAAATTTCCTCAAACAGAGCACTATGATTTTTTTTTTCACTGGCCACCTTTACATAGTAGAATAAGAGAGCATTTGTGATTAATTTAAAGCTGCTCAATTTGTAAAGGCTATACAGTTATCATGGTTTAGGGTTGCCCTGCCACTGCCCATGTAGTGCTAATGACACAGTTTATAGTCTGTATAATGATTATGTCCATGTATTGAGTTCTAACAAAGTATTAAGCTGGCCAAACATGCACCGATGGTATCGTACGAAACCTTGTTTTGTACAATATTCGGTTCGTGTATGGCAACTCACAGAAGGCTGCTGATATCGGTCGACTCGCCGATTGGGCTGGTTAAAGGAACAGTAACACCAAAAAATGAAAGTGTATAAAAGTAACTAAAATATAATGTGCTGCTGCCCTGCACTGGTAAAACTGGTGTGTTTGCTATAGTAACACTACTATAATTTATATAAATAAGCTGCTGTGTAGCCATGGAGGCAGCCATTCAAAGGAGAAAAGGCACAGGCACATAGTAGATAAAACACAATTGTATTCTACAGAACGTATCTGTTATCTGCTGTGTAACCTGTGCCTTTTCTCCTTTTTCCCAGCTTGAATGGCTGCCCCCGTGGCTACACAGCAGCTTATTATATAAATTATAGTAGTGTTACTATAGCAAACACACCAGTTTTACCAGTGCAGGGCTACAGTGCATTATATTTTTATTACTTTAAAGCTCTTTCATTTTTTGATGTTACTGTTCCTTTAAAAGATTTTGATCGGGTGCCATTGAAGGCGTCTGAGCAAAATCTACGTTCAGAGCTGAATCGGCAGAAGGAAATCCTATTGTTTCTACCTCCATATCTGACGATTCAGCCCTGAACGTCAGTGGAGGGTTGGAATGATCTTTCGCCATGTGTGTGGCCAGCTTTAGAGTCTGCCATGATAGTGTGTTATCTTAGAACAGTGATCCCCAACCAGTGGCTTGTAAGCAACATATTGCTCACCACCCCTTTTGCTGTTGCTCCCAGTGGCCATTTTAAAATTTCCGGCTTGGAGGCAAGTTTTGGAAGCTCAGGGACGCAGTTTAACTCCAAGCAGAGCCTCCTGCAGGCCAGCAGTCTGCGTGGGGCTACCAAATAGCCAACCACAGCCCTTATTTTGCATCCTCAAGGAACATTTTTTCATGCTTGTGAGGCTCATCAACACTTTTTAAACCTGAGTAAAAAAGGTTGGGGATCCCTACCTTAGAATGTGACTCATACCTTTTTTTTAGTAACATTTAATTTAAATAATTTAACAGTGCTGTATTATTTTTGCATTGCATTGCATTTTTATATTTCTTCCATTTACACGCTTTTTGTTTTTGTTTGCCTCAATAACCACAAACACACACCAGCATTTATACTTTAGAACATTAGTGTGTGCGTGTGTCTGGGAGTGTCTATACTATCACTCACTGAAGTATTGGTCCATGTAAGTACAGGCTTCATCCTGTTAACTCCACTGCAAGGGGCATATGGGCATATTTATTAATTTAGAGAAAAAGATATTTGATTGTGTGTGAGTATGGGCGGGGGGGGGGGGCAAATGCAACAAAACGCTTTTTTTTTCGAGCACCAACATATTTAATAACAAATTGATGTAGAATAGTCCTGGTTGCATTTTTGTAACAATAATCATAATCATGTTTGATTTTTTTTCAGAGCACAAGCTTATTTAAGAAAAAGAGTGTTAAAGAATAATTCTGATTGCATTGTGCCGTGGAAAAAAACACACAAAGAAAAATCACATTGTTCCATTCATTTTAATGAGGCTTTTACATGCTGAGTTGTTGTATTCAAATTGTAGTTTTTTTCTCTGCCTCTGTCTGTAGTGAAATGCTAAAAAATTAGTGAAGGACATAATTTAAAGTCAGTGGAAGAAGAATTTATCAATTCAGTTTTAAAGGAACAGTAACACCAAAAAATAAAACAGCTTTAAAGTAATAAAAATATAATGTATGTATGTATGTATATCTTTATTTATAAAGCGCTACTTATGTACGCAGAGCTGTACAGTAGAATACATTAATACAGACAGGGGGTTAAAGATAATGGATAAATACAAAGTACAACAATAAATACAATAAATACAAGGTGCAGTTGCAATAAGAGTCAGAAACACAAGATGAAGGAGGTCCCTGCCCCGTAGAGCTTACAATCTATATGGGAGGGTAACTAACAGACACAAATGGGCAAATATAAGTGCTGTAGGTCACAGTGGGTGACACTACAATATAAGTGCCATTTTCCAGATCAGGTGCTGGGTGAGTGCTCCAAAAGGTAGTCTTTAAGTTTAGTTTTAAAAAGACTGGGGGAGGATTCTCTCCGGAGGAAATCGGGGAGGGCATTCCAAATGTAAGGGGCAGCAAGGCAGAAGGGTTTAAGGCGGGAAACTGCAGTAGTAGTGGGGGGTGCAACCAAACGATTGCTCTGCAAGCAACGAAGGAGTCAGCCAGGAACGTACAGAGACACAAGGGAAGAGATGTAGTGAGGGGCAGAGGAATGGAGGAGCTTTGAAGGTTAAGAGAAGGAGTTTGTAAACTATTTTTTGTTTAACAGAAAGCCACAATAAGGCCTTTAGCAGGGGAAGGGCCTGAACTCTCCTGGATGAGAGGAGGAGAATTCTGGCAGAGGTGGTTAATATAGACTGTAGGGGGGAAAGATGGGAGTTAGGGAGGCCGGTTAGCAGCAGGTTACAGTAGTCAAGTCGGGATAGGATGAGCGCGTGCATGAGCAGCCTAGCTGTTACAGTAGAAAGAAAGGGCTGGATTTTGGCAATATTGCGTAAGAAAAAGTGACAGGTTTTGACAGTGGTGTTAGTATGGTAGTATCAGGGGCGCTTCTACCATTAGGCGAGTTGAGAAACTCGCCTCAGGCGGCAGAAGCGCCCCAGTTACCAGGGGCGGCAAAAAGCTGCTCCTGGTAACTTTAAGAGCCGAATTTCCGGTCTTTAAACCGGAAATCCAGCTCTTCTAGTGCAGAGAGCGCAATTGCGCTCTCTGCACTAGTGATCTCACCGCCCCCGGACCCGCTCCTGCGCTCAGAAGGTAAGCGCTGGGGAGCGGGGGGGGGGGCTTAATCCAAAATCGCCCCTGGGTAGTATGGTAATATAATGCACTGTTTTCCTGCACTGGTAAAACTGGTGTGTTTGCTACAGTAACACTACTATAATTTATATAATAAGCTGCTGTGTAGCCATGGGGGCAGCCATTCAAGCTGGAAAAAAGGAGAAAAGGCACAGGTTACATAGCAGATAACAGATACGTTCTGTAGAATACAATAGTGTTTTATCTGTTATCTGCTATGTGCCTGTGCCTTTTCTCCTTTGAATGGCTGCCCCCATGGCTACATAGCAGCTTATTTATATAAATTATAGTAGACTTTATGAAGTAAACACACAACTTTTACCAGTGCAGGGCAGCAGCACATTATATTTTAATTACTTTTATACACTTTCATTTTTTGGTGTTACTGTTCCTTTAATTCAAAGAGTGTGTACTCTAGTTGTGCATTGTGAATATGTTGAACACTAAGAATACTGTATGATCGCTTATTTGATTTATTGGGGTAATTTTATTGTACTTTTAAGTCTGCTCTGGAACCTAGAATGCAAGAAATAATGTGTAATATTGGCATCTTACCCAGTGATTAGATATTAGAATGTGTTGTGTGTATTTCGCTGTAGTTTTCACAAACAAAAAACTGTGACACATAAAATGCTGCAATATTGGTCAAATGTAAGGTCTGAGGCTTCAGTAAAGTTTTTCTATTTGGTAGTTTAGAGTATCTCAAATACATGCCTTTTCTGTGGTCATCTTGTATTTAGAGGCTCTAAAGATACACAGGTAGTGTACAGTTTATACAGGCGCAAAAGTGCCAGCAAAGAGAATGTATATGTATTTTTATTATTTTGGGGTCGCAAATTGCCACATACTTACCATGCATGATCTGTATGCATGAACTGTTTAGGGCCGTGACACATGGGGAGATTATTCGTGCCACGACAAATCTCCGTTGTAGCAGGCAACTAATCTCCCCGCAATGCCATCCCACTGACTAGAACGTAAATCACCGGTGGGATGGCATAACCGGCACCGCGATTTGCAGAATTTGCTGAAGTTTCCTCTCAAGGCAACTTCGGCAAATCACTGCGTCGCGTATGCCATCCCACTGGCGATTTACATTCTAGTCAGTGGGATGGCATTGCGGGGAGATTAGTCACCCACAACATTGGACATTTGTCACGGTGCGACTTATCACCCTGTGTGTCACGGCCCTTAGAAGTCCCCTGGCATTTATTTTTATGATGATAAATTTTAGTTCCTAAGGATATGTGGTGCAAAGTACAGACAATTTTCAGAAACTGTACTCTGGGCAGTGTAGGGATTGTTGCAAATCATTAAGCAGAAGGGATGATTTTTACATTCTGATGCTGTTCGCACTGGTTTCTAAGCTGCCATGCACTAATAATCTGTATCATTAATCAATCAGCCTTATTTTGTGCCATTTATATTTTATATATACAGTATATTATGAGTTGGTCCCTAAGCTCGGTAAGTGACAGAAGCACAGAGCATAGGGAATCAGCAGAAAAGAAGATGGGGAGCTACTGGGGCATCTTTGGAGGCACAGACCTTCCCTGTTAAAGGGCTGTGGTTTCCTTCATTGGGTTGGTCCAGAACCCTGAAACATAATGCTCCACATTTATTTCCTAATTTTTTGTTAGGCTTTATTCTCCTTAAAGAAGAAGGAAAGGCTAAGTCACTTGAGGGTGCCAAAATGTTAGGCACCACCAAGTGACTTAGATCGCTTACCTTCTACCCCGGGCTGGTGCCCCTGTATGGAGAAAACAGCACCAGCCCGGGGTAGAAGCGAGCGCTTCCTCCTTCCTCTCTCGCTGCGCGCGCATGCGCAGTAGAGTGAAAAGCCGAACTCTAACAGAGAAGTCGGCTTTTTCACTCTACTGCGCATGCGCCGGACTCGGAGTCTAGGGGAAAGGAAGGCGGAAGGAGGAAGCAAATCGCCCCAGGTGCCCCGGGCTGGTGCGGTTTTCTCCTAATAGGGGCACCAGCCCAGGGTACGAGGTAAGCGATTCAAGTCACTTGGGGTGCTTAACATTTTAGCACCCCCAAGTGACTTAGCCTTTCCTTCCCCCTTAAATGATTGATTGCTATTTGCAACCTTAAAATGTAATTTTTAAGCCCCTAGGTTGCAAACCAATGAGCTTGTATATAACCAGGGTTGCATCAAACATTGAAC
Source organism: Xenopus tropicalis (assembly GCF_000004195.4). NCBI lineage: Eukaryota > Metazoa > Chordata > Amphibia > Anura > Pipidae > Xenopus > Xenopus tropicalis. The sequence continues at coordinate 63,264,924 of NC_030679.2, forward strand.
AGGAGTGTAATAAAATATAGAAGATATTTTTCTTTTGGAAGGGGACGTTTTTCTCCAAATTAATGTTAGGTTGGCATTGTACTTTCTTTTATATGAATTCTGCCAACAGCATTACAGATTGTGCAGGGACATTCATAAGCTTTTCTGCAAAAAGCTTGCATATATTTGTTGATGCAATTACAGTATATAAACTATAAATGAAAGGCCAATATAATCTGCTTTCTTTTTTTTTTAGCGTTAAGAAAGCAAATCTCAAAGCAATTTTACTTAATTAACAATATTCCCTGTGCTACTTTGTGTTTCATTTTAAGTGCAGCTTAAGAAGTTTGACTTATTAAAAAATAATTGATTCCCTGATTTTATCACATCCAGTGGTCTGAAAAACTTTTGTAGTATTGATCCAGATCTCAGCACTTTTTAACAACGACAATTTCTTTTTTACTTTAGGTTGGCTGATGGCCATGGCTCAGAGCAGTGTTATATAGATAAAACTTGCATAATTAGTATGCTAATTAAAAACAGAAAATACAATCATTTAATTTTTCTAATTGTACTGTAAAGTCGACTTCTTTTCATTAACGCCAATATTTGCTTTGTTGCAGGAATGTTGCCATTTCTTATATACTTTTTTTTATCCATGTTGGAGGCATATTCAAGGTCACATAAATTTAACACCATTTTTTCTAAATTGTTATGATTTTCCAAGAATATTAACACATGTATTTTGTGAGCCCAGCTACAGTAAATGCTAATAGTTTTGTATCAATTCACTTTCGCAAAACAATACAATTAGATTGTGCTGTGTGTTAGTGAAAGCAGGTTTACACTATGGAGACGCATAGGGGGGAATTCACAAAAGTGGTGATATTCCGACAAAATAAAAATGGAGATAGATTTGTCGGATTTTCCACCTAATTCACAAACCTCTATCTCCACTTTTGTGAATTTTAAACAGACAGTTTTCAGATTTTGTCATTTTCCCTATGTTTTTTTTTATGAATCTGCCTTTAGCTCTTAGTAAATTTGTCGGTGCCATCAAACCTAGTCCCAAATCTACATGAGCCTTGGAATAAGGATTTTACCAGCAGGATTTTGCATTTCATATGCCATTTCACTTTGGGGGCATTTCCTGAGGGGTAATTTTAGTTTGCTCAGGGAAACTATACATAATTTTTTTCTATATTTCTGTGTAATTCCACTTCTGTATCAAGATTTAAGGGTCTAAATACCTTATTCTCTAGCCCCTACTCATTACTGGGCAGCAGCAATCCAGCCCGGGGGGAGAGGAGCGAGTAGAGCAGGAACTGACTGCCTGTGACATCACTAAGCCCCGCCCACCCTATGTATATTCACTGCACTTTAAGTTGCTCTGCTGAAGTCTATCAGGGCCAGGGCCCCAGCCACATACTGAAGAGTGAAGATTCTATACCGGAAGCTGGCATAAGGTCTGGGTAGAGCACAAAGGTATTAAAATAAAAGCACTTACTTCTAGTTTACATTATTTGACATGGTTTAGTGCATTGTTAAAATTTATGGTATATGTCCCCTTTAAAGGGCATGTCAACCCCAAAAATAATTTTTTGCATAATGAAAGAAAACATAATTCTAAGCAACTTTCCAATATGAAATAATTAAAAATTTGTAGAGCTTTAAACGTTATTTGTAAATGTAATTGCTGTTGAAAGCAGCATTTGCTGACATCCTGGTTGTTACATTTTAAACAATGTTGCAAAGGTCTTGCTTCTCCAGCGAGTCAGGTCTGTCAGGCTGCTGCCTTGTGTTACAGTGTTTCAACAGTCTGAGCCCCCAGGGCAGAGAGTAGAAAAGGACAGACAAACACTGCTTGTAATAGCAATTATAAATACAAATAACTCAAAAACCATTACAAACTTGTAATAATCGTATATTGCAAAGCTGCTTAGAATTTTGGTTTCTTTTATTAGGCAAAAAAATATATTTTGAGTTGCCTTGTCCTTTTTAAGAGGGGGCACTGCTGCTAAAATAAAAATGAATTTATTCACTCAAAATGTTATTATTGCCCCATTCATTAAGCTAAAACTAGCATAACAATGCCAATGTGAGGTAAAAAAACTTTTTTATATAAAACATATCAATTCAACTTTTTGTTTAATCAGTGTTTTACTTGCTTATAAAATGTCAATGAGGCTTTTTGCCCTCCCCCCCCCCCCCCGGGGGCTCACTTATCAACTTTCTCAGAGAATGTTGATAAATGGAGGATTCATTCTCCCTACTTATTAAGCAGTCCCCCTAGTTATATAGGTCTTGAGCAAACAGCAGGCTTCTGAGTTAGGATACACCAACTGCCACTATGTAGCAAATAAAAAACATCCTATAAGTGGGAGGAGGTAGGATAGCCTAGTGGTAGGGAGACCGCCCTGTGACGACGGGGTTGCAGGTTCAATTCCCTCCTCCGGGGTCCGCCTCGTGACTGCCCTGGGCACGGTCACATAACCTCCCAACGTGAAGATATCAGCCTTTAGAAATGGGCTGGTGGAGCGATGTCCAGATTTTTTTTCAGTGGCTGCATTTACATTTTCCACAAATCCTCTCTTTGCATTTTCAAGGGAATTGTGCTGTCTATGGCAGCTGAAAGCAACTGTCACAGGAAAAATCCGTTTCTTATCACTGGCAATAAGAAGCCAATTTATAGGTGAGCTGAGCTGCAGCACAGGGACAATGTGCAAGTGCATTTTAGGGTTATTTTTGGGAATTTGATTAGGATATATGGAAATAATCATAGAACAGAATCTACACTGGGGAGCTGATAGGAGAGTAATGGAGATATTCCCTGAGCCATATAATAGTGCCCAGATGGTATGTAATACAGGACATATCCTTTGAGCGCTATCTGTTATCCCCTGCTGGTATATGGTACAGGAGATTCACCCTACTTCTATGCATTATCAGTAACTCTTCAGCCATATATAGTTCAGCAGGGGGTACGCTAACCATTTAGCTGTTTTGTCTTGACAACTGCCCCAGTATTGAGTATGTTGCAGGCTACACTGATTCCCAAGCAGCCACGGCTCATGTATCTAAATGGATTACTAATGAACTCTGAGCAGCGAATTGCCTTTGCATCTTTATACAAAATGAATATTAAAGTGGTCAGGTTCCATTTGCCAAAACACTGTCCAGTCAGGGGTCGCAACACAAACTGGGCAAATGTTAAATACATTTATTCCCATTCATTCCTAATAGTGCAGGGCAGCCCTGGGTATTGCAGGGTTAAATTGAGAGCAAATTAAACACATTGAATATACTTAAACCTGTGCACTGCACGATAAATCCAGGCACCGTATAAGGTTAATTGCTATGTTAGTACTGTAGTTTCAATTCCACATTCAGCCACCTTCCATGTACTGAATGATTAAAAGCCCCTATTTGCTTTACCCACCAGCCTATAAAAATAATAGCCCAGAGAGTGAAGTTTAGTTTCACCCCAGGCTCCATGTAGATTAAATGCTACTTACAGATTATCAGATCATATCCACATTAGATGTTAGCTGATTAATTTGCCCCAATATTACATCTGCCATAGACACAAGCAGCAAATCATAGACATGTCCTCTGTCTTTTCAGTCAGCCCAATGAAAAAATGGCCAACAATAGTGAAGCACCATCATATAATTAATGATTAATTATACAGTACCTGATATTAGACTACAGAGCGCTGTCTCAAGGATATTTTGTACTAATTCACAGTGAGCACTATTTACTTTAAAGCATTTGGGCAACAAGGCAAGGAGATCAATCTTATCTAGTGATGAGTAATTAATTAGAACACATCCTACAGTTTTGAAAGTAAAAATATCCACACTCATAATCGGCCAATTTCTGTTGTGCATCATCAGGTTCACTTGGCCCTATATGGGGGTGTACTCATGGGATACTGTCCCTTTATTACTCCTAGGTAAGTCCAGAAATGCCCTTGCTCATTATGTTTTCTGAACCTTTCCACTACCATGAGCAAAAACAAATCTCTCTCACTGTGACTAATGCTGTTAGCTCTGTCACCCGGAATGGGTCTTCATTTGGAAAAGAAGTCCTCCTTTCTAGAATTTTCTAAAGGGGATTTCTAAGTCCCTGAGCTTCAGCTAGTGGCAAATACAAGTAATTACATCTTTTACTTATAAACAATTATTTATTTCCACCCTCTAAAGCTAGCCATGCACAAAAAGATCCACTTGTTTGGCAGGGTCGAATAGTTGGGCTTTATTAAAGAAAAAAATCTGAAAACAGTCACCAGAGGAAATTTGAAAAGTTAAAGCTGGCAAAGTTGTATATAAGTTAATGGGAATAGTTTGTAACAACTAACAAAGGCCTACACATTGCTTCAGCTTTCTAAAGTCGCACAAAGTTGCCTGCAGGAGGAAATGTTGCGTGACTTTGGAAAGACAAAGCAACGTGTAGGCATTTCCACCAGCGATTCTAGCACAGTAGTCTAGTGCAGGCGACTAACTAACTTGAGACATTAGCCTAAGGGTTTAGAAGCATACAGTGTACACTGAAGCTGTGTTAGGCTAGATGAAGATTACACCAGCTCTGAGGTGGTGTAAAGTTATGGTGTACATTTCTGGAGTAAGGGTTCTTGCACACAAGCGTTTAGTCATGTGTTCACCATGGGGGTTCTTTCAAGTGGCCTTGCTCCTATGTTCAGTGGTTCCGTGCAATGCACAGACTGCAAAAAACAGACTTCATTAATTTATTCAGTTCATTCCCTTGTGGTGGAATGCAAGAAAGGGCCACCACAGGGGAACACATGACCAAAGAGTTGTGTATAAAAGCCCTAAATCAATATCAACACCTGAATAAATATCACCATTTTTAACTTTTAAATAAATTCTGCTCGCTTATATTTTACACTAATTCTTGCACCTTTTTCTAATATAAAATGTTTTACAAAGCTTGCTATATAGGGCTCAAGAGTCTGTATTGTCTACTGTATACAGTATATAAAAACAACACTCATACAGAGACATTGAGAATTTGTGTTCCTGTTTAAGAATGAAAGTAATTTCTGGGCTCTCTAATTTGAATGCTCCTTTAATAGTAAATGTGCATCATTTCAGATGCTACTGCAGCTAAAATGTATGTGTGTTTTGCTTTATGCTGATAAATAGTAGGCATTCTCAGAGGAGCAGCCATTACAAAGGTATTATGCCTTCTTCAATAATGGCAGTATGAAATAGCAGCTAAATTACATTCATAAAATATTACAAACCTAGCCAGGCAGCAAAGATAAAGGCTTTAGAAGAGGTTCTCAAAAGGTTAGAATCTATTATGGAGACTGTGGAATTTCTGCTTTGTGGACTATGGAGTATCTATCTTGTACAGAGCTTAACCCTAGAATGGGATTAAGATGAAAATGTAATTGTCTAGTTTGCAGCACATGGGAGAGATTGATTATACTAATTCAACACTTTACATGCCCAGAATAAACTGTACAGTAGGTATTTACTTGCCATCTCATTTAATCAATATTCTTTTTCAATAATCCAGTATTATGTTATGTAAACTCAGCCATATTCACATTGGTACATGCCCCAGACCTGCATCTTGAAGGAGATTAACAATCGGCTGGCACATCATCTGGACCACATTAGTATAGATGTACAGACAGTAAAACAAGGTTTTATTTAGAGACAAAACATTGCAAATATATCAAAAGAAACTCATGTGTTTTGTTCCTTTATATGGCACTTAATTATAGGCTAAAAAAATAAGAAAGCCTACAGTGTATACATTGGACCAACTCAGGAAAGTCCATTTAAAGTTACTGAAACTGCAGTTATCATGAAAACCCTAGAGAGGTAAGTAAGGGGCAACTTGATGTACTGTGCAGCACAGGGGCTCACAGGGTAACACTTTCTTGCAGTTCAATTCCTGCCAGGGCACTATCTGCAAGGAATTTGTATGTTCTCCTGTGTAGTTTTCCCATCACTGTGTCTACAACGAGTAGAGAAGTGCACCTATGATGAAAAAATAGTTTGCACCACTGGAGGTTTGGACTAATAGAGCACACACTCCACCTAGAAGAATCAGTAGTGTTTTGTGAAGAAGACCCCCTAGTGAGTACTAAGCCTACTCTCCCGGTATGGATAACCATGCTGGGGTACATGCATGTGCATAATGAGATATTGCCCCAGTTCTATTAGCCTGTACCTCCACTGAAGCAAACCAATTTTGCATTATAGATGCCATTTAAGTAGTGTGGGGATACAGATGTACCATGCTTAAGTATTGCCATGCTTAGGATAAGGAAAAATACAATTGAAGTGGATATGGTATCTGCTTAATAAAAGATGAATTATTAAAAGACTTTAAAAATGTGAGATCTGCCGGGGTGGTAATTTACATGCAGAATGGGTTTCTTACTGTAATGGAATAGTGACACAATTGCATTGCAAACCTAAAGTTTCCCTTTATCTTTATTTCCAGAGTCAAAATGACAGCTGTGCCAGATTCTCAAAAACGCTGTGTTTATTAAAACAGGTCACATCAATATTTGAACTGATTTGCAAGAGGAGGTGGGATGGACCCAGTTGCCTTGAGCACAACTATGGAGCCATCATTGCACCACTGCAACCTCAGTTGCGCTTTATAAGTGAGCCCACAGAAGTCCTGCTGGAACAAATCAGCGAAGTGTCACAAACACTTTATTACTGTACTTTAGGTTTACTTAGGAGCAGTAAAACCTACTGCTAGCATTGGTCACATAACTAGAAAAATGTACATTTGGGAAAATAAAGCAGCAGTGGTTCCAACAGTGAAGCAGTTATCTTACATAGGCACAAAGAAGAGAAATTTCTCTCAAAAAGTAATTAGACCACATCACTATATCAATATATCTACATGTTTCCAGCACTGCTGAGCCAAATTCAGGTGCAATGTATTTATAAATTCTTATACATAGTCTATATACGCACTAAGCTGTTATACTTTTATACCAGAGAGGAAACTACTGGTAACAGACCTTGTATGAGTAAAGTTCTGCTGATAGGAAACATGCAAATGTCCTAAGATCCCCTGGAATGTATATATTCATACTTGAGGGCCCAGTGTAAAAACTATGCTAAATTGTTTGTTATTCTGTCAGTGAATCTTCAAGCTGTTACAATTACACATTTCATGCTGCTCTTACAAACACTGGCAAACGCAGACTCTTCAGGGAAGCAAGGTAACAGCAAATAATTTAGTTACAGAAACGTAAATTTGGCAAACGTTTTCAATGCAACGTCTCATACAGAGGTGAGAAAAACATTATGAAATTAGAAGAACACAATTAACAAAGCACCCTTTTCCCTTTTTTCATTCTGGAATTTCACTGGTTTATCCCACAAAAATGTACTAAAATTGGATATGTCATTTTTATATTAAATATAAAAATACAAAAGAGGCCAACATACTGCTTGAAGTCTACAGTGTATGAAAAACTGGATTTAGGCTTTCTCCCAAACAACTATGTTACTAATATATCCATCTATCCATATATATATATATATATATACATACACAAAGGATGGCACACCGCTACATAACATACCTCGGGTGCTCGGTAAAGGGTTCCAATAGTAGAAAAAAGACCAGCAACTCCGGGATTTCTTGTGAAAAATCAAAACATATATTCAAAGTAGCATAAACAGCCGACGTAACATTTTGGTCGCCATCGGGACCTTTCTCAGGGCCTGCGAAAGGTCCCGATGGGGACCGAAACGTTACGTCGGCTGTTTATGCTACTTTGAATATATGTTTTGATTTTTCACAAGAAATATATATATATATAGTCTGTTGGGAGCCGGCACTCACGTTTAAGAAAACACTGAACGCCTGGGTGCAGTATTAACAATTCAGGAAACATGTCACAGGAAAGATACCGCACTCACAGGTCTTAGTAGAGGAAAACGATGATTTATTTTCACAGCATACAACTGACGTTTCGGCTGTCTCCACAGTCTTTCTTTGAGAAAGGCTGTGGAGACAGCCGAAACCTGTTGTGTATATATATATATATATATATATATATAAACAAACAGGGTACCGCACACATAGGGACTTTATGAAAAAACAAAAAAGGTTTATTGAAAAAGATCCGACGTTTCGAGCACCAACTGTGCTCTTCCTCAGGGACAAACCGCTTTGTCCCTGAGGAAGAGCACAGTTGGTGCTCGAAACGTCGGATCTTTTTCAATAAACCTTTTTTGTTTTTTCATAAAGTCCCTATGTGTGCGGTACACTGTTTGTTTATTGAATTTTTTGACCAGCACCTAGGGCATTTGATTGCCTGAAGGGTGTGCTCCTTTTGTTTCTGTATATATATATATATATATATATATATATATATATATATATATATATATATATATATATATATATAGATCTAAGGTTAGCTAGTGAGCATGTCGAACAGTTTTCTGTATCAGTTTTCTGGTTTTTCCATTTTTGGTTGATTAGTTTACTGCATATGTTGTATTACACATGCCATGAAATTATAAAGCGAGTAATGCAGAATTTGTTTGGATTTGAGGTTCCAGTCCCATTCTGAGTTGTGCTTTTATCTAGTTCCCCTAGATGTCTAGATGTTCTATTTGTCTGCATGTTTCATAAACTTAACAAGCAAAAAATAAAAAAATAAATAATCAATAAAATAAATATGTCAAGAAAGGGTAATGGTACTGGATTAAAAACAACACTGTCCACTTCTTCTAACATGCACTGCCAGTCAAGTTGGAATGTCTTTTAGGCAACAGTGCTTTGTAAGTTGCCCATGTTACAGTGCACCTTCTGTTTTCATAGACTTGAAAATTGTACTTTTGAACATATAATAATTGAAGCGCACTTACCTCACACATTTATTTTAAATTGTTTCTTTTATATATTGCTTTTATATATTCTCCAGTAAGTGCAATTAACAGTTATTTGCAACTGTTAACATATGGCTTCCATCTATATGTATGTTCCAGCATCACAATAGGTAATCACAGCATTAAATGATTTTTACCTCCTTTTTTTAATACTTTCACCCTGAGTGGACTTTATTCTAATTCATCAATCACAACATGCCTTAAAGGTCTGTTTTGCTCAATGAACAATTCCTTATGCTTATTTCATGAAGCATAAAAGAAACAATGACCATTAAAACTGTAAAAAAAATCAATTTTGCCTCTTTCCAGTTAACTGCTCATATTTACACCTACGTATTTATTAAGCTGTGCAGCTTGTCAAAGAAGGATAGCTACGATTTTGCTGGCTCTTTGTTTTGGAAAATAAGCCTTTAACAATTAACTCTAGCAGTGCATTGACTCCCACATTACCTTGAAAGATTCTAA